>NW_005355037.1:455718-460829 GCF_000412655.1 Myotis brandtii | reverse complement strand
GCTCGCCTTCTACCGGCACAGAGAGCTTTTTGTTCGGAAATCCTGCTGAAGACACTTTGCAAATTAAAACTCATCAAAATCCCCATCAGGAATCCATAATGCTGGGGGCGGGCTGGACAGATGGGGAGAGGGAAGTGAGTGAACAGGAATCTTCATCTTTCTCCAAAGTTCTTTAATACTTTTTCGAGTAAAGGATTTGGCGCTCCCTCCCCTCTCTTTCCCCCTGAATAATCCTGGAGCGATACAGGTGTTTGCGTTTTTCTTCTTTCTGTTGAATTCACGAAGCACCGCTGCAAAGAGGGTAAGCTGGATAGCTCAGGGTTTTCAGCTACTCACAAAAGGTACCTTCTGAGCTCACCGACCAGGCGCCCCAACCCAGTCCTCCCTCCAGAGGTGAAGGGTGTCCGTGGGCGAGGGTGGGGCACCGTAGGTGGGGGTCTACCCAGAGGACAATCTCATTCTCTCTGTTTGGACCCGCCTTGATTATGTCTATTGGCCGGGCCTTGACCAGGTTTGCTTAATGACCACGGACGGTATACTTACATTGTATAATCCCAGTCCAAAGGAGAAACACACGTTGTTATTTTGCCTCTGTCTATATTGCAATATGCTTTAAGGAAAGGTAAAAAAAACCAATGTGTGAATGTGTATGGATGACACTGTTTTGGAAAGAAGCTGTCTTTCAGACATATCTAGTGAATCAGCAGGAAAGTGTATCTAAAATATTTTAGATAGAACTTTTACCAATTGATATCTCAAATAAAATAACAGAAGATGTGTCATAGGTAAAAGATGATTAATTTCTGGTAAAATCTGTATTATTAAAATTTAATATCAGTGGTTCTCAACCCCCTGGCCCTTTAAATAGAGTTCCTCATGGTGTGACCCAACCATAAAATTATTTTCATTGCTACTTCATAACTGTAATGTCGCTACTGTTATGAATCGTAATGTAAATATCTGATATGCAGGATGGTCTTAGGCGACCCCTGTGAAAGGGTCGTTCGACCGCCAAAGGGGTCGCGACCCACAGGTTGAGAACCGCTGGCTAGCTTATTATGCATATTTTAAAGGTATGTATCATAGAAGAGATCTAACTTTAATGTTTTTTATATTATAATAGAACTTTCTGGAGCAAAAAATAAAGGGTGATTAGAATTATTGCATTATGATTTTTAACATTTGTAGTAAAATGCACTTCTATAATAAATGTAAGTAATATCTATAGTAAGTGTCAACAATGACATTAGAAAGTCAAAATATTTGCATGTGGGGAAAATAATCTTATTATATTTTTACATTTCAATTGAATCCTTTAGCTAGTCAAATCTGTTTCTTTAAGAAAAGGTCAACTATGTGAAAACTATTATTGACACAAATTGAATTTCAAAAACAAGTATAGCTTTTGAAAAATCCTGTGACTTCTTGAATTGCCAAAACACTCAATATTATTATTTAAGTCACAGATAAATTGTATCCATTATATTTGAGAACTTTGTAACAGTACTCTTGAAAGCCTGATGGGATTGATTGAAATTCAGTTATTGGTTTTTTAAGTTAAAATTTAGAAGCTTCAAAAACGTGGCAAAGTTATATATTAGTCTGTGGGTGTGTTTTCTGGAGTAGATAATGTTGGACTGGGACATATATTTTACAGAAAAGCTTAAATACTTCTTTGTGTATGCATATATTTATTTTTATCTTGATGCAAAGCTCTTGAACTGCTTTGATGCAAAATGTTTCTTTATCTCCTCTGTCTGCAGAGTTGTGAGAAGCTGAAGATGAAGCCAGGGAAAAACACAGCAGCGGAGCACACACAAACATGAGGCCGCCTGGCTTCTTGCCAACATACATGACATTCAATTATTTTAGTGCTTTTTCATGAGAGTTTTCCCTCCACCCAGCTTCCCTGCCCTTCTCCAAACCCTTGCTTTCTACATTTGGCATAGTTCGTCGGATTCAGCATGCATTTTTCCCAGCGTCACTTACTAATATGTCTCAAACTCGCCCACAAAATAAAGTGCTAAGATTAAAATTCTTGCAATCCTATCTTGACCTTCCCACTATTACTATATAACTGTGACGTTTCTTTCAATAAATTGAGAAAGAAAGGAGCTAGAGTGGTCCACACAGTGCTTCAACTGCTGCTTTGATGTATATACTCCAAATATTTTTCATTTCCCAAAATAAATTCTCATGGGGGAGGAGGGCATTAAAAACAGCTTTTAGACCTTGAGATATTTTTTTTGCAAAGTATAATAATTTAGCCGACAGACAGGCAATCTCTTATCTGAACTTGACTTATCTGAATTTACCTTTATGTGTACATGGTGGCAGGGGTCACTAGTCATTTCAGAGGACTTTTCAACTAGTTTAAATTTTTCAATTGCTTTAGTTCTAGACTCTAAAGGGAACTAAATAAAGACAACTTTATTAAAATACCCCAAATCTCTGTGTTTGGGGAGTTGGCACCTAATAACAACAGCGACAGCCACAAACTGTCTGCGGGGAATGTTAGATGTAACTACAAGTCAGAACATCAGCCACTTCACAGAATAGCCTTTCTACTGTGTTGGCATCCAATGATGCCAGAGGAATGAAGAGAAAACCGTATATCAAAGAGGCTGAGATTCGAACCTGCAATATGTTTTGTTGACCCTCATCCTTTTGCTTCCTGGACTATGCACATTCCTTCACTGCGCTTCACTCCCATCAAGGCGATTCGAGGAAGCATCAGTGGTTACACAGCACCCCGAGGTCTGCCAGTGCTGGAATCCTAGGATGTCCAATATTTTGTTAGGCTTCAAAAGAAACTGATGCCTCCCCCAACTCTGTCTCCCTCCTACTCCCACTCTCACCCATCACCTCCTACTAGTGTTGCCCGTGTATAAATAGCAAAGGAGAGTCGCTTTATGCCTAGCAGATTAATTGATTGACATGAAGGATGGGGAGCAGAATCCTGGGATTAGAACCCAGGCTCTCCTGTGGAAAGACATGAACTGTTGATACTCTCAGAGGTGAAATAGAAAGCTGGAGCACAGATGGGGTGGCCTGAGGGTGATGGGCTGGGCCTGCTAAGACAAAATCCCAATCAGAACCTCACTTAATAACTGGGTCTCACTAGCCAGCTGATGGCTCCACAGAACACTGGCCCCTGGGGCCCTGGCCATGGGCAACTGTTTGGAACTGGGGAGGGTTAAGATAGGGAATGAGGGTTAGGAGCAGGTTTTAAAAACCTGCAGTGGAGGCAAGAGCCATGCAGGTCTGGATAGGGTAGCTGCAAGTGCTGGTCAAAGGGCTATGGTCATTTTCCGAGAAGGCTATTCTCCAAGTGCCAGTTAGAAGAACTGGCGCTGGTATGTCTCAGAGAAGGCGAGACAGCCTCCCATCTGACTTCTGCTCTCTCCTTGTGATCTCTGGAAATCAACTATCATCGTTTCAATTAATATTATTTTACATTTATTTTTAATACTCCAATACTCCATTGGCTAGAGCTGTGCCATTCCCATAAACTCCCTCTCAACCTCTCAAAATCTATTTAATGAAGCTCTTGGCAAACAGAAACCCAGTTTCTTGCCAAAAACTGCAGATTAAGCATTCCTTATGGGAGTTTGCCATTAGCTGTTCCTTCTGTAATAGGCACATGTGGTTACATGTTCCAGAACACACAGGATTCCCTGTGAGAGACTTGCATTTCCAGGAGTTTCCAGGGATGTTAAGTGGGGTTGGTGACACTTGGTCCCATCCCTCCAACGACCACCATCTAACATGGGTCTGAGGGAAGGGTGGGAAGGACTTGCCGGGCAGTGGTCCCCGGTGGCTTCCCTGTACCTTCCTAGGAGCTGAACTTGTATTGGTGTACATATACTCTAGAGCTCGCATCATATGCCTTTCATTTAAAAGACACCGAATGTTTCTCAGGGAACTTAGGGCTCTTAAGACGCATATTTATAAACAAGCCGACATGGCTCTACGACATAACTAAGTTTATAGCTAGGAGTTGTTTGTATATGTCCTCAAGTCTGCAAGGCGTTCTTGCTGCAGTGAATTTTTAGGGGGAAAAAACACACTACTAAACGGTCATTTCTCTTATACCCCCCGTGTTTATTAGAGAAACTCAGACTTTCTGTATATCTGAAAGTACAGAGGGGGATGGAGAATGAAAAAGCACCAACCCACACAGGAGTGAGTGGATAACTCTACACTCAGCTTTCCCGCAGGGGCGGCCCAGGAACCCGCTAGGAAATGTCCAGGGAGGGCATGGCCGCTCCTCCTCAAGCACAGTCGGGGGCCCCAGCCTTTCCTGGGCTTTTATGGGGTGCCCCAGCCCAGGATGTCAGGCTTGGATTTCCCGAGCCTTGATGCAATCTGGCTTTCTCCTGGATCAAAGTCCCTGAAAGCTTTTCTGTGGCCGTGCTTGGTGCTGGCTGCAGGAGACAGTAACAATAATAATACAGCAAAAGCTACATCATTACAGGAATCGTGTCAACTCGCCGGAACCTGACTGCGCGCCCAAGTCCACTCCGAGCGCGCGGAGCGTGAACTGAGCGAGTGCCCCTGCTCGGGAGAAGCGACTGGGGGAGCGAGGCTGCTGCTTGGGGCCGCCGCTGGGCCGCCATCAGACAGGACCTGGGTGTTCCGTCCCGGCCTGGCTTCTGGGGCAGTGCCGGGAGCCGCTCCGGGGTGCGCAGCGCTCCGTGATCTCCATGGTGGTTCCTTCCTGGCTGTGGCCTGTCCTGGCCTCCAAGAGGGCCTGCCAGCGCGTCTTGGGTCAGACAAGACCCCGAAGAGGGTGGGCATTTCCGAACGCGTGCGGACGTCCGGATGCCCGCCAGAGTGGGGCTTGGCCTCGCCGCTCCCAGAGTCGGGGCTGGGCTGCCCGACGTGCCAGGTTGGCCCGGGGACACGCGACGGGCGCTGCGGGGCCTGTGCGGGAAAGCCCGGAGCAGAGGCGTCCCTTGCCAGGCGCAAGCCTCAGTTTCCAACGGGTGGGAGCTTTTCACCAAATTTGCTAGTTTTATAGACCTGTCGCCAAGGGCTGCCTTCTCGTGCCCAAGGCCCTGCACTCGTGCCCCTCGGGGGCCGCGGGCTGCTCGGGAACCCGAGTCAGT
>NW_005355037.1:453399-453753 GCF_000412655.1 Myotis brandtii | reverse complement strand
AGGCGCCCCGCGCTCCCTGCATGCGCTTTTCAAAGTCATTGCACCGCATTTCTTTAAAAGAAAAGAAAAAAGAATAGTGTTTAAAAAACAAGGCTGAAGGCGGTCCTCGTTCACAGATCCCTTTGTGTAATGAGCATCCCTCTGGCCTACACCAAGAATCCCTTGGAGGCACTTTTCCTACGGAGTTTTCTTAAAATAATCTGGATCTCAGGATAAAATCGTGGACCGCGGGGAGGGCTGGGGAGGGAAGGGGAGAATAGGATGGTATTGGTGTAACGGTTCCCAGGCCTCTGGCTGGGCTTCCCGCTCTCAACCAGCGCCACCAGCCTTCGGGGCCACTCGCCGCTGGCTCGG
>NW_005355037.1:406300-452743 GCF_000412655.1 Myotis brandtii | reverse complement strand
CCCTCCCTCCTCCCGCCCGCCCCTTCCCTCCCCCAGCGCTCTCCAGCCTCCGCGCCCCTGGAGCCCCGAGACAGCTACCGGGATTATGGAGTTTCTGAGCGAGAAGTTTGCCCTCAAGAGCCCGCAGAGTAAAAACAGTGACTTTTACATGGGCGCGGGAGGCGCGTTGGAGCACGTTATGGAGACGCTGGACAATGAGTCCTTTTACAGCAAAGCCGCGGCGGGCAAATGCGTGCAGGCCTTCGGGCCCCTGCCCCGCGCCGAGCATCACGTGCGCCTGGAGAGGACCTCGCCCTGTCAGGACGGCAGCGGTGAGTCGGCGGCCCCAGCCCCAGCCCCAGCTCCCGTCGCGGTAGCCCGTGTGCAAATCCGAAGTTCGGGGGATCCATCGGGACAGTGAAGGAGGAAGGGAAGGGAAGGGAAGCGGGAAGGCGGAGGGAGGCAGAGCAACGCTGCGGGTATCGGGAAGCCGTGTTTGGCTGCCGGCGACTTGGGCGGGCAGCGGGAGGAGTGGGCACCGCCGTGCCTCCGCGGCTCCCCTTTGGCTGCGCAGTGTTGTCCCCTGCGGGTCCCGATTCTCTGCACCCAGGTCCAGGCGTAAACCGATAGGGCGGTAAATAAAGCGTAATTGAGTCAAGACAGCGCGCTTCCTCTGCTAGCCCGCCGCGCCGCCCGGCAGCGGGAGCTGAAATCCATCACAGCTCGTTAGAGGATGTCACTGTCGTCACGAATGAGAACACTGTGAACTCCTTTAGATGAAAAACCCTTTTTTTTAAAAAAAAATTTTCCCCCAAGACATAGCGATATCTTACTGTGCGAAGCTGGAGAGTTGCTAGATTAGCTTGTGTGAATTTGTAATTTCTGCTTCTTTGGGTTTGCAATGCAACCCAAATTTTTGAAGAACAGTCACTTTAAATAGCTTCGGGCAAAGGACCCCAGTATAATCACTCACTCCGGAATTGTGCATGGTGCAGTTTTCTGACTCCACGTTAAAAGTCACCGCAGAAGCTTTCAGAATGCTTCTGGGTGAAATCTTCAACTTTGAATGGCCAAGTCTCTCAAAGTCAAAATGTTATCAAAACAAACCATCTTTCTATCTTGTAACCCAATACAAACCTATTTTTTCTCAGAGCGCGACAGCTCAATCAAGTTTACAATTCCAAGAGGACTTTTCCTTATCATTGTATATATTCCACAGTTAAGCTGTAAGGAGCGGGTTGCTTTAAAATAACAAACGAATTAAGTGTGAAATATTTACAACAAGCCTCCTGCCCCCTGTTTTAATGGAGGTTGAAGATCTGGCAAGCACTGGCTCATAGTAGCTCCTTTTCTAAATACTTTGTACACAGTACCTATTTTATTCAATGTTGCAAGTTACTTTTGACTTGCAACGTTAAACCAAAAATAAAGGCGGAAGCGATAGAGAAAATCAGTTAATCGTTTCGGTCATTTATTTAGAAAGACACATCAATTAATTTTTATTTTTAATACACTAAATGTTTGGCTTTCTGGGTGTATTTTCAGACTGCAGTATCTTTAGATGTTTGGAATTCTTAGGTATCTACGTAAGAATGGACAGGATTTTGTTTTTAAATGGTTCTGTAATGCCCTGTGCTGACTGCTGGATAGAACTCAATCATAATATTTTAAATTGTCGGGAATCCACAATAAGAAGAGAAATAGGTGATTTTTGATACTTTATCGACTTTTTAAATGAACATCACACTCCTAGGACTAGTTTTACTGTGAAAGAAGGAAGGTGTACATAGGCAGCAGTCCGCTCCCTTTAGGAAAGTTCAGTCTTTCTCCTGAGATGCCCTTAGTTACAGGACTGCTTCCCCTCCCCCTATCGCTAATTACCGCAGTTCCCCATTTAACTCCGTCCACAGAGACAAAACCGAATTGTTCATCAGTCATGGCTCTTCTTTATATTTAGTTTTACATCACATCTTCTTTTGCACAAAAGTTATTTGGCATTTCAATTATATAGGCATTCAAGTTCAATATATGGGTAAAATGATTAAAGCAGTTGTAAAAATACATTGTGAGAGATCATTTCAATACAGACAAAAGCAAAAAAAATTATGACAGTTCATTGGAAATTATTGTTCTGGCTGGGTTGACTTTACTTTTCAAAAAATGCCTCCCATTTTATTATGTGCATTAATTGCATTTGTGTGTGTGTGTGGCACCACATGATACATTTTTGTTTTATATCATACCCCAAGCATGCAACCAAATCTGGAGGAAATCACTGAAATTAAAACATCCCTAAACAAAATGCCAGCTGTAATTCTTTGTAATCTTTTAATAGATGGTTTAATTGCTATGCTTTATTAGAGGTAAAAATAAAGCTTTCTACTTTAAAACATATTTTATGAGTTAAGAATAAATATGGCATATTTAGCAAGAACTGTAAACAAATTTATAAGCTGAAGAAGTCTACTTCAGTTTTCTATGGTAAACACTTTCAGAAACTAATATAAAATCATTTTTAAAAATTTAGATCACTTTTTGAAAAAAATTAAAGTGCAGACCTGAATATACAGTTGAAATATTCAAAATATAGTAGAAACAACACCATGTGGGAAATCTATAGCTTTTGTGTGGAGGAGGAAGATAACTTTTGGAAAGAGTTTGAATTTCGGTTTACAGATATTTAAATTTGAAATATCTTTCTTGGGCCATGTAAGTAGCTTAATTTTAATTTTGTCTGCTGTGAATAAATATGTGACTTATATTAAATTTGATTCAGTTTTCAAAAATTATGCTCACTTAGGCTTTTTAAAATCTGGAGCACTTTTAATTTGACTGCCTTAATTTGATTATAAATTATGTGCATAAACATTGCATTAGTCCTGTAGAACTATGAATTTGGGCAAATTATATGAATTCCATATACACATTTTAAAATGGCTTTAAACCTGCCCAAAGTGGATTAATACTTGTACCTAATGTGATGATTGAATTAATACGGGCACAATAAATCATTAGCAGACCATTTTCCTGATGCTCTAAATTACAACTTAAGTCCTTCATCTAAATGCTTCACAATGTTGAGAACTGTTGTTTTCCCCTGGTTACAGTGAACTATGGGATCACTAAAGTAGAAGGACAGCCACTTCACACTGAACTAAATAGAGCTATGGACAACTGTAACAGTCTCCGGATGTCTCCCGTGAAAGGGATGCCAGAGAAGGGAGAACTGGATGAACTTGGGGATAAATGTGACAGCAACGTATCCAGCAGTAAGAAGCGGAGACACCGAACCACCTTCACCAGCTTGCAGCTGGAGGAGCTGGAGAAGGTCTTTCAGAAAACTCATTACCCAGATGTGTACGTCAGAGAACAACTTGCTCTGAGGACAGAGCTCACTGAGGCCAGGGTCCAGGTAGGAGCCATATGATGGCCTTGGGTGGGTGCTGGTGGGTGTAGGTAGGTAGTGTTAGAATAATTCAATAGTTGCATTTGCCACAAAGGAACTATTTAAAGATGTAGAACAATGTTATGTATGTAGGTCTGCTAAAATTTCTTTTTACTTGCAAAGAATGTAACAACTTACATAAAAACATAAAAAAGAATACTTGAGTTATATAGGCATAAAACCATCGATTATTTAAAGAACTGAATATCTTAACATACCTCTGATTTCAAAAATTAATTTTAAAAGGCAAAAGATAGAACCATAGTTATTCACTTATTAATGCGTGTGTTTTATTTTGTTTTTCTATTTTATCAGCTATTGAGTTTTGTTTTTTTGTTTTTTTTTTTTTAAATATATTTATATCTTAACATACCTCTGATTTCAAAAATTAATTTTAAAAGGCAAAAGATAGAACCATAGTTATTCACTTATTAATGCGTGTGTTTTATTTTGTTTTTCTATTTTATCAGCTATTGAGTTTTGTTTTAAGGTTATACACCAGGTATTGACAAGTTATTTGTATAATGGCCTATAAATATATAATTTTATTGAAGTTAAGGTAATAATAAGACAAAGAAAAAAAGAAACAATCTCATAAATTCCCAATTGTTATGTAAAGCAACTCTATTTTTATTATACATAATTAAAGAAAGATCATATAACTCATTTTCAATTTTATCACCTTAGTAGTTGCCAGTGATGTCATTCCATTCAATATTTTAAATATAGATAACTTATATAGTTTTTGCAGAGGCAATAGAAATAATTATCATACAGTAATTTAAAAATATGTAGTGAATTATAAGTTGTATTCAAATGATCAAATTGGATGATTTAATATACTATATTTGTAATCATTTGAAAAGGAAAAATTATACTGGATAAAATTTTATCCTCTTAGGCATGTTTTATTTTTATTAGAGTTGATATTCTTGCACTACATTTTATTAGGTTCCAAATAACAATCATTTGGGAGAATGACCTTTTTCCTTGGCATGCTTTTATTACTCTAAATAGGAAACTATTGAATTTTGCAGTTCCCATAAACTACAGAATAAATGAATGAGTGAAAACTTTTGTGCTTAGTGGAGTAATAGTATTTATTCTGAAGATTAAGCCATCGTTAAGGCCTTTACATCATTAAACACAACATCTGGTGGTGCAGGGGTAACAAGTAGCAGGTTTTTTTCTGTAGTTGTGGAAGCAAATGGTTACTTTATCTTAGTTCAGGAAGTAGGTATATAGAAAGTTGATGCTAACGAAAAGTTTTAGAATTGTCAAGTGTTAACAGGAGCCCGCATGTGTTCCTTTTTCCTGGTACCCACATATTTAAATTAGTTATACTTGTAAGCATAGAAAAACGTGTTTGCATACAGAGGGGTCAGCTGTGTACAATGCATATTTCCCCCTTAACATTTCATCAAGTCCTGGTTCATTTTTTGTCTGAGAACATGCACAGAGAGCCAGCCTGAACCTAATTTACTCAGGTTGTTTTCTTTCCTGCTTTTCACATCAGAGTGGTTATTGGCATCCATTTTAAGGAGATTGTCAAGGTCTTTTCTTAGTGAAAAACACACACAAAAAAACACACCTTACTACTGAATTCCCTTAGTATGCTCTTGGTGCCTGTCTGTGGAGACAGCAAGGAATTACATTTTGTTTGGTTTGGTTGTTGATGTTGTCTTGAGTCTGGGCATAATGGATAACACACATTGGCCAGCGGTGTTGTAAGAAACCACACTGAACAGGTAACTCCCTTTGCCTCGTTTTAATTGCTGCAAACTCTTCCGAAGTGCCATCTTAAATCTGCGATATATGTTTACATATTAAACTGAGTGTTCAAATGTTTCCATAAGTGTGATTATAACTGAATTTGCAAAAGAATAAAACTTTCGAGTAATTTTAATAAAAGGCTTTTTAACAATTTGCATTTTTATATTTGATTTCCAGCTTCTTTCCTAAATATTTTATATTCTGAACATACTTGTGTAAAGACTAAAGAGTTCCTGGAAGCTGCTTGTGTCATGTCTACTCAAAAATATCAATTTATACACATTGAAGATGCTTTTCTATATCTCCCTTTAATACATGAAAATATTAAAATGAAAATTCTGGAGAGTGATAAGTATGAATTAGTGAATATTTAACCCTCTGTGGAAAATGGTTGTTGCAATAAATATTGTTAGTATGAGAGTGTAGTGACCCTGTAGAGGTCCCACTAACTCATAGACTTTCTTCACACTTGGTTATATCTGCTCTATTTCTTTTATTATTTATTATCTGTAAGTCATTTACATTGGAGAATAATTTTGATGATGGCTGAATATTTTTTATAAGAGAAGATAAATGTTATAAGTGGCATGATGTAATAAACACATTTGTTTATTTTAAAACCATAACTGTACTTCAGATGATTCCATTTTACCTTTTGTCTCTATCATGCTCAGTATTATATCTAATCTTAATATTTTATGTTTCTATATAATCATATTTCTGCTGATGCCATCTATTTTTAGATGAAGTCTTTATATTTAAATTTTTTTCTAAGAGTATGTAAGTATGGGTATAATCAAGAAAAGTCTTCACTTTATGAAATGCTTTAAAGATAATTGTTTTGATAGGCCCAGATATTCATTTGGTTATAAATTGGCTGGGTTAATGTCATGTGCATAACCCCCAATTATAAAGTCATGAACATCTCTCAAACTTGCAGCATTCTCTGAGAGGAGGATTATCTATGATAATTTGGAGATATAAGGAGTCTTCAGGATCATATACTCTAAATCCTTTTTATTTTCCATAACTGAAAAAACAGAGGCTCAAACATATTAAATAAATGTTTTAAAAGTATTTTGTCTTTTTATGTTAATTTAGAGTGCCTCATGGTTATACCACTTATCTAAAGGTAAAATAGAAAGTAAAATTTGTGGATTTTTTCTGATAAAAATTTCTTTTATTAGTAATTGTATTGACCTGACTTACCTTTCTGATTTGAATTATTTTAACATCACATTTATATTATCAAGTATTCTTTAGCTAAAATTCTACTTCTTTGAAAAATTAGGTTTGGTTTCAAAATCGAAGGGCCAAGTGGAGGAAAAGAGAACGTTATGGCCAAATACAACAAGCTAAAAGCCATTTTGCTGCCACCTATGATATATCAGTTTTGCCCAGGACTGACAGCTATCCTCAGGTATGATAAACTGTGTGGAATACTGATCAAGAAAAATACATGCAGTGTGTATATCATTAAAAGAGCTAGTATAGGCTTTATTATATCTAATATAGAGGTTTGGAATGAGAATTTTAAAATCCAGAAGGCCTTTTTTCATGTTTGTTAAATTTTACTAAAATATTTATTTTGTTACTATTTTTCCCCCAGAGCCATTCATTGAACAATATTTCAGGGTCTCTTCCTTGTTATACAATGCAACACCTGAAGTAGCATCATTCAATTGTATATGTATGCTAATTACTCTGCATTTTAATTATTCAAAATCACTTCCCTTGTTTATTTCAAAAATATATTGAATATTGTTTGGCATGCTATCTCTGTAGATAATGTTTCACAAGTCGGTCCTACACAACAAAGTGTCAAATGTAGTATAAGTTGCTCATTGTTTGAAGGAAACATTTAGTCCTTTGCTTCTTAACATGCATGTAGAATTAGGACTGAATATAATTTAAAAATTTTTTATCATGTAAAAATATGCTTCCCTTTATAATGGGAGTTCTCATTTTAAAGACTAGAAATTATTTTTTCATCTTTTTTTTTAAATTTAGAGGTTTTTTTTTTCTTATCCATACTCTGTACTGCATGTAAGTAAAAAATATTCTTACCTTTCTAAATGAGTATTACTTTATCCTAACACTGAATTATTCAGAACTGTATTAGGTACATGATTGGCACATATTATAAGGAACAAGCCATCTGTTATTTACTTCCTTTTTGTTTAATGATATGCACTGTAAGAGACCACTTAGATAACAAATATGTAACGTGTATGTTGGTGGAATACCTTGATAGTCCAGTAACGAAATCGTCACAGCCTCAAACTTACTTAAGGTACTCATTTTCTTCAACTATAAATTCATACCCTTTTAGTATGAATTCAGTCCTCTATTTTTCTACTATCCTTATGTTCTGATGCCTTTTTTGACCCTTAACAACCTATCTTGAGACCTTCACTCCTCCAGATAAATTCACCAAATTTATTTGTGTAACATTATATATGTACAAGAGCCTTAGAGATCATTTTATTCTGTTTCTTCATTTTAGAAGTTAGGAAAGCAGACCCAGGTGAGCTAAGGAATTGGTCTGTGATCATACAAGCAGCTCCTTACAGGCCAATCTCTAAGGGAGGCAATGGCTCAGCCTTGTCCTGCAGTTTGCTAGTAGCTTTGGAATAAATGCCACACCTGCCATGAGAAGAACTGTGTTTTCTCTTACTTTTAAAAATGTATCTTAAAGCAGTTCCCTTACTTTTCCCTTCGGTTTAAAAGCAGGTATACACTCCTGGTTACTTATCATCATAGGGCTAATGAAATGTTATGCACCAAATATTTTTGAGTGTCCTAGTTGAGTTCTAAGCAGAGGCCTAAGGGGCTCTTTCCCCTCTAGGCTACAAGCTCCCTGAGAACAGGCACTGCAGTGTTCTCTTCGTTGTTATATGACTATAGCCCTTACTCTCTGAGAAACTGTTCTAAGCAGGGTGTGTATATTAACTCATTTAATCCCCACAGCAACTTTATGTGGTTTGCATTATTATTTATCCCCATGTCTCCTGTGAGGAAACTGAGGCACAGAGAGGGGAGGTATATACTCACCTCCACTGGTGGTGAAGCCCTGATTTGACCAGAGGCATTCTGGCTCCCAAGGGCAAGAACTTAACTGTCAATATAGACTGTCTCAGCAAATATGTTTAAATGATTGCAGGGTTAGCACATTAACACCAAAGGAGCATACAGCTTAAGCTGTTTATTCGAATTTGCACTTTAGTTTAGGGGAGCAGCGAATGTATTCACAACCAGTGAAATACCAATAAAAAATAATAGACATAGCATATATTTTATTTTATTTTTTAAATATATTTTATTAATTTTTTACAGAGAGAAAGGGAGAGGGATAGAGAGTTAGAAACATTGATGAGAGAGAAACATCGATCAGCTGCCTCCTGCACACCTCCCACTGGGTATGTGCCTGCAACCAAGGTACAGAATCGAACCAGAATCAAACCTGGGACCCTTGAGTCCGCAGGCCAACGCTCCATCCACTGAGCCAAACCGGTTAGGGCGACATAGCATATATTTTATATAATTTTGAACTATTAGAGGCGATAGTTGACTATGAGGACTTTAGAAATAAGTCACATATTAGGAACTCTTTTCAAATGCACTGTAAACAGTCTGATAAGTTTATTCCACAATAGTTGACTATATATTTTTTATACCTTATTATTTCAATTGTCATTCCTTTTCTTGTAAACCCCATTTTTTACTTTGTTCCTTGCTATTGGTTGCATTATCTCTAACTCCCCTTTTGTCTTCAGTGTAGCCTAAAGCATTAATTATAGTGCCTGACACCAATTAACCTCTTTATAGTGGCTTAATATTACTTAATATACTCTGACTAGATGCCCTTTTTCCTAGGATTATCATGCCATTATGTTACTGTACTGCATAGCTTTAGATATTAACAACTAGCAGAATGAGGCAACCCAGCAGCTCAAGCAGGAAAGAAAATGGTATGAATTATACATTTGAGTCTTTTACACTCTAGCAAAGGAGTAATTTAAAATTTCCCCTCACGAGTCATGGGAATTTCACACTAATTCTCCCTGTGGCTTCTCCATGCTGTATGTACATTGGTGATACCACCTCATAATTTAAGTATGGAAGCACGGAGATCAGATGTGGAAGTTATTTTGACAGTGCAACTTGTCAACAATAACTAAAATCAATACTATAGCATCCATAGTGCTTTTCTACACTGGTAAGTCATGTAATGTTTGCTTGCCAGAAATTCTGAAATCAAGTGTCTTCCACTCCCCCACTGTAAGAGGAAATTTTGTTTTAACTTTAAAATATGGGGTTTACTTTTTAGTTTGTTTGAAAAAAGAATTAGGACAGTACCATGTCTCCAAGCGTCAGCCTAAAGGAAACTTTTTTTTTTTAATCTTGTGGCTTGAAGATAGAAATGTATAATGGGAAAAATAGAAACCAAAATAGAACGCAACAGCTCAGTGCAATAAAACTTTGAATTTGGTTACTGTTACTAATTCTAGAAAAAAGTTATTAATTATCAAAACAGTTGGAAACTAGAAAATGTTGGAGGCAGGACAGAAACAAAGAATTAGCAATTTGGCGGGAAAGCAAAGACATGCACAGAGATACACGAAAAACGAGATGGCTTAGAAAGATCTTCTCAAGCCTGCCCAGTGTAGATAATGATCTTACTTAGCATAAAGGTATCCATATGTAACATATAATATGATTACTTAGGAATAATAATTAATATTTTCTAAAGTGTTCTCAATACTTTGTTTCCACTGGTCTCCATGGCACTATAGTAACAACAGCCATAACAGTAAGAGAAAGTAACAGCCGGCTGAGGGCTTATTTCAGCCCGACTTTCTTCCTGTAGCCATTAATCACTGAACCTGAACCCAGGATCTCTGAGTGGGAGTCCAGGGTACCTGATGTAACATTATCTCTATAGTGTATCATTGAGCAATGAAATAGTTAAGTTTTGACCCTAAAACGTTGAATTACCTTGGGAAGCAAAAATGCTTCTATTTCAAAAACGTATAAAATAAGGACATAAAGCATGAAACATGTAGACACTGTTAGACTGTTTTCATATATTATTTTTCTTTAGCTCACTCATATCTGATAGTAAACAAACAAGGAAGTGAGTGGTGTGATATCAGTAGTAAAATAATTTAATGTAGTACTGAAAATAGCATTAAAAAAAAACAAACACTTTAGCTCACAATATTAGTTGCCATTCAACAACACTGTGATTTAGATAAGTTAAACTACTTGATGTTCTCCAAAACGTGATATTTTTAAAAACTGTTTCATTGCTTGTGCGGAATGTGTCCCCTCTCTCTTGAATTCCCTTCCCCTCACCTAACCCCTTTTCCTCCATGAAACCTTTTCCCAGTCCCCCTATAATCAGCACATCACTTTCTCCACTGACTGTGACGGGCTGTATACAGTGTCTGCCAGCCAGCTTACTATATATATAAAGTTTTTTAAAAGATGACTCAATTCTTACCTTTGTATCACCACAGTATTAAGCAAATTATACAGGGGTGGATAAAAGTGGAGTTACAGTTGTAATACAAATAAATAATAACTAATAAATAATAATACAAGAACAAACTCATTCACATACAAATGTAAACCTACATTTGCCCACTCTTGTATATACACCGAATAGATGTGGACAAAGTATTGATTCACTTCAATATTTTTTTCAGGAGTACATTATAAACCTAAAATTAATCAATTTTCAGTACCACAGTTGATTTTTGAATCTCTGCTATTAACCAGCTCTGTGGTCTTAAGCAATTAGCTTTTCCTTTTTAATCTCAATTTCCTCCTCTGCTAAAAGGAATAGACTAGAAAGATTTTGCTGAAACCTTTCAAGTCAATTATTTTTCCCAAAGTTTTTTGCATTTTATCCAATAAATATAGTATGTGTGGTACTGTTGTATGCATGGGGGTTATACAAATGAGCCAGACCAATTTTCCTGCTTTGTGGACAAATTAGGAACTAGGTGACTCATTTATATATGGAATCTAATGAACAAAATAAACTGATGAATGAAATAGAAACAGAGGTATGGATGCATGGAACAGACTGACAGCTGTCAGAGCAGAGGACTGGATGAAGGAAGGTGAAGGGATTAGCTAAAGAATACATATATGCACACCCCATAGACACAGACTACAGTGTGGTGATGGCCAGAGGGGTGCTGGTGGGGAATGGGTGGAGGTCGGAAAAGAGGGTGATGGGGAAATCATGATAGTGTCGACAATAAAAATAAAGATACCCTCAAAAAAGAACTAAGTGATATTTGTACCAAATTCTGCAAATGCTTCTTGATGCAAATTAAACCCAACAACCAAAAATACCTTTGCCCTTCAATTGAAAATGCACGAAAGCATCTATCAATATTAGATTTTAATTTGTTTGTAATTTATCAAAACCAAAGCATTTTAAAAATTATTTTGGTGATTAAAATATTTAGTTAAAGTATAAAAATTTCTGGAAGATTATAACTAGCCTTTATTCTTACAAGGAACCCTTATTTTATGTCCTTAGATTTGCTTTGGATTGTATTAACTTGATCATTTACTAGTGGGGTAACTTTTGATAAGTCTCTTTACTTCCTTAATTTTCAGATTCTTTATTTGTAAAATGGAAGCATTGTTAGTACTAGAGTTGGTCGTTATGGTGGTGTAGATGCTGATGAACATCATCATAAAGCTTTTTCTTTTATTGAGAGGAATAGATTGATTTCTAAACAGCCTACTGAGCTAAATCCTGAGACTTGAGGAGGGCCAGGTGTGAATGTATGACTATGGGCCTCACAGTCAGGGAGTGGTGAGTTCAAATCCTGGCTATGCCAGGTTAATATGTTTTGGAGCTTTCCCCAAAATGAATTAACTTCAAGGAATGTTTCTCCTCATTCATCAGATGGGGATAAAGTTCTTATAATCTTTGAGAAGATTAAACAAAACAATGCATGCAAATTACTTAGAATATTGCCTAGTACATAATGAATGCTCAATAAATAGTAACCATTCTATAATAGCCATTAGTTATTATTATTTTTTCCTACAATAGAGAGGAAAAGTAAGTGTTTTGAATGTTCTCTTATGTTGCATGTTGTAGCATTTAAACTAATTCAGTCGGTGAGTAAATTTACAATTTAGGGATCTAGGGAAAGACCAAATTCAGTTTAATATTATTTCTTCTTTAAATTAAGATAACTAAGTCTGGTGACTTTAGGAAAATTTGAGCATATTCTTCTTCTTCCAAAATATTTTCATCAAAAATTTCAAAGAAGGCATGGAAGTTTTTCCCAAGAAAAATTTTAATGAGGTTTTACTTAGTACATAGTGAAAATGATAACTAAATCTATACTTAACAAATTACAAACATTCCTGCACAGTATCTTGTTTTCTGATGTTTAATTGATGACTTTATAAATTTATGCCCCTTTGAGTTTGAACATACCAAGAGTTGGATTCCAGTTATAGGCAATTTGTACTCATTGTGGTAATTTAAAACACAAATTAAGATTGTATAACATTTCTAGTTTAACAAATTCTAATTCAAACATTGTAAATGATGCAATTTTAAAAGGAAATAAAAAAGAAAAAATGAAAGGGAATAATAAAGCAATAAGATAGTGATTGGGAGGATATTGTTCACCCTATCCTCTTCTATCACCATTTTCTGTACTAATCTTAAAGTTTACATTTACTTAAGCTAAATAAGGAATAAGGAACTTCCCTCCTTAAACAACTGTGCTGTAGCAATTTGGTATCTGGATCAGGTTTTAACCTTTGGAGAACGTCTCACAATTTTATCATTGTTTTTTTCTATATTTTCCAAATATTTAAAGTAAACAACCCAATAAACTTTGAAAAATGTTAGTAATGTAATTATACTTGATGTGTGATATAATGAATAGTCTCATATATATGAAACAACCAGTGCAATGGTTATGTAATTATACAGTGAAACTCCCTTTATGAATGGAGGGACAAAAATGTTAGCATCATTAGGTCCACAAGTCATATTGATATTGTACAATTTCTCACTGATTAAGAGCACAAATATTTAAAGTCATACAAAGAATATGATATGATAGTCTATTACTCAAATAAATATATATAATTGATAAAGTTGATTTAATTAAATATATGCAAGCTTTATATAAATATGTATAAATAATATTTCATATAGAGGTGTATATATATATATATTAAAAGTAAATTATATGTAGCATGAAGCAGATTTTGTCAATATCAATTTGCTGAAGATGCAGCTAGACACAAATGGTGAATAACTTTTATTTTGTTGAAAATACATATAAAGAGATAAAGAATGTCCTCCAAAAGAAGTAATGTGCATTCATGATCTAGATTATAAAAATAGATTTAGTTCTTTAAAATATTTAATATTCAAGTTTACTGTGATTTAATGACATACCCATAATTATAACTTAGCTAATTTTTTTGTTGTTGTTGCTTTTAATAGGTGGCCACTGTTAAAGCATTAAATTTAACTTAATTGGTCATAAGTATTATATATATTTCTTTAATTTTTTCCAATTATACTTGACATTCAATAATATTTTGTATTCGTTTCAGATGTACATTATTTTATATATTAAGAGGAAAGAGTAAATAAAAAATTGAGTAGATTACCAAAATAAATAAGAAATGTAAAAATAGATTTTGAAGAGTGCCAGTGTTTCTTATACACATGAAAACTACCTTACAGGAGACTAGAGAAGAACCAGGGGGAAAGTAAGCCATGAAAGCCTGGGAAGTCTATGAGAACAGACCTGTGGGTTAAAACTTGCAGTTCATACTATTATTGTTAGTCAATAACAATAAGGTTAGTGAACCTCATGAAAAACTTTAATCCAGAATTTTATCTGTGCCATATTGATTAAGCCTCATGTTTCTGTGGGTTCTCTTTTCTATTCCAAATCATGGAGCATTAAAATAGAGAAAAAATTTTTTGCACAAACTCACACTTGATTTAAAAATCACAAAAATTAAATTTCAGTTTTGTAGTTAACACAAATACACAATATCTATAATTTGTGACTTTATTCAGGACTTTAAGAATAAATTCAAAGTTCATGTTTGACATAAATTAGACATTTCTAAGATTTAAACTATTCTGTGCAAATGAAAGTATTTGCATATTTGATTTATATTAATAGAAAACACTTCATATTTTAATCTTTGTTTCTTATTATGTGAACTTAATTTTTTTAATATATATTTTATTGATTTTTTTACAGAGAGGAAGGGAGAGGGATAGAGAGTTAGAAATATCGATCAGCTGCCTCCTGCACACCCCCTACTGGGGATGTGCCTGCAACCAAGGTACATACCCTTGACTGGAATCGAACCTGGGACCCTTCAGTCCTCAGGCTGATGCTCTATCCACCGAGCCAAACCAGTCGGGGCTGAACTTAATTTTAAAAATATTTTTATTGATTTCAGAGAGGAAGGAAGAGGGAGAGATAGAAACATCAATGATGAGAGAATCATCAATAGGCTGCCTCCTGCAGGCCCTCCCACCTGGAGCCTGCAACCTCAGCATGTCCCCTGATAGGGAATCGAACCATTACCTCCTTGTTCATAGGTCAGCTCTCAATCACTGAGCCATGCCGGCATGGCTGGGTGTGAACTTAATTTTAATTGGGCAATTGTGTCATCAAAAATGAATCAGGCCCTGATAAATCAGCAATGGTTATCATGCATGTATTAAAATACAAGTAAAGGAATGTGAAAAAATAATTGAAAAATACTTTATATTTTTTGCTGGATAATAATAAATAAAATAGAAAATGCTAAGTGCTATGATTTTATGATCTCTTTAAGTTAGTTGAGCTGAAAAGTTTTATTTTAAGGAATATAGGGTATACTTTCCTATAATTTTTTTAATAATTACTATACAATTTGTGAACACATCCAGAACTAAAGGAAAAGAAAAAAATGTCTTTAATGTTCCTTATATATTTGACTTGGTATTTCAAATATTATTTGAATAATACAAAATTTAAACATATTTATATGATGTCATTCTGAAAATTTCCAGACATTAACATTTCTTATGAAACTTAGTGCCTGTATTTTTGTACTAAGAAAAGATACATGCTTTCATTTTTCTGTAAAGCAATTTTTTTCTCAGATTATTGGTCTAATATAATCGTTATATCTAACAATGATTTTTTTAAATGGAAAATCCATTCTTTCTTGTTCCAAATCTCTGTCCGTATTTGTAAGGTGAAATTTCATTTTAAAAATCTAAATAGCAATCAGTATTTAATAGGTGATTCTTTTCTGATGAATTGATTTTTAATCACTTCAGCTTAATAATACTATATGCTGATAATATATACTTTTGGAATTTTAAAAATGTAAATGATTTCCAAAAAAGTTAATATATTAATTTTTCTTTGGCCAAATGACACCTAATAAGTAGGCACTGATGAAAGTGCAACCTCATTTCTATCTTAGATAGTACCTCAACAAGATCAATCGATCTTTTTACTGTAATTTATTCTAGTTGGGACTTTTTCCCAGATGGACAAAGCCTCAGTGTGTGTGATTCACTGGTAGCAAACTCCCTACTTAGAAAAACACTTAATTCCTTCTCCCTGCCAGCAACCTACTGATGTAGTTACTAGAAAAGTTAATGGGACCCTAAAGTTAGTCAACAGCTAAAAATATCTGCAAGTTACCAAACATATGATTCTTATTAATATTTTACCACCCTACATTTTAAAGAAAGTGATAGGCTAGTAAATAATGTAATAGCCTCTTAAAAAATTGAACTGCTTTTGTAAAAAGTGTTGTTTATGTTTTTTAAAGAGACCATATAAAAATCCGGTAAATTATATGGTGATAATGTGGTAATAAATCCATATAGTAAGTATTAAATGATATGCAGAGTAATCAATAAATGTAAACATTCTGTCAATGATGAAAAACCAAAATCAACTTTTGTATTTTAATGCAAATAAGCTATTGTTATATTAGCATCACAAATACCTCTTTGTGAATCCCTGATTTCTGATCTTTTAAATTAACCTTTAACAGGGAAGCGTGTGGTTATTTGATGTGAAGGTAGTGTGTGTGTAGTAGCATGATGTGTGTATGTGGTATGCGTGATTATGTGTGTATATGTGGATATTGGTAGCAGGTAGTAGCAGTCTATATATACAGAGAAGTATGGTTAAATGAAATTATTTTAGTAGACAAATATTGGTTTTAGAGATGCTTTGAAATTAAAGAATGACTGTTAATTGTATATTTTCATGTTTATAAGTATCTCTATTAAATCCAGATTCAATTCCATAGGCTTCTGTCTTCTATATAGCACTAACATTAGTATATAGAATATATAATGCTGTCATGGAACTCTTTGATGTCTTTTACACATCATGATACTTTAAAATTAAGACAAAGACTAACAAGGTTTTTAAAAAGTATGAAAAACTACTCACAAAATCATCAAATATATTTGAAATGTGTACCATGTTTAGCATACTAAAATTTCCTTTGTAGTTTTGGCTATATAAGAATATATCTATATCAAGTTTCTAGGTGAAGGTAATTTCCATATCCATGATTTACCATATTACTTTAATTCATGACAAATATATATCCACAGTGAAGAACTCTTAACATGTGTGTGTTTTGTATGTATAATATGCATGTATATATGAACCCTCTTCTTCCTACCTATAGCTTTTAATTTCTTAGAATGAAAATGAATGTTAAGTAAATTTGTTTTCAGTTTGGAAAGAATCAGACAAAAAAAATAACTTTCCTCCAAAATTCAAAGTCATGGAATAATTAAGTGTTAACTTTTTATTTGATTAGGAAAACATTAAGGGGCAAATAAATGTTCAAAG
This sequence comes from Myotis brandtii, assembly GCF_000412655.1. Lineage (NCBI taxonomy): Eukaryota > Metazoa > Chordata > Mammalia > Chiroptera > Vespertilionidae > Myotis > Myotis brandtii. The sequence continues at coordinate 435,637 of NW_005355037.1, read as the reverse complement.
TGGTGTGTAGAAGTCAGCGGAACTTCCATTCATGCTAATGGGAGGCAGTTGGCTAAGTTCCCTGGACAGTGCTTTGAACATATCCCTAGAACTTTTAAAAACGTTGCAAAGCACATTAAAACACGGAATGTTTTAAGATTCTTCACTCCTTTTAAACACAAAGAAGAAAAAGTGTGAAGGCAGGCAGTCTTTTTTTCCCCCCCAATACACATGAAAGAAGGATATTTAATAACGTTCTTTCTGGTTTAAAGCCCTTGACTATTATACAGTTAGAGGCCGACAGAAACACCCCAAAATTTATTTGGTGCTGGGCACTGCCATTGTAGGCGTCTGTGAAATAATCCAAAAGAGTAACAATTCTATATATTGAAAAAATATGCATTCAAAATGTAACAGAAAATGTAGTGTTTCTTATAATGAGTCAGAGTGAGATTTTTTTTGTATGGCTTTTCTGTTGACAAATATGTATAAACAGTTTTAGGCAAGATGACTTGTAGACCTAGCACATAGCTTTAGAAGGACCACCTACAGAAGAATACAATTGGTGGAGACATGGGACAGCCATAGATTGAGACCACCTTGACAACAGATTTCATAAACCACAAGATCACACAACTTTGTAGTTAAATATTGCCTTTAAATATTAACAAAAGAAGATTATCTGGAACAATGATGCTACCTGCCAGGTTCCCCTATAGTGGTGTTCAGACAACTTCTAGAAAATGATATTCTGTTCCCAGGGCTGGATATTGATGTGGGTGAAGGGTGTTGACAGCCTCCAGCATATCTGGGGAATGTGACTGGAATGAGCAGTCTGGAAACCATGCATATGAGGAATGCTTAAAGAAGAGAGACTTGCAATTGTGTAATAATTTTGTAGGATATTTGAAGATTTTCACATGTGAGAAAGACACTACCTATTCTGTATCATTTTAAGGAACAGAAATAGAAGCGATAGATAGAGGAAGATAACAGTTTGCTTTTTAAAATGTCTTTATTGATTAAGGTATTACATATGTGTCCTTATCCCCCCATTACCCCCCACCCCCCCCCCGACTCATGCCCTCACCTCCCTGTTGTCTGCGTCCATTGGTTAGGCTTATATGCATGCATGCATGCAAGTCCTTTGGTTGATCTCTCCCCTTTACCCCCACTCCCCCTACCTTTCCTCTGAGGTTTGACGGTGTGATCGATGCTTCTCTGTCTCTGGATCTGTTGTTGTTCATCAGTTTATGTTGTTCATTATATTCCATAAATGAGTGAGATCATGTGATATTTATCTTTCTCTGACTGGCTTACACTTAGTATCATAATGCTCTCCAGTTCCATCCATGCTGTTGCAAATGGTAAGAATTCCTTCTTTTTTACCGCAGCATAGTATTCCATTGTGTAGATGTACCACAGTTTTTTAATCCACTCATTTGCTGATGGGAACTCCCATTTGACCCAGTGATCCCACTTCTAGGAATATATCCCAAGAAACTAGAAACACCAATCAGAAAGAATATATGCACCCCTATGTTCATAGCGGCACAATTCACCATAGCTAAGATTTGGAAACAGCTTGCTTTTTTTATAGAGCTATCCAAAAGGGAATGGAGTGTTTTTAAAATAAGTGAGCTTCTTGTCAATGGAAGTGAACATAATTAAAAGTGTAGGAGGTGTTTTTGCATGTGGAGGGAAGCTAGACTCTAACAGTGTTTCCCAAGCCTTGGTGATGTTCAGAATTGCATGTGTGTATTATGGCCTTTATTTTAACATAGGCCCCTTGAGCCACCCTTTCTGCTTAATGAACCAGAATCTCCAAGAAGATGCATCTATAATACAGAATAAGTATTTCATAGAGAGGGGAAAAAATCTACCCAGAGAAATAAAGTTAGCAAGGTGTAGGTATGTAATTTTATGATTTCTATTAAGATAATAATTGTAGTATGGTGATTCTAGAGTTCAAATTATGAAACAAAATGTAGAACATTAGCATTAGCATGTGTTGCCCATAAAAGTTTGATTGCATCTGTAAGATGGATCAGTTCAAATTTCATGTTCTTAGAGTTTTTTCAATCACTTAATAAATTTGTATTCAGGGTTTATTAGGTGTTGTGTTAGGCCTGAGGATGAAGAAAGAGTCTAAGCAATCATTGAGGATTTTGCTTTCGGAGAGTAAGCCTAAGAACCCCCACAAAGTTAGGATTATGAATAAGTAAATGAGCAATTTTAACTTATAGAGTAATTTTTACATCATTGTAACATTGTTTACGATTTGCTGGGTTCAGATTTGATCTCCACCATTGGAGTCATTCAATCTTGGGTAAGATTCTTAAGTTCTCCATTCTATACGTTTACCTTCTACTAAATGGGGATAGTAAAAGCTCATACCTTTTAGTGCATTATAATAATTAGAAGTCTTCATAAAGCATTTAATATAATGTCTGACACATGGTAATTATAATCATAAACTATCATGAGCCTCATTTTGATTATCTTACATCCAGAAGAAATGAAGCTTTAGAGGAAGGAAAACCTCAGTTCATTGGGGAAATTAATTTTGTGACTTACACATAACTTTCAATATGAAAACCAACTAAATCCCTAAAGTCAAATGAAGACGTATCAGAAATTTTAAAATGAGAGCAAGACATGAGGGTTATGAGGGGAGACAGAGGTCATGGAAACAGAACATATCAGTAAAAACGTGTGACACTATTGCCACCCATGCAAATGTATCTTCCCAAATCTAACTAAAAGCATTGTTGTGGTAGCTTGCTTTACCAATTTGCTCTGTTCCGAAAATATTTCTATATGCTAGAAATTCTTTCACCAAAAGTAACACATTTAATTTGCCTAATCATGTCTAAATAAGTTTTGATAAAAATAAAAACATTTGGTTCTCATGTCTTGGAAACTGGAGAATTTCTTTTCAACTTATAAATAGTTTAATGTTAATTCCTTTAGGGAGAAAATACTCTCTTAATTTATATTCATAGATTACCTTCCTTGTCTTTACCTTTCTTATTTTCCCCTTTTTACCTAATTGGTAAATATATTTCTATGCATTTAGAATATGAGCAGATGCTTTTAAAAATAAATTCTAAACACTATGTATAGATTGACAAATCCTTTAACAAACGTAAAATGTAAATAATCTTTCTCTGCCACTAGTTTGCCTTTCATTTACTTTTTCAAAAAATAAGCAAGCAAGTTCACTTTCATTTCCTGAAAGCCCTTTTGTCAGACATGTGACTGTGGTTTTTTCAATGTAGCACAATGTTTGATTGAATGTCAGGGGAAAATCAACCAAATCAACTTAGAAGAGCTGGTTGGACAGGGTAATGACATCAACAGCCTCTCCTGTTGGTTTGAAATACATAATTCAGTAATCACTGGCATCAATCATTACGTATTTTTCTAAAGTGGGATACATATCATAGAATGAGTCATAGGTGAAGCAGCATAGACCATGACGATGTAAGGATGAATAAAATATGCATATTATTATACATATTTGTAGGTATATCTCATAGATTTGACATTAATAGCAGCTTACAAAGTATTCATATAAAGAACTATTATTAAAATATAACTAAAATAAGCATCTTGCCGATTGTTGCAGTCCCCACTAAGGGATGAAATCAGATGTTCAGTTTGAAACTGGCTACGTGGTCTTTCTTCTGTGACAGAGTAACTTCTCTGCCAGTGTGATCTAGAAGAGTCACTAACATATTTCCTACTTTTAATTGGAAGTAAGTTGTTTTAAAAAGTACAATTTAAGCTTGGGTGTTGTAAGAAACACCAAAGGCCAGATGTAGTAGACTGGAATCTTTGAGTAAAAATAACTACAAGAAAACATTGTAATTTATAATTCTAATTATCATGATTTTTTAAAAGAAAGGAGATGCGATAAATGTGTATATTGCTGCTGTGTTCTACTACACACCTATTGCAATAATGTTGTAAAAGGCGTTCAAAATTTAAATTTCATCTCCTAAGGCTGCATGTCTGCCACACTACACCATGCAACATTGCCCTTTCTGTTTTCCCTCAGCTCCTTCCATTTGTCATGATTTTGCTCTGTGCTTCTCAGTAATGCATGTGATCGTTGTGTTTCTATCCTTGTTTAAATATCTAGTCTTAATCTACATTCCGTTGAAAATTTATATTATGCAAATTCGACTTAGGGTGTTTTTACATGCTCATAACTTTAGAGAAATTTGTGTTTGTTGGTAATATTGTACTAATTGTTTTCTGTAGAGATTTAATGATATGAAATGTGAATTTCTTGGGTACAAATGATAACCCTATTTTCAATCATAAATATGATGTTTGTTTTTTAGTACTTACATTATATTCAGATATTTTTGCTAATACTTGAATATTTGTCTCAATTGCTTCCATTATTTGATAATGGTCATGTTTTAGAATTCTAAATTTGTTTTACATGTCATACATCTGTTGTAGCCTCACTATGTCATATATGTCAAAGAATAAATGTTTAAAATATGTACTTATTTTTCATATTCACAGACCTATGTATTCAAGATGTTACAAAATAAAAGGCAATGAAAGGTTAAACATTTTCCAAAATCAGTTTGATCAAAAATATCTACAGAGCAAACAGCTTAATGTCAGCAATGGTTTCCAACAAAAACTGCCACACTGAGTCCAACTATGGAGCGTAAAAAATGAAATTGTGTCATTTGTTTAGAAATATGAAAACTATATTTAAACTTAAAACCACCTTTTAAACCGCTTTTCTAAGCACATGAATTGGTCATGAATCATGACTAAATCTTCCAGATTTCATTTTAAAAATTATGACTGTAAAAAGAATACTCAAGAGATTGACATGTTTTGAGAGTATTTTATGTGGTTAAGTATGTGGGTTTCGGTGATCTATCACAATAAAACAAATTGGAAGAATCTTTCAAATAATTACTTTTCAGTAATCACTTTACATACTCAGAATGTAATGACAGACCACCCATCAGGAGCAAACAATGAGCAGCTAACAAAATGTAGCAAATACAGTGTAACAAAAGCAAAGGAACAAAAGCGAGGACGCGTAAATGTCATATTTGTTGTTTTCTATATTCCAGATTCAGAACAATTTGTGGGCAGGAAACGCGAGCGGAGGTTCTGTGGTCACGTCATGCATGGTGCCACGTGACACTTCCTCCTGTATGACACCTTACTCTCACTCGCCTCGGACAGACTCCAGTTACACAGGGTTTTCAAACCACCAGAACCAGTTCGGCCACGTGCCCCTCAACAATTTTTTCACTGACTCTCTTCTGACGGGGGCTGCCAATGGACATGCATTTGAAACGAAGCCAGAGTTCGAGCGGAGGTCTTCCAGTATCGCAGTCCTTCGAATGAAAGCCAAGGAGCACACTGCCAATATTTCATGGGCCATGTAACATACAGTACTCTTATTTTTCTTTAAATGGAAAAGTCAAACATCCTTATTTCTCATATTTAAAGGATATCACAATAAGCTGCTGTGTGCGGAATTGCTAACGGTCAAGATATACAGTGAGACCAGCTTAAATGAATAGTTGTGATTATTTAACATTAAAATCTAAGAGTGGACATCTGAGGACTAAATAGGTTTACCATGCACCAGTCTCCACCAACTCTGTTTTAGTAGTAACTTTCTTCTATTGTACAAATCGATGAAATATGGTCATGCAACCTTCTTAAAAGAATAAATGTATTAAATAAATTCCTCTGTTATAGATTGATTTATGTTAGTTCTGCACAACAAGAAACCCCTTGTAAAGTAATACCTGATAAAGGAAGAAATGCACTGGGGAACCTGTCAGGATACCGAAGCTGTCAGGTAAATATTGAAGCAGGGTGTTTCGGGGAGTTAAATGCCATCTCTCCCTCTCTGGCTCCAAGACGCAATGGGCATATCCCTTGCTGCTGAGAATTTATCTTCAGGTCTCAAAGATTTTTTTTTTTATCCCTAGATGCTTAGTTTCCAATCCAGGCAAAAAGAACTCTTCTGAAACGACCAGCATTTGCATGAAATATTTGGGCATAGTTTCCTGAAACCATGTGGCTGAAGGTGATCACTGAAATATTCCGGTGTGATTCAACATATAGTCATGAGAACAGTTTTTTATAAATGCCATCTTTCGAGTGAAGAAGTCCGCATGGACTTGGTGTTTTAGTTATCAGACACACAAGGAAAAAAAAGGAAGTTACAAAACCTGCTGTTGCTTTTAAGTTTGAATTGTCAAACGGTATACACAAATGTATAATAAATGCACTAAAAGAAATGTATTCTGTGAAAGGGGTCGTGAATCCGAATTTATATTTACTTCATGTGCAAGTGCACTTGTGTCTGTGTTTTTTGACATATAATCTGTACGCATTTTTGGCTACTGTGGTTTTGCATAGGGAATTAAAATGTCAGAAGACTCTCTAAACTTTCTGGTGGACAAGAAGAAGAAAAATACATTGCATCTGGAAAATTGCTAACCCCGTTGATTTACTTCTCCTCCCTTTCCCCTGTCACATTCCAAGCTTTTTCAGATGAGTGAAATGTCAACCTCCTTGAAAGACTTAAGTTCATAAAGGCAAAGTAAATTAATTGAAATGAAGATGACTTTTGTGGCATGGAGCAGAGCGAGATCTGCTCTTTGTCCTCTCTTAGAATCTTCCTTGTGGTCCCTACTGCCTTTGGGGATATGTTTGGAAGATCTAAAGGCTAAAGGACAAGAGTACATGCATTTAAAAATTAAATTTAAGAATAAAACTACTTACATCCACTAAGTTTCTCTTCCTAGTGGGAAAATATTTACAGCAGTTAGACATCTTTTGTAATAAAATTTTAAATCAAACAGATGATGGAGATGAGTGATGTCCTAAACAAACATTCTTTGACTTCCTAATAACTCTGTTCTTTATTACTTTTGTGTTCTCTCTTTTTAGTTTTGTTCCCAAGACAAACTTGTTCAACTTTGGCCCTGAGAATTATGCTTACATGCAGGAGCGTGTGTTAAAAGATTGTTTAGGCAGCTGTTAAATATCCTTCATGTTTTAGAAGACAATAACTTCTTTTAATATATTCATATACAGGGTATGTGGTTAGTTGGAATTTGTGAACTAAAACTTAGAACTAAAATGTAATATATTTTTTTAAATTCCCAAATTAGTAGTATTCATGTTCATTTTCTTTGCTTTCTTAGTTGAAATTTTAGTGTTCCTTGGCTAATACTTTCGATTTTTTAAATGAGAGACAAAACTCAGAGTCCAATTTTAAATTTCAATTCATGCCTTAGTTTTCCTATTCTGTTTTTCCTCTCATTTTTTTCTAATAATCAGCTGAAGCTTCTATAGTTCTGTTTTTTTTAATTATATCACATCCTTTAATTGAGGTTCTACATACATAATGCTCTGTATAAATTTGATTCAATCCGCACAAATTTTTTAAACACCTGCAGTGTGTAAAGTACTATTTGGGATAATTAAATAACAACAGACCATGATTCTTGTTCATATTGAGCTCAGAGTCTTTCTGGACAGACACATGAATAAAGCATCCTTAACCATGCCTCACAGTAAGAATTGATGACAGTAAGAAATGCACCGATTTTTTTAGTTAATACACTCTCACCTTTTTTATTGGCTGAAAGTGTTATTATATATTTAAGTTGCTAAGATATAATGAATTGAACTTTGATATAATAGGAAAAGATAAATCTTTAAAAAAGTCATAAATTCACTTCCTGAATTTTCTCTTGCTCTTTATGAACTTAGGTTAAACCAAGTTTCATACTAGAATTAATATTGTTCACAATAATGTTGAACTTAGATATGTGAGGAAAAACTAAGGGTGTTTCATTTACTTTTATTGGCATCATCCTTGACTGCATTGATAATTGAGCATTTTGCTCACATTTCATCCCCTATCTGCTTCTTCCACTCATCGTCTGGCACAGGTGGATAAAGAGATGATTCCTGTACTCTTTTCCCTGAGCAATTTAGTGTAGTTTGGATCTCATGATAAGACATAAATTTAATGGAGAATTAGATGAGGTTTGAAGTTTCTTTCATAAACATAAAATGAAATTTCAGAAGTTTGTGGATTTCTGAAGTTATATATTTTATTTCTTATGAATATTAAAAGTGATTATCTTATGTAACTTCTTATGGAAGCAATCAAAAGAGAAGATAGAAAGAAAGAAAGAAAGAAAGAAAGAAAGAAAGAAAGAAAGAAAGAAAGAAAGAAAGAAGAAAGAAAGAAAGAAAGAAAGAAAGAAAGGAAGAAAGAAAGAAAGAAAGAAAAAAGAAGGAAGAAAGAAAACTGTAATCTTTGCCCTTAGTCCTATAAGAAAGAAAGAAAGAAAGAAAGAAGGAAGAAAGAAAACTGTAATCTTTGCCCTCAGTCCTACAACATATCTCAAAAGAATAACATCTGCAACAATAAAAAACAAAAATAAAAAAAGAATAACACATATCTCAAAAGAATAACATCTGCAACAATAAAAAAAGAATAACAGAGTTACTTAATCTATATAACCTTGAGGAAAACCATGAAATTTTGTGTATAAATTACAGGAGTATATTAGTTTCATTATTTCAATTAGCCATTGACTTTTTTCCTCCAAAGTAGGGAAAAGGGGCAGACCAATGCACTTAGCACAAGTTCTTACAAGATGATATGTTATTGTTTCCTTCTAGTATCTTTACTTTCTCTCCTCAAACACTTGACTTCCATAGTAGAATTCATGCATCACTTCCCTGAGTTTCCTATAGTGCTGTTTTATATATTATGCTGATTGTAGTTTATAAGCAACTAAGGAATGAATTGGCTAAAAAAGTTAAAAGTCAACTACAGTGTTTACATAAACTGTTTGAAAAATTTAAAATAAATTTCTAAACTTAACAGTGACCCTGACTTTTGCCTTTTAACATTTAATGTGAATAGTATTGTAAACAATGAATGATTTTGTTAGATATAATTTTAATTTAAAAAGTTACCACCTCTGTTGCTAAATATTTTGGAAGAAATATGGAAATGAACTTAATTTTTAAGTCTTAGTTGAGCTGATTTCTTTTTTCTCTGATTAGAATATAAAGATGTATGTTTATCATCTATAATAATAAAAGGGTAATATGCTAATTAGACCGGACATCTTCCGAAGGTCATTCCAGACGTCCTTCCTGATGAAACTGGGGCCGGAGGGAAGCCAGCTCGGGTCCCGTGTGCCAGAAAGAAGCTGGTGACAGCAGCCGGGGGAAGGAAGGCCTACTCTTGCACGAATTTTCGTGCATTGGACCTCTAATTTAGAATATAATTGTTAACTTTAAGCCATCTCTAAAAAAATTAGAAATCCAAAATTCCAATAGACATTGTTTCCTCCTACCTATTCATATTTTGCATTGAATATGAATATGGATTTTGTAAGGAATCTGTTTAATAAAATTATATCTTAAGTAGTACTTTTGTACTTAAGTTCTAAGTCTCATCATATATATTTTATACAAGGCAGAAAGAAATGTCACTGATGATTCAAATGAAAAAAATCGATCAGAAGTGAAATGTTTAGCAGTAGAGTTAGTATTTATGGTGCAAAACAGATTAAATGCAAGATTGGTCTTACAGGGAATAGTTAATGCTAAAACAGGGTATTTTTGTTTGTTTTAATAACTCTCCTTTTTAAATTGCCATAATGTGTCCTGGAAATATATTGCAAAATTGGCGAGCAAGGCTTTACAACAGGGTGTTGCTAATTCTTTAATGTGCTGAATAAGTAGTAGGATATGGAAAGGAGATTTTTCTTTTTTTCCTTAGCCTTAGAATTATATACCGCTATGCATTTTTAAGTCCAATACAACTTAAATATTGTAAATATTTAGACAATATACTTGGTTCCCCTATTAAGCCTATGTGTTTTATTTATTTAAAAACATTATCTAAGAAGGGGTTCCAAAGATCAGAGTCCATAGCACAAAAGGGATTAAGAAATCTTTTTAATGGACTAGGGGCATTTCTCCAGATTAAATAATTGTTCGCCTTGAATATAGTTATATGTTATGGAAGTAGTAAAATAGGGTACATAATAGTTTATTAGGTTATCTCTCATAAATAAATTATTTCACTAGAGCATTTCATCATGATACTATTTTATAGCATGTCTACCTTTATTTTTTATATTTTTTATTTTTTATTGATTTCAGAGAGGAAAGGAGAGGAAGAGAGAGATAGCAACATCAATGAGAGAGAATCATTGATCGACTGCCTCTTGCACTCCCCTTACTGGGGACTGAGCCCGTAACCCAGGCATGTGCCCTTGACCGGAATCGAACCTGGGACCCTTCAGTCTCCAGGCCTATGCTCTGTCCACTGAGCCAAACCTGCTAGGGTAGCATGTCTAACTTTAGAATACCAGACATTACATACTGAAGTTTTTTATGAAGTTTTTAATGAAGCTTTCACATAATGTATATTTATAATATTTCCTCTTATCTAGGTACTTTAACATACACTTTAAAGATTTAAGACAATATAGTAGTCACCCTTACCCACGGTTTCTGAGATTTTAGTTACCCACAGTCAACATGGAAAATTCCAGAAACAAACAATTTAAATACCATTATGAGTTTTAAATACTATTTGGAGTCGTGTGACAAAATCTCATGCGGTCCCACTCTGTCCTGCCTGGAATGTGAATGATTCTTTTGTCCATGTATCCACACTATGTACACTACTGCCCGTCAGTCATTTAGTAGCTTCTTAGTTATCAGATCAGTTATCAAAGTGAGAGAGAGCTCACATCCACTTAACTTTTATTGCAGTATATTATTATATGTCCATCTTATTATTGGTTATGGTGAATCTCTTAATGTGCCTAATTTATAAATTAAACTTCATCCTAGGTATAAAAAACATAGTGTACATCAGGTACTTATCTGCAGTTCATGCATCCACTGGGAGACTACTGTAATCGAGAACAATTGCCAACATTGTCAAAACATAACAGGTTTTTTGTAGAAGGCAAAAGGAGCCCCCTACAGGTTACTTACACAGTCCAATTGGTGGACATGAAAAGACTCAAATGCTCAAAATCTCCCCGTATCACTAGAATAGGGTTCACAACTTAGTGGGCAGTGGGTAGGGAAGGAGTAATTCTGGATAGAGTTCAGAAGGTTCATAAACTGACAGGGAAATATAATTCTGTATTTATTTTCACTAACCCCTAGAATGAAAAGTGGCATTTAAAAAAAATTATGAATGTGGACAACAAATCTCAATAGTACCAGCAGTGCCTGTGATTTTGTCACCAATAGAAAGAAAATATAGTTCTCATAGTACACTTGTTAGTTATTATAGATATTTTGAAATAATTATAATTTTAGTTTATCATTTGATTAGGAAAGTTTTCAAACTTCAACACTTTTCAAGCTACTTCAAATTTAGGGAAGTTTTTAGTTCTATTGCTATATCTTGTTATTTATCAATCTATCAATAAAGATGCATAGATATTAATACAACTTGAAATTAGTTTTGTAAATGTTTAGACAATATACTTGGTTCCCCTATTAAGCCTATGTGTTTTATTTATTTAAAAACATTATCTAAGAAGGGGTTCCAAAGATCAGAGTCCATAGCACAAAAGGGATTAAGAAATCTTTTTAATGGACTAGGGGCATTTCTCCAGATTAAATAATTGTTCGCCTTGAAGATAGTCATATGTTATGGAAGTAGTACAACAGGGTACATAATAGTTTATCAGGTTATCTCTCATGAACAAAATGTAGGGTTGAAAGAAATGGGATTTTTTTAAAGCAGGAAGCCCCAGCACGTGGAATTAATGAATGAGGCATTTTAGTGAGGATCACCAGAAAACCAGTAGATGGGAACTTGACATTTGGGAAGAAGGAAAATTGTTTGGGCAGTCAGTGTTAGAGAAGAAATACAGCCTTAGGAATCCTAGTTCTACCACCTTTTAGCTTTAAAACTTTAGGTGGGTCATTTAATTCCTCTGAGCCTTAATTTTCTCCTCTATCATTGAAAAACTTGTGTAAAGCTTTCAATGAACAGGGCACTTTAACATTTATTTTCTCCTTTGACGTTCACTATTATGTGACAATGGGTATTATTATCTTCATCTCACAGATGAGCAAATTTATGGCCAGAGAATATATGGAACTCCTAAGTTTAAAGCCTCTTCTTCTGCTTCCTTATCCTACAGGTTTTCCTTAGAGCTAGGAAGAAAAAATAATTGAAATATGCATTTGAAAATCCTTTATCATAGTCTGTGAAGTACTTAAATAAAATATTTTAACAGATTCCAACTTTCCCTCCTATTGAGTCAATGTTATATTTTTTCTTCCTTTTCTTTATATTTTAATCTTTAAATTCAGTTTTATATACTTTATCAAACATTTATTGAGATCCCTCTTTGTGCCAAGACCTAAGAGAAAATAAACATGCTGTCTGGGGAGTTAAAAGAGTACAATAAATAATTAAAAATTTCCATAGAATTTACTCAAGCAAAATACTATTGGAAAACAAGTAAGAGAGAAATTAATTCAAACTTTTATAAGTCATGAAAAACTTCAGATAAGAGGTGACATGTGAGCCAGACATTGAAAAATGAATAGAAACTTGTAAAACTATAGCATCTTATCTCTTTTTCTCTGAAAGAGAACCCAAATAAGATTTAATTTACTTAGGGTGGTGGGCACACAATGCAATATACAGATGATGCGTCATAGAATTGTACACTTGGTTAATATAATCTTATTAACCAATGTCACCCCAATAAATTTAATTAAAAAAGAGAAAAAAAGAAAGAAAAGCTATGTTTGTGCTAGTTAAAATACTTGCAATCCCTTTTTTCTTTATATTATACCACAACTTTAAAAAAATATATATTTGTATTGATTTCAGAGAGGAAGGGAGAGGGAGAGATAGAAACATCAATGATGAGAATCATTGATTGGCTGTCTCCTGCACGCCCCCCACTGTGGATCAAGCTCGCAACCTGGGCATATGCTCTTGACCGGAATAGAACCCAGAACCCTTCAGTCCACAGGCTGACGCTCTATCCACTGAGCCAAACCAGCGAGGGCCACAACTTTTCTTTATATTTAAATATTTCCTTTACCTTTTTAAATTAACTGAACCAAAGTTCTCAAGTTCAGCAAAGAAATGATTTGTTTCATTCAATAATGTTTTTCGAGTTTTCTCCTCTCAAATAATTCAATGAATATGAGCTTAGTTCGTAATATTACAATGTGCTATGCTAGCCATGGGAGTTATGAGTAAATGCAAGCCACGGCCTTTATCTTCAAAGAATATTAAGTTTATTTGGATAGATGGCATTTTCTGAAACTTGCCTATTATGAAAAGATAGCATACATATTTTAATATAAACTCTATATAAATGTATAGCAAAAGAAGGAAAAACTTTAAGTGTGGCTTCAAATACACATCTGCAGAAAGTTGATAGAAAAGTTCAATAAGAAGAAGGTTTCACCCTGGTATACCCCTTGATCTCTGACCAAGAAAAAGACAGAAGATTCTGAGGTCATTACAGGAAAAATACTCCCTTCCCCATGAAAGGGAAAAGAAAAAGCAGCAGCAGCTGAGTGTTGCTTTTGTGTCTTTAATTTAACTCCTTGTCTGCCTCAGTGTTGCCGAAGTTTGTCTCACTTTATACAAAAATTCTTTTCTAAATTTTATAAGCAGAGGTTCAATGGAGGAATTGCTCTCTCTTATCTGGATCCCTCTATTCCCAGCTGTGAAATTGATTGATGTTTTTAAAGTCCTAAGAAGCCTCCCCTTGTAGATATGTTTGCCGGTTCAAAGAGGGGGGGAAAGGCAGGATAATTTTTTTTAGGAAAATAACTTAGAAAACATTTTCAGAGATCTATAGAACTGGGTGTATGAAGAGGGAAAACCCTGAAATTAGTCAATGCATTAAGAGTGAAAATAAATGGTGAGAGAACCTGCGAGGCTCATGTAGTTATGTGTCTCAGGTTAACATTTGTAGCTGTGTGAAATGTCCTTAGATTTAAACTTCTACGTGCAACATTTCCATTGGCTTTGGCTCAGGTCACCAGCTCTCTAGCAGCACAGAATCAAGAGTCTGATCCCAGAAGTGTCACTGATGATCTGTGCCACCTCACCTCTCAGTTCTCGGAGTTCAATTTATTCAGCAAATATTTATTGAGTGCTTATGGCTGCTGACTTTCCCAAGTCAGAGAAAAATAATGAGATGTTAGCAAAATGTGACATGTCTTGGGTAAGACGGTATCACATATGGAAAATCATTATCATCCCTGGCATTTTAAACCAGAAGTTGAATTTAATTGCATTAATAACACCAGCAGCGTGCATTGCTTCGCGGTACAATGATTTCCACACTGGATTCTGATTTTTTCATCTTCAAGAGTCACTGGATACAAGCCACAGTCCCCAAGGCTTGACTTATATGTAAAATAACACCATCCCCTGTCTAGCATCGGTTATGCACATCCCTAATAGCTAAGCTGAGGGACAGCATTAGCCATTATATAAACTAATTGGGTTAATTCTGCTCTGGAATTTAGGCAAATAATGTAACTGAGATAAACAGAGGGTCACTTATGCGTCTACTTGTACACATTTATCTACACTTCTTATTTATACTACTAAATGCTTAAAACAACACTAGGCTATAAATTTGCCTTTTCTTTCTGATTCTCTTGGCAGGGTTTCTTACATGCTTAACTTTTAAAGAGTGGAGTTCGGTCTCCTCTCAAATAAATAAGAGAGCAGGGGAAGGAAAAAGCTGCAGCTACAAAGTAGTTCTAACCCATTAAACACAGATGGCTCACAGGGGGTTTAATCATCAGGAGCGAACACACATCACGCTGAAATATAGAGCTGTTTTCTATCACTTGTTACCATTTGAATGTCTGTCTCAGGAAAGTGAATTCCATATATCTTCCTGGCCATCAGCTGCCCTTTGAATACTCCTCTCTCTGATGTAGCTCGATTTCTCTTCAGAACTTACTGAGATGAATGAGCTCTTGCCACACGTAGAAGTGAAAGAAAACATTTCTTTCTCTGCCAGAACAGATGAGATTCGTCATTAGGAGAATGGATTTGACCTTGTAAAGTGGACCAAAGCAATTAACAAACAAACCCCTTTGCAGGCAGATTGCCTTTATCCTCGTCCTCCAAATCCTGTAACAGAAGCTTTCCTTTTTGTCTTTTTCCCCCCTTTTCTTCCTTTCCTTTCTTTTTTTTTTTTTGATGTGCTCACAGCTAAGTTGCCACTGATCACCTGAAAAGAATTCCAAACGTGAGATAAGAAGTCATCTCTAATTTAAGCCTTTTCATGCAAAGAGAATTTTATGATCACTTAAAAAGTCAGATGGAATTATCCTCAGCTGTCATTGGCCAATTATCAATAAGTCATCTGATCAGAAATTATTAAAGAGATCCATAAAACTAGTTTGATGGCAGTGTATAAAACAAAACTGGAGATCAGCATTAGTGCCTATTGTAAATGGTGAAAAACTCAATTTGAGGATAATTATGATACCTGAGAAAAGATTGACTGCATTGTGCATCTCTCTTCTCAACTCACAGTATGAGTTCCTTTCATCTATTTATTTCCTAAGTGATGATTGCTCTTCAATAGTTTCTTTCCCACACTCCTACCTATCTCTTATTCTTCTTTTTATCTACCCTCCCCTTTCCTGGAGCCCATTTCTAGCTAAAACCCATTCTTCAAGACTAAAGTCTTAGGTGACTTTAGGGAAAGACCTGCTACCAATCCCTGGGATAACAGCAAACGAAGCAGCTTCCTTACTTTCCCAGTAGAGTGCACGATGCTATTACAGCGAATGACATAATCTTGAGTAAACCCAGCTGATACACCACGTGGAGGCTGCTCATGTATCTCGGACCAGCAACACTTCTGTCTTACTAGCTCATTTGTCTTTCTGACCGAGTCTGTAAATCACTCAGCAATTTGGACATTTAGATACAGAAGAAAAGTTATTGTTTTACCCTGGAAATAATTCAGCTCAATCCATTTGTAGAAAGGCATTCTTTCTAAAATTTTTGTGCATGTATTTTTATTTTTTTACTTGGAAAACCTATCTTTTGAAAAGCAAACTAAGGATAGGTAAGGGGAAGGATATAAGAGTAGCACACTATCTCAGATGTCAATGCATTTTTTTAAAAAATTAAAATAAATTATTACTTAGGGAAATATTAAATCCTACAATTATTTTTATTTTTACCAGTAGATGGCACTGCACAGGTGTAAGATATCTACACCAGTGTGACTTGGGGGGATGAGAGGATCAACTATGCTGACTGGTGTGAAACATCCTCCATTAGAGTTCTCTCTCATAAAGTATTGTATCCAGGAGGCCCAACAAATTTGCAAATACTGATTTTATTTATAAGCAGTGCTTTATTTATCTATTTACTAGCTCTGTGACAGGTAAGTAGATCCTCTTATTTCCTTGTTCAGATAAGAAAACTGAAGCGCAGAGAGGTTAAGATTTCCTACTGTCACAGAGCTAGTAAGTGGTAGGACCAGGATTTGGGCTGGATATTTTATCTATCTAGGCGGTGCTCCCTCTGCTTTGCATCCTCTCAATTCACTAACATGAATCACTCACTCAGCTGTTCAACATTTTTTAAGGAGCTGACTTGGAAAACTAAGGCGATAAAACAGATTCCCATCAGAAAACCAGAGAAGTTTTAGGAACATGGGGCTAATTTTAAGAAAAGCAAAGAGGTCCTCAGAGGGAGGGGATGTGTGGGTCTGTTATGGGGGAAGAGAGGGCAAGCTAAAAGCAATTAGAGGGCGCTGGCAACATAGCTCAGTTGGTTAGAGCATCCTCCCGATATGCCAACATTGTGGGTTTGATCTCTGATCAGGGCACACACACAGAATCAACCAATGAATGAATAAATAAATAGAACAACATATTGCTGTTTCTCTCTTCCACCCATCTAAAATCAATAAAAGTTTTCTTAAAAAATAAGGGTAATAAGAAACACTAGTGGAGGAGAGGATGTCATAGGTAAAATGTACCAATTTGTAACATTGCTTAGAGTCAGGATGCTGCATATTTTTAAAACAAATATATTCTTAATGTTGCGCAACTATATTTTACATTTTAGCTGATGTAGGAAATACTTTAAAAACTTTAAGAAGCAGATTGAAAACAGTTCATGTCTTGCAGCATCAGTTCCAGTAACTCTCACCTCTCCCTTATTGCAGGCATCTATATTTCTGGTGACACCCAGAGCTTTAGATTATTTAGAATAGTGCCATCTTGGAAATCGGAAATAACAACTTCCTGACATTATCCTACACCCTTGAAAAAATGTAACTTAGTTTCTTCAACCTGCCTATTATCTGACTCCATCAAATCCTCTATTCCCTCTACCTTAGTCCGTTATCTCTTGACACTCTCTTCCATATCTACTTCCTTCATTATCCAGCTTAAACATCACAGCCCCCCCCCCTTTTTTTTTCAACTGCTCTGGCCAATACCTTCAAAAGCCTGCTGTTTTTCTTTTATCACACCTGCCTCCACCTGGGCTAATCAACGTCGCTTAGAACACATCAGGAGTGTGTGCAGACTAGCTCCACTAAATGAATGCCTATTAACTCCACTAAAAATGTGAATCTTTGTTACCGAAGGGACCCTCCCCATACCTGAGCAGTCATTCCTACCTTCCTATTTTCCACCATAAACATTTTGTAGCTGCCCACTCTTCAAATATTTTGTCCTAATATTCCCCCATCTCACTGCACCTTATTCACAGGAAGAAAAAAAAAGCCATCCTAAGAGACCTGTGTCAGTTTCTTGCCACTACATTTACAAATATATATCCATAAGCCTCTTTATTTTTCTTCTTCCAGTTTATTTTAGGGAAAAGAGATTCTATTTTTAATTCTAATCATTGTTCTATATTGTATCTATTCCCATCTTATTAGAGTTTTAGTGTATCTCCTGTATGTTTAAACTTCTCCTTTCTGCCATTTACCTAACCTCATTTATTAAAAAAATAATAACAGTGGGGGAAACATCTTCATGCCCCCTCACTTCTTCCAGATTTGCCCCAAACCTTCTGAAGAAGGTATATCTGTACTCAATGGCTCCACTCTTTTACTTGCTACTCACACAATTCAAAATTCCAACCCACTTCTGCTTTGGAAAAAAAATAAAAATATATATATAACTTAATTTTTAGAGCAGTTTTAGGCTATAGCCCCTCCTATTATTAACATCTTGCTTTCATTTGGTACATATGTTACAACTGATGAGCCAATTTAAATATTATATTATTAACTAAAATCCGAAGTTTATGTTAGGGTCATTCTTTGTGCTTTGACAAATGTATCCATCATTACAGTAGTATACAGAATAATTTTGCTGCTCAAAAAATCCTTTCTGCTCTACCTATTCATCCCTCCCTCTACCTGAACACCTGGCAATCCCTGATCTATTTACTGTCTCCATAGTTTTGATTTTTCCAGAGTCATATGAGGAATTATACAGTAATTAGCTTTTTCACATTGGATCTTTCACTTAGCAATGTGCTTCTGAATTTCCTCCATGTCTTTTTGTGGTTTGAGGGTTTATTTGAATAATATTTCATTATTTGTCTATCCATTTATCTCTTAAAGGCCATCTCAATTGCTTCTAAGTTTTAGTAATCATGAATAAGCTGCCATAAGCATTCATGCTGAGATTTTTGTGTGGACATAATTATTCAACTCATTTGGGTAAATACCAAGGTGCATAATTGCTGGATTATATGGTAAGAGCATATTTAGTTTTGTAAGAAATTGCCAAACTGTCTTCCAAAATAACTGTACTACTTTTTATTCCCATCAGCAATCAGTGAGAGTTATTTTTGTTCCACGTTGTCACAGAATTTCGTATTGTCAGCGTTTTGGATTTTGGCCATTCTAATTGGCATGTAGTGATATCTCATTGTTGTTTTAGTTTGCAATTCACTGATGGCATATCATCTTGATCACCTTTTATATACTTACTAGTGGCCCAGTGCATGGATTCGTGCACATTGAAAGGAAATTAATTAGAAGAAAGATATATGTTACTGCAAAAAATTACATGTCAAAATAGTATACATAATATAGTATTATAAAATTAAAATACAAAATATTTTAATATCACTATTCGCCCTTTCTCTATACTAATAGAAGTGTCAGAGATGAAAGAAAATTAGTAAAATGTATATGAAAATAATATATAAATTCATTAATAAATAAACAGCAACGTGATGTAACAACAACAAAGACATGATATAAAAACAACAAAAACATGATATAAAAACAACATTGATAATAACAATGACTAATAAATTGATTAAACAACAGTTGGTCTTCAGATACATTCTTTCAACAACGTTGGCTTCTTTTGGCTTCCTAGGTATGTTGTGCCAATAGTTGGTCTTCAGACATATTCTGGCATTGCACACGATTGGTGCCAGCGAGAGCTTTAAATGCATCATGCATGTGCAAGTCAACATTTATTTTTTAAACTAGAGGCCTGTGAGGATCAGACCAAAACTGGCTCTCTGACATCCCCTGAGGGGTCCTGGATTGCAAGAGGGCGCAGGCCAGGCCGACTGACCCCACCGATGCATGATCGGAGCCGGGGAGGGCCCAGGGGAGGACTTCAGGGCATATCTGGCCTGTCTAACCCAGTCCCGATCAGCTGGACCCCAGAAGCAAGCTAACCTATTGGTCAGAGCATCTGCCCCCTTGAGATCAGTGCGCATCATAGCAACTGGTAGAACGGTCAAACGAATGGTCAGACACTTAGCATATTAGGTTTTTATTATATAGGATTGCCACTGTGCGTCATATGTACCAGCTGGTTGGTCAGTCAGATGGTCAGACGTACGGTCGGTAACTTAGTCTTTTATATATATAGACTAGAGGCCCAGTGCGCAAAATTGCATGAGACCCAGACCCGCCGCGCCGGTGGGACCCAGAAACCCACTGTGCTGGTGGGACCCAGAAACTTGCTGCGCAGGTGGGACCCAGACCCACCGTGCTGCGAGACCCACCAATGCACCTCCTGGTGACCGGTCATTTGGTCATTACGGCATTATGGCCACAGCTTTTTATAACATAGATTTGCCATTTGTATATATTCTTTAGTGAGGTGTTTGCCTGCCAATTTTTACAATTGGGTATGTTTTCTTATTGTTGAGCTTTAAGAATTCTTTGTATGTTTCAGATAGATACAAGTCTTCTATCAGATATGTGTTTTGTGAAAAATTTCCCCCATCCATGACTTGTCTTTTCATTCTCTTTCACAAAGCAGGAATGTTTAATTTTAATGTTTCTTAATGTATCAATCTTTTTCTTTCATGAATCATGCTTTTGGTATTATATCTAAAAATGTCATTGCCAAACCCAAGGTCACCTAGATTTTCTCCTAGGAGTTTTACAGTTTTGTCTTTCACTTTTAGGTCTTTGGCCCATATTGAATTAATTTTTATTAAAAGTATAAGATCTATGTCTAGATTCACTTTTTTTGCATGTTGATGTCTACTTGTTCCAGCACCATTTGTTGAAAAGACTATTTTTTTTTCTCACTTGAATCAATTTTGCTCCATTGTCAAAGATCAATTGACAATATTTGTGTGAGTCTTGTTTCTAGGCTATATCTGATTTTCATATGCCATTATTTTAACTTCCCCAATAGAAACCTGGGTATCATTCTTTATTCTCCTCTCTCCTCTCTAATAGCGAATCAGCCACCAAGTCCTGCTCTAAGCACTTGACGTGTAATGCTAAAATAACCCTGTGCTATTATTAGGCCCATATTAATAGTGAAAACCTGAGCTCAGAGAGGACTCTACTTACATAAATAGACTGAAACATCTTTATTCTTAACCCTTATGGTGTACTGCCACACAGCTCATAAGTGACAGAGCAATTAGATTTCAAAAAATGAACCTTCAACCATTACACTACTTTCTAAGTATATTTTGAAGTTATTAATATATCTTTATCCTCATTGCCACCATATTGATTCAAGGACCATCACATTTCAGTAAGTTTACTAACAGCACTCTCTTAATGGGCTTCTTGCATCCAGTCTGGCCCTCATCCAGGTTGCTACTTCTAAAGCACAAATCTGATAACACTAAACATAAAACCATCTCATGGCTCCCCACCCCCTCCAAAATATGTTTACAACTTCCCCCTTCACTCAAATGTCTAATTCTGCCACAGTGACCAGCTTGTACTTCTCCACAGGCTCTGGGCCCCGGGTTAAATCTTCATCTTTGTAGATAGGCATCCATTTGCTTCTGGCGGTCTTTCTGTTTCTCCATCTGACTCTTTTCTTCAGGTCACAACTGAAACACCATGTCCTATACCAGTGATGGCGAACCTATGACATGCGTGTCAGAGGTGACACGCAAACTCATTTTTTTGGTTGATTTTTCTTTGTTAAATGGCATTTAAATATATAAAATAAATATCAAAAATATAAGTCTTTGTTTTACTATAGTTGCAAATATCAAAAAAATTTCTATATGTGACACGGCACCAGAGTTAAGTTAGGGTTTTTCAAAATGCTGACACGCCGAGCTCAAAAGGTTTGCCATCACTGTCTATACAGTTGCCAGATTTAGGAAATAAAAATACAGAATATAGGAATAATATATAGGTATAATATTTATACATAGTTATAAATATTGCATGGAACATACTTATATTAAGAAATTATTCATTGTTTATCAGAAATTCAAATGTAACTGGGCATCCTCTATTTTATCTGTGTTATAGGGCAGCCTTCTCTGAAACCCAATCCCCTGCGATTGGGCTAAGTGCCCCTCTGATCTGCTCCCATGGCATCCTGTGTTCACTCCATCACAGTACTTCCTCCTTATCTGCCGTTCATGTACTACATCCATCTCTGCCACTCTCCTTAGGACAGAGATTGCGTTTCTGTCAGGAACATGTTTCCAGCATCTAGACATTCAATGCTTGGTGCTCAATACCTGTTTATTAAATGTTTTTAAATGAATGGACTTAACACCTTTAATTCTAACACTTTGCCATTGTAGGTTGCTATTAGTTGTATTATTAAGATATATTACACCTAATTTTGGTGTATTTAGTAGGAATTGCTTTTTATTATTTAAGTTTAAAGTTCTTGGTTTAGAATTTTGTGAAACTGTATAAATTATCTCAATTAATTCCTGGCCAGCCTCAGCTCCTCTAACCACAAAGACAAAGGTATGCAAAATTCAATGGTAGGCTGCTAAGTATGTGACTTATCTAGATTGCAGCAAGAACTTGGGCTTCCTCTCTTTCCAGAGGCTGGATGTGACAGCTGAGATACCATGTATTGCTCACTTAGGCAATCTAATGGGGGGGTGGGGGTACTATTTTTCTAAATTAGTCATCCAAATTAATATTTTTTCTCCCCAATATGTGTCAAGGAACACTAATTTCTCAGGTTGGCAAAAGGTAGGTGTTCTTTATTTATTGAATTTATTGAGGTGACATTGGTTAATAAAATTATATATGTTTCAAGTATACAATTTTACAAAACATCATCTGTTTATTGTATTGTGTGTTTACCACTCCACATCAAGTCTTTCATCACCAATTATCCCTGATAATGGGTGCTCTTTAAATTAAAAAACATATTTTAAGTTTATTTATTAGCGAGGAAAAACAATTTTGAACATATTTCTGGTTTATATGAATTTTCAGAACTTTTAACATATTAATGTACATACTGAATCTCAGATGTGACATATATATATGTCATATATATATTATAGGGAGGTTACTAGTCTAATTAATCCCAGAATATTTTTGTTAGTTAACACCTAATCTGGGAAATACTAATGTAAATTTTGATGTTCTCCTGGGGGTAAGTGAGAATATCGACCCGATTTTTATTGTTAAATACAGGTTCTTTGGAATGCCTGACTCAGAGATGTGATTACATAATTTATACAATAGACCTCATTTTATTGGGTCATGTGCATCTGTTTTGAACTAAAGTGCCAAAAGTTTCCAAAATAAATGTCTTTAGGATTTAGTGTATATAAAATAAAGTTTGTATTTGACATAGAAATTGGTAAGCTCATAGGAGAAAGAGCTATATTCAATCCCAGATCAGTTATATATAATTTGTGGATTGCTGAGTATTTGGTATTATTGAATTTTAAAACAAGAACTTCAAAGGTAAAATACAATTCTCACTAATAAAAAGCACATGTGATGTAGCTGAAGTCCCCATAGGCAACCGTCAGGGCAGGCCTGGAGCTCGATCAGAGTACATGACGGGCCACCTGTGAGCTGCAGAGTGCGGGCCTGACCCTCAGATCTGCCTTCCAAATCATGCTCATTTCCATCATTTGAAGGAGGCCGAGTGTCACCAGCAGGTTAATGTATGTTATGCTGCATCTGAAAGTTGGCACATTACCCATTAACCTAGAAGTGAGTATAGCTTTTTGTCCTATTTTTGTTAAAAGCCGTAGCTCTAATATTTAAAAATAACAATTTCCATTTACTCAATCACATATACCAAGTACTATACCAGTTACTTTACATGAGAGTGACAGTAGCCAATATTTTTGAGCATTTAGTGTGCTATGCACAATGCTGTTTTGCACTTTACAGTATTTCAATTAATTCTTCCCACAATTCCTTGAAGTCAAGCTCACTGTTTACATCCAGTTTGCAGATGACGAAAACGGATGAGACTTACTCAAGACATATAGTATGTAGCCAAGATGGGCTTTGACATATCTCCATCTGACCTGAAATCTGCATTCTGAAGCACTATGCTATTACAATGCCCCAATTTGGACACATCACAGAACACCAATATAGGTATTCTTGTCATCTTTTATCATAGAAGAAATTGAGGCTGAGAAAATATATCTGCATTGCTCAGGGTCTTGAAGGAATAAATAAGTACATAGGTTTCATTATGGGAAATTCAAGCCATACATTATGTGAAACTACCAAAGTAAACAGAAACGCCAATAGCGAGGTCCAGGATGAGAACATACAGGTCTTGACTTTGTGGAGAGAAGGTGAGGAGGAAGAGAACCAAATATTGAGTAAGATGAATTCCAAAGAGCAAATTTGTCTTTGTTTCAGATTTTAAGGAAAAGTTGGCTATTTAAACTTGATGGTGTTTTCCATCTAATTTAGAAACTATGTAAATAAAAAAGAGGTTTGAATATAACGTAATGTTTTTTTGCTGCTAAAAGCATTAGGAAATAGACCACTTGAGGTCAGGGTAACACCAAGAAGAATTTCCCAGCACTAAAACGAACCACATTGCAAGCTCTTTCTAAGTGCTTAGAAACGACTTGAAACCACTCCATTTATGTGAGGCTTGAGAAGCGAAAGGGGCCTCCTGTGAACTTTTCAACCGCACAGAGGAGTGTGCTTTAAGAAAATATATTCAGAATAATATAACACGTTCTAAATATAAACTGGTGAGTCTCCTTAAGAACAAGTGTCAATAAAACTTGTTGTTTCTGTTAAAAAATCAAAATAGTTCAAGCTTCAGAAAGCCATCATAATTAAATATCGTAAGTTTAATGCTTTTTATATCGTTTTAAAAATATTTTTATTGATTTCAGAGAGGAAGGCAGAAAGAGATAGAAACATCTTTGACGCGAGAGAATCATGGATTGGCTGCCTCCTGCACACTCCCCACCAAGGACGAAGCCCCCAACCCGGACATGTGCCTTGACCTGGAATCAAACTGTCACCTCCTGGTTCATAGATCTACGCTCAACCACTGAGCTGCATAGGGTGGGCAATATATAATATAATCAGTTTTAAATTTCTTCGGTTATTTTTCACATGTGTACTCTCTCATTGAAGATTCTTTATGCAACACCTTATGATTGGGTGATATAGATTTATATTAATAAAAATGGGTATTTAGTAATATCAGACACTCTACTAAGAGGTTTTGGAACATAAAAACTAAGAATTTGTCATGATTGTTGTTTGATTTCAAATAAGCTTTCCTTTCAAGCAAACATCCCCTAGAGTAAATGATGGTTCCAGATCTTACAGCCCAAATCGGGGTGAAATTATGAATGACAGTTGATATATTACAAAGCTTAGCATAGCAAATTGTTATTCTGCTAAGCATTTCATCAACAACTTTCAAAATCGTGCTATGATACAGCTACTTTTATTACACCCAGTTCACAGACGAGGAAACTGAGGTTTAGAGCTTAAGTAATCTATCCAAAGTAAACGCAACAAGTTAGTCAATGGGAGAGCCAGGATTCAAACTCTGACAACTTTACTCCACAACCAACCCTTGTAACCATTATAGTATGCATGGTCTCCCATAGAAAGAGCATTGTTGGGGAACCAGTTCTGACACAGCTCTGACCTTAATTTCAATGTCTTAGATTCCCCGTCTGTAAAATGAGGGGATGATTTAGCTGATACTTCAGCTCCATGAAAGTCTCATGTTCTATGATTCTCTCTAATTGTTCCAGCAAATTCTTAGAGAAATGACTACTAATGCAGTGTCTAAAATGGAATATATTATAAATGGAAAACTAGAGAGAATGAATGGTGATTTATGAAGGGGAAGTAAAAATCATACATATTAATAACTTATGAAGTACAGTGAACTCATTTAGTGTTCCCTGTACATAGGAAAAAATTGCTTTTACAGATGCCTTTGGCAATTGCATACCTTGACTGTGGAACTTAAACCTGGAAAACATTCTTTTTTTTTTTTTTGGTTATGTTTTATGTATTTGAATTCAGACAGCTACTAGTGCCCCTTTTCAGAGTTATATTTGTAATTAATGATAAATTCTAAAAATTTTTCCAGGGAGCCTTTAACCCTCTATTTCTAAAATATGCTTGTCTGACTTACTTGGGTGTGACCAAAGGACTTTAGTCTTTGTTTGGATTTTCAAGTGAACTTTTCCTCTTTGTAACTCCATCTTCCATTTTTATTAACCACTCAAGCATGTTTTACTTTATACTGTGATAAGGGGATCAGAAACAGCTTCCCCACATCTAAGGCGATCTTAATCAATTGCAAGGGATACATGAGTGGCATAGTGTGGAAGCTTCCTGCCTTGAGGAGGAAGAGATCGCCTCTGAATTATTACTTTTGATTCCATTGATAGAGGGAGAAAATTTGGTAACTTTGAAAACAAGATACTTTTGACTGTGAAGCGTTTTGAAAGAACATAAGGTAAATTGTCACATCCCCCCTTGACCCTCAACTAACCTTTTACTTTTAACATATGTTTTGAAGTGCCAGCCCTGTTGATTTCCATGGCTGTTTGGGTACAAGTTTCAGAGAAACCTACTGCCCCCAAGTCTTTAATCACTTTTTGAACTTCTAATATAAGCATTTAAGATGCTTATAGAGCTCATAGAGGACTGGCTGACTGGCATAGACTACACATCCTCCCCACACAACATACCTTAAGTAGCCCTCATTCAGAAGCCTAACTATGAGATGAGGTCTTATTAGCCAGAATGCACAGTGAGTGGTGTAAGCTCATTATGCACACTGTACTGAAGTGGTGATTGAGTCATGAAATGTACTCCATATCCTGAATTCTTCTTTGTGGCACAGCCACAGGAAGGCCCACTTGCTTCTGGGGCATTTTCCAGGTTAGAGCAACGTGAATCAAACTATTGTGTGAGGATATTTCTGTCTTTCAATGCCATGAGGATCGAGAGATGAAAGAATAAATGTACAATTCATGTGATAGGAGACTGACATAGCAAAAATGCAAGCAAATTATCAAGGGTTTGTTTTAAGCAAAGGCTCTTTCCTGTGGAGAAATCTAAAAGTGCCAATGTGCAATTCATCACACACACACATAATATGGCTCCCCAAAGAAGAACAAGTGTTAAACACATTGAATTCTCTTACTTTTTCTTTTGGCTCCTGTTAAATAACTTCAATCCTTTTTCTATTGTTTTTGCTACCAATGCCCCCACCTCTAAAAAACCTACCATATTTTTCTTTTTTAGAAGAAGTAAGGTCACACAAATGGAATGAAAATCAAGTCTCACTAATGTCCAGGGCAGAGCTGGCAGCCTTCCAGAAATGCTTTTCCAAAATACTGGTCTCAAGTTTTCATTGTCGAGGGGGAAGGGAGAAAGGGGATCTTGGAACACTGAGAACCTCTGGGGATTATCGCTGGCTCAGACACCTCATTACAGAGCTTTAGAGGCAGAGTGACAGGGGAGCCCTGGAGGCCAGGGAGATCATGGAGACTTCATGAAAGTAGAAGCATAGAAAGAAAAGTAGAGAAGAAAAATAATGTCTTTTATTTGTGATATTCATGGTGTTAGCTTTCAATCGATGTGCCACCCCAAATCACCTCCTGGACATTGACATCTAGATACTAATTTCTAATGAAATAATCAGTATAATCATACTAAGTAAGGTGACAGGACTTACAAACTCTGCTATAAAAATGTATAATCCTTTTCTCTTTTGTGAGCTCTCATTGGACAGCAAAACATTACACTATGGATGGCACACCATAAGTAATCAATAAAATTTGGTTGAATTAATTTACCAGTAGATTAAATGTCATGTATGGATAACATAGCTATTGATCAAATCTGAACATATACTTTATGTCCAGCAGTGTGTTAAGTATCATGGAGGATACAGGAATACATTCTTAGATATAGATCCTCTCCTTAACAGATTTATATCTTAACTATTACCATAATAAAAATTTAAAAGTTAGTTTTATATAAACTGACCTTGAGTGATTGGAATGAAAAAAAAGCATGCTATGCCACTTTAAAAATGTTTTATATTGGACTTTCAATTGGCAGGGATAAACTTTAGTTTTTTAAAAAGCTCATATAGCTATGAAGAAACTAAAGTTTTATTATTAAGTAAACAGATGCATGTTAATACCTTGTAGAAGAATTATCTCTTATAAAGACCCTAATCATTTTATTATAACAGCAGCTATTTATAAATAGATATCAATGTAATATCTGTGTGCATGTGTGTATGGCAATGTATGTATGATTGTATGTGTGCAGATTAAGAAGGTATGAAAGGAGAGTAAGACAGAAAGATGCTTTGAGGCCATGTTGAAACTTATCTTTCATGAGTTAGTAATGTGAGTTAATGACTAATATTAGTTTAAGAAAAAGCTGTTACTAAATATTCCACATAAAACAAGACAAAATGCAAAATCCCTTCATATTGGAATAAAAATTTAATCTATTCATTATGTCAACCTGGATTTCTGCACCTCTGCCTCATCTTATCTATTTCAACCCATAGTCCGTCTCCCTACTGCAATAGTGTGTAAAATGCACATCTGATTAAATCAGTTCTCTGCTTCAAACTCCTTCACGTCTTCAAGTACTTAAAAGCCAAAATCCTGTAACATGGCTGACAAGGCCTCTGTAAGTTGGCAATTTCAACCCATAGTCCGTCTCCCTACTGCAATAGTGTAAAATGCACATCTGACCGAATCAGTTCTCTGCTTCAAACTCCTTCATGTCTTCAAGTACTTAAAGCCAAAATCCTGTAACATGGTTGACAAGGCCTCTGTAAGTTGGCGTCCTCTAAAATTTCTACCTTTTTCACTTGATGTTCCAGCCCAAGGCCAATTGTTGTTCAAGTCCTGCATGCAATCTATGCCCTTTTTGATCTTTAGGTTTTCCTATATATCACCTTTGCCTCAAAATAAATGTTTTCTTCCTCTACTTTTTTCTAATTATCCTCCCACATTTTTTTTGTGGATTTAAAAAGCAATTCTCACCTGTGGACATGCTTAGAGAGAAAGGAAGAGAGAGAGAAACATCACATGTGAGAGAGAAATATCGATGTGAGAGAAACATTGTCTTCCAACTTGCAACTTAGGTATGTTCCCTGACCCGAATCAGCTGGCAACCTTTCAGTGCACGGGTGAATGCTCAACCAATTGAGCTATTCCAGTCAGGCTCCTCCTAACTTGAGTTCTAACTTCAAAATCATTTGTAGGCAAATTAGCTATAATTTTTTTCTGAAGTTGCTAGAGGGCCCAGATCATTATAAAAGTCTGAATAGCACAACATACCTAAGTATCATTGCTGATCAAGTTCATCCTATAATGTTGATGGAATATCCCAATGGAGATGGCTTCTTCCAACAAGACAATGCGCCATGCCACGGTGCTCGTATTGTGCAGGAGTGCTTTCAAGAACATGAGGGAGACTTTACCTTGCTTAGGTGGCCCCCACAATCACCAGATCTCAATCCAATTGAGCATTTGTGGGACGAAGTTAAAAGAGCCATCAGGCAGCTGGTTCCACA
>NW_005355037.1:393315-405010 GCF_000412655.1 Myotis brandtii | reverse complement strand
TGCTTCAGCTGCCTGGCTGCCGGCCGCCATCTTGGTTGGCAGTTAATTTGCATATCTCCCTGTTTAGCCAATGGGAAGTGTGTCGGAGGTGCGGTTAATTACCATGTTTGTCTATTATTAGAAGGATGTTTTTGTATCTACCTCCTTATTGCAGTGTAACATTCCATGATTATAGAGATAATGTCCTTTTAAGTTCTTGGCACTTAAAACATAGTAAAACGCAATATTTATAGAATAGATTAATTAATTCATTCAGCAAATATTTATTCCTTGATGCTAGTCACTGTTCTAGGTGCTTGGCATATAGCAGTAAACAAAACAAAAAGGATGGATTTTTTAAAGGAATTCTCAAGGAGGTAAAATGCCATTCTCTTTATGTCGTGCCTGGGTACATCATGTCAACATGGCTCACCACTGATGACATTAGCCTTCATCACTTGGTTTTCTCCACTGTAAATTACTATTTTTTTTTCCCATTCCACACTATATTTTGAAAGAGAATTAAGCTTCACCTTTTGGAGGGAAGAAAATCAAAGAATGTGTGGACATGTGTTAAAACCACCACAGACATTAATAAATATTTGGGGAGCTACTTTGAGGCTATGCAAATATCCTGCTTTCCCTTAAAGTTTCACCTGCTAATTATAGTCTTCATTAGTAAATCTTGCCTCCAGAATTATTACTGGTGTTCTAATGGTGATTTTCTATCTTTCTCATTTCTTCTGTATTTATTACTTTGTCTTCTGTAAAAAGGCTTAAATATATACAAACAGATAAACTATATATGTATAGTTTAATATATATATATAGTTTCACTATAAAATATATTTATATTTTGATAGTAATTCCATGATTACTTCTTAATAAAATAATTTTACACATTTAAAGAGAATAAAAGGTAAGAGAGCAGTTAGTATTTCACATGGAAACTGTTCAGTTGGGAGTGCTGTGGGCTGACGAGTCTGAAGCAAGAATAGAACTGTGCTACCTAATAAATTAGTGTGTCGATTGAATCCACCTAAAGGAACATAAATATTGTTTATTGAAGAGTGCCTTAAAAGTTTTATATTTTACCTGATATATAGTAGATTAGCTCATAAAGTAGAACATTGTTCTTGAAAATAATGTCATGTATTCTAATTTAATGATGTATCAAATGTATTTTTATATCAAAATAATAAGGACATATGGAAAAGTTTCTGAACCTCAGTTATGGAAAATGGTAGATTGCTTTGGGTATTGTGTTGAACAAAAGAAGTAATATAAAAGCTCAACAGGACTGAAATAGGCTTGGCAAATGCTATTTATTAGCTTGTTAAAATGGCAGTTATATCTTTCATTGCTAATCATCCCAAGTCAAAAGAAAACAAACTTAAAATAGCTTCCTTCAAATTCTTTCAATAGATAACTTTGCCTGGTTCATTTCTATTCAAGATATGATGTGCATTTTCAGTGGATAATTGCAAAAGAATTTTAAGATGCTGAAAACATGGAATCTGTGTTATCAAAGGCTTACTAGCCAAGCATAAATAAACTGAAAAATTTCCTGTAGCCACACCATCAAAGAAAGCATTGTAGTGTGTGCCACGTTGTCTGTGGGCCAAAGTTTGACTATCCTTTTCCTTTTCACGCAAACAGGACTTACCTTCATCTTTCTTTAATAGTTTCTATTTTCTTCAGTTGAATGATGCACATTTATTCCTCCCCTCCCCTCCTTCCCTCCCTCCCTCCTTCCCTCCCTTCCTTCCTTCCTTCCTTCCTTCCTTCCTTCCTTCCTTCCTTCCTTCCTTCCTTCCTTTCTTCCTCTTTCCATTTTGTCAAATCTTGCTTTTCTAGTAGACTGCCCCTCTAGCTCTCTACCACTCACTCCATATAATGCCTCTCTGTATTTGAAATAGAATTCTAAGTACTATTTCTTTTACATTTCTCTTCTCCTCTTCAGTTTTATTGCAGGGTAAAGAGAATGATCTGATCATTAAATACATTAACACAGTCACTTCTATCACCCATGTGTCTTTCTTTAAATGTTCAATGTATACACATATGCACACTGGTTCTTTACACACACAAACAAGTGTGATTATTTTGTCTGTATCAGTCATGTCAATCATGAGTACACCCTTCGTTTTTTTTTCTCCTGACCTGACTGATTAAGTCAGTCAAAACATCAAACTGGTTTATATGACTAGACAGTATCACTCTGTGTCTTGTTTGTTATGACATGCCATGGTTCCCTGACT
This sequence comes from Myotis brandtii, assembly GCF_000412655.1. Classification (NCBI taxonomy): domain Eukaryota; kingdom Metazoa; phylum Chordata; class Mammalia; order Chiroptera; family Vespertilionidae; genus Myotis; species Myotis brandtii. The sequence goes on along the minus strand of NW_005355037.1, from coordinate 402,770 downwards.
TTTTTTACATTTTAAGTTATGACATGTTCTTTGAAATCTGCTGCTACTGTTTCTTACGAAGGATATCTGTGAAGTCTCTAGGTTTTCAACCTCCCAGTCGGAACTCGTCACTCTCTTCTGAATGTTTTCTTGATGCTTTGATCATATCTCCATTACCTCATGCGATATAGTTAGCTGAGCATGCAAATGTTTCCTCTGCTAGAATATAAATTCTTCAAGGAGTATTTTTTTATACCTTTAGTATTTCACAGAGTTCATTTTATTTAGTAGGTGCCAGGTACACATTCAATAAATAGGTGGATATTCACATTCTAATTTTTAAAAATTTGAGTTAACACTAAAAAAAATGATTATAAAGAAGTGGCAGCAATGGATATGATATCTAATTTCAAAGGAAAATAGCTTCTATACTAATCTTTAGTTCTTATATCATACTGAGCAAAAATCCGGAGTAGTTTATCTTTGCCTATTCCCCTCCCTGAGTTTATAGATCTACAGGAAAAAAAGTTAAATATAGAAGAATCCTTGTGCTTATTTAGGAAAATATTTTTTTGTGTGTTTTTCATTGAATTTAAGGCAATGTATGTTTTTCAGAGGCCAAAATGCTTTGAAGCTTTTTTGCTTAAAGTTTATGTAACTTTTAATTGGTAACATGTGCTCTGTGGATGTCTATGTACATGAAAGTGTACACACTATACCTACACATATAGAGATATAAAGAAATGATACAAATCCTCTTATATGTTTATTTTTTTGCTTTGCAGCTTCTAAAATTTACTTAATCTAAGTACAGTAGTACTTTGACATATAAAATGTATTTATGCCTCTGTCTCTCTATATCACATATGCACATTTGCAGGCAGAGGATAGAATAAAAAGAAAGAAGATAAAAACAGGAAACAAATATGTACATGAGTGAAAGTATTTGTGGGATAACATGTTTATCCCACAATTGATCAGGTGATCAATGGACATTGGAACATATGAATAACTATATCTTTATCTTTATACCTCATTCTCTATGTATCCCATATTGAGATTACCTGGTCATTTAAAAATTATTTTTGCTTCTTTATATTTTCTAATTTTAAAAATGAGCATATTTTATGTTATAAAAAATAATAATTAAAAAATTATAATGCTAATAACCATGTTACTGATTTCATAAATAATGCAAAATTTGAGTTTTAGTATTATAAATGTGGGTATTTAATTAAAATAAAAATTCACTGCTAGTGAATTTTTAAAAATACAATATTCTTGCTCTCTAAAACACAAATTAAGATATCAAATAAGAATAAATATTTTATTTGACCAATCCATGTTGTTATCCTTAGGACAGATTGTGAAATTTGCCTGTGTAACTTAAAGTGAATAAATAGCCAAAAAGCTTTTAAATTTTTGTTATTTACTGTTATAATAATGTAATCTTTACATTATTACTTTCAATAACCTGATATCACATTACAGAGAAAACAACAACCTTGTTAATGATTTACAAAGCATAAAAACCAAACATTTTCACCCAAAAATATACCTAAAACTTAAAACCACATAAGTTATTTAGTAAAATAGCTTATTCAAGCTATTGTTTCCTTTTTATTCTTAATTCTAAGTGTCTTTACTCTTGTCAGTAGTTCCATGTTGTATTTGCTTATGTAGGACACTTAAATCTCCAGTGTCATCTGGTTGACTTAAATAGTTGTGATTTCTAAATACATATAATCAAACAGCAATGTATTTGTTTCCATGCCTGTGGAAACATAAATGATTTATTGATAGTATAAATATGGATATTTCAGTTTCAGTAAATTAACTAGTTGTCAGCCTTGAATATAGTATAAGGAAAGCTTTTGTTGAAAAGCACATAGAAGAAAGAATGTCTATTTAAACTGGAATATTTAGCCATTAGCCTGAAGTAGTCATTGCTATAATTTTTATTCTGATAGCATTTAAAGGATGTGACATAGAAAATGTCACAAAAATATATAATCACATGTTTGTTTTCTGGGATTTTATTTTAAGACCTGAGAAGGAAATCTTAGTCTTAGATTCATACTGATGAATGCATTTCATTTAGTCTTTTTCAGAACAAAAACTAATATGAAAAAAAGTTTAGGCAAATAAGTAAGTCTTTAATAACAATTAGGTAATAAACAAGGTTACTATCAGTTTCTTTCTTTTTGTTTTTTTACTGAATTCAATAATCCTCAAAACTTTTTGTAATTTAGAATAGGGCTGTATTTAATTACAAGGAAAAACTTGACCACAAGCTATGTCCTGTAATATTTATGAATTAACCGTATATCAGCTTTTCTGAGTGTATTTTTTTCAGGGTAATTGTTCACTATAGACTCACTGTTTCTTCACGATTTACATGCATACACCGCCACACACTTATTTTATTGTAGTCATAGAAGAGGGGGAACTCAAATCGTTATTTCAACTTATTAGTATTTCTGGTGAGAAAATGACACTGAAGAAGAGAATGAAATTATATATTTACTAACAACAAGATTTTGGCATTTTAAAAATTACCTCCTTAAAAAATTGGCCAAACAAATCCCCCTTTCCCCACCAATTTAGTAATAAGACCATAATAAAGACAGTTTTTATCTGCATAAATGGCATCTGTATATCATTCTAATTCTTAATCTGAGAATTGCCTTGTGGTCTTTATTGAGATTTTCCCTTCTATATTCTCTCTCCATTCACCTGTATCATCTTCTTCTTTTTCTTTCAGGGAGGAAGATTGGTTAAGGATGATTTAGATAAAATGGGTGAGGTACATAGTAGAAAAGAGAAAAGTGAGAAGGAGAGGGGATAATAAGAGAGAGAATTGCCTTGGGATATTGAATAAAAAGGCAGATATGCAGACAACGTATGCTGCATATTCTTCTTTCATTTCCTGTCATCTCTTCCTCTCTTTAAGATCACTTGAGTATATATAGGTATAAAGGATAAGAAGAAACACAGATTGTTTCAAAGCACACATATGGTTTAGAAATTTGTCCACGAGGAGAAAATTCAGTATTTAGAAGATCATGTTTAAAACGTTTACAGTGAAGAAGAATGTGCCACTGCTTTTATAGATAGGCATCTAATCAATTATAATTTTCAGATAATTCACCGATTTGGTTCCTTTTGGATGTCTCAATTGTGAATATTGTGCGGTCTGTTTCAATTGTTGTGGTTGGTGCATGGATAGCGTTTAAATAAATGCACTACCTCTTCCAAAGGCATTGTGCTCTAAAACTATCTTCATTGTTTGGTGTATTGGAACTTACTAGACCTTTTTTCTTTAATAGCACACTATTAAGCATAGCGGTTAAGAGCTCAGGATAATCCACAAAGACATAGTTAGCCTAACTCTACACCCTATGTTGTTCCTTGATACATACATATAAGAAAAAAGGATGTGCATCACTTCACAATCCATCAGCAGAGGGAAGGCCATTTGATGCTTCTAGCTCCTGTTAACTATATTCCTTTCCTTTCTCCCTTTTGCTCTCCCCTTCTCACTTCATCCTTGTTCCTTCTTTCTCTCCCAAGGTCACAGTTGTGGAACACTGAGCAGCAAGTGAAGGTGACCTTCTCATCCATACAGAGGAAAGTCAACTTGTATTTGCCCAACTTCATCATGTAGAGAGCGCCTGTCTACAGTACCAGGGCGGAAAAGAACTGAGCGATTGCCTTGTTGTACCAAAGACAGATTTTATTTCGTGTTGGGGCTTTTCATTTTTCCTTGGATTTTTCTCAGGCAGGGAGTTGTCACTGTGTGTATGTCAAGTAAGAAAGTATTTTGATTGTATCTGGCTATCCAGACTAGGCCATTTTATTACACATTTGTAACAAAATTCAACATGCTGCTAAACTTCTGAGGAATATACAGTATATACTGCATCTACTTATGGCTTTGCACATTGATGGCGGACTGAATTACAAACAAGCATTTTTTTTAGCTTATTTTTTTTAAAAGGCAACATTCTAGAACTACAAACATCTTCATCTTCTCCTAATGTATTTTTTTCTGATGTATTTTGTAATTCTAGTATGGGAATGATGCTCTGTTTCATGTCTCTAAATTTCACTCGATTGCATCCTCAATTTAAATTTGGATACAATTTGTGTGTGTGTGCGTTTAACATCACATCTCTAGACTGGTCAAGGTTTCCCCTTATAACTAAAGGAAATAGTTGAAAGAAAACACCCAGAATATAATATCTTAGAGAGACTCAGGCTTGGTCCTGCTATGTTTAGATTTCTTCTGAATTTTGGCTCGGTTTTAAGCTTTATTGGCAGACTCATTCAGAACTGTGGCTTTATCCTCTCTCTTTTTTTTTCATTTGACTAATATGATTTGTTAAAACATTCTCTGTTTATTTCTTCTTGCTTAACATTTTTCCACACGGCAGGCATAATGAATTTTTGTTTATGATGGGCTGTGCTGCCTGAATTATGGTATGGAATCTGGACTTGGTTTTTTTGGAAAGGTATTTTATTGCTCTTGTAGAGGATTTATGCTGCTTCTGGTGTTCTCTTAGACATGAGTGTTTCTAAAGTTGCTTGCTAAGGGTAGTTATTTCTAAGGAAAATGAGGTGGTACCTGGTAATAAATAATTACGACATTTATTAGAAATAGATTTTTTGTTATAGGTGTTATCATAATCCCTACCAAACTACCTTGGCATTTGAATTGTGTGATGTACATTTTTCTTAAAAAAATGCACTTTTTAAACTGAAGTTTATCAAAGCTCTTTAAAATGCCTTAGGCACTGGGGCTGGTTGATGCTGATCAACTACAGAAAACACTTATTAAAACATATTTCCCCCCAAGAGAACTAAGGAATGTTGATATGGGCTACATTTTTAAATGAAAGTACCTGGTTTGTAGTTGAAGAAATTAGTATATCTCTGAGATACCTCATTTTAAATTTAAATTGTATAAAATAAACTTCTAAAGAAACCAAATTACAGTTTCCATATTTATGTGCCACCATACCATATATATTGACTTGACTTGTTAGAGAGCTTTCGAAGAAAATAATATTCACTAGTTCATTTATTTTTGAAATACATATTGGAATAGAATGCATTTTCTTTTTATATCATCTATTATAGTATTTTTCTTAAGATACCAAAAACCAAAAAGAAGGAAAAAACCCCAAATCCTCATATGCAATTATTTTTAGCTTATTTCCAATACCCATTCAAATACCTTATGTCCATAGGGTAGAGAGCACAGACTTTGAGGCTGGGAATTCCATTCCTACCTCTGAATAAATTGCAAAACCTATGCTGAATCTATTTCCTCATCTGTAAAATAAAATTAAAAGTGAGAAACTTGAAATGCTGTTGTACAGACTAAATGAGGTTATAAATTCAAAATGCCTAGTATAACATTTGGCAGATAGTACGTGCTCAATAAATGGGAACTAGAATTACTTTAGTATTATGCATTCAATAGTAATGAGTGTATCTTGAGAGACATTTTGAAATAAAATGGGCAGCTATGACATATTTTCTGAAAACATATACTTAGTATTTAATGACTGGCAAACAAAATATGAACCAACAGCATTGAAATGATATTTTTAAAGGCAATTCTAATGTAATATTGTAACATTTAAGCAGTTTACCTCTGATTCTGATCCTTTAATAGCTTTTTAAATCAACCACTCAGGATCAAAGAACCTGAAGAGAATTTCAGTGGGGAAGCAAACGTGACTAAAGTATGAAAAATAAGGCCCAGGATAAATGGAATAAAAGAAATATTAATGGCTATTTCTTATTTCCTTAGGTGGAGAGTTGCTGTACAGTTCACAAAGTATACTTGTCAAGAGTAGAGGTTCTGTGTCCGGCCCACGTGGTTCAGTGGTTGAGCGTTGACCTATGAACCAGGAGCTCACAGTTCGATTCCAGGTCTGGGCACATGACAGGTTGCTGGCTCCAGCCCCAGTGGGGGTGTGTGCAGGAGGCAGCTGACCAATGGTTCTCTCTCATCATCGATGTTTCTAGAGAGAGAGAGAGAGAGAGAGAGAGAGAGGTTCTGAGGCCAAACTTCCTGGGTATGACCAATTTACTAATCTTGTAATTTTAAACAAGTAGCCTTTCTCTTTGTGTCTATTTCTTTGCCCAATATTATAAAATTGACCTCATAATAAAACCCTATAGAGATATTTTTATGCTGCCATGTATAAATCCATATAAAGTGTTTAAAATATACCTACACATAGTAGGATCTCAATAAAGTTATCTAATAAATTATAGAGGACAAAAATGTCTATTCTTATTTTACATATATGTATAGAAGTCAGAATGATTATGGGGAGGTTTCCTCATGTAAAGAACATTCAGGCATCAAATATTAATCTAATTTTTTTCTTTACATGACTTTTCAGTGATCAGTAGAAAATAAGATTAAAAAAATCAATATTATTGTACCTATACTATTTTATTTTTCTTACCATTTACATGTAAAATTTTTATAAAGCCAGTAAATATATCAAAAAGTTTATATCCATTTCTCTTTTTTTTTCTTTCTTTTTAAAAATCCTTACCTGAGGATATTTTTCCATTGATTTTTAGAGAGAACGGAAGAGAGGGAGGAGAGGAAGAGAGAGAGAGAGAAACATCAATATGAGAGAGACACCTGATTGGCTGCCTCCCGCACACACCCCAACTAGGGGATCAAGGTGCATGCTCTTGATCAGAATCAAACCTGGGACCCTTTGGTCCACGACTGACACTCTAACCACTTGAGCAAGACTGGCTAGAGCAAAAGTGTATAGCCCTTTATTCAATCAAGGAGGTTCTTCCTTTCCTTTTGTTGCCTATTGTTTTCTGCTATATTGCCTGTTATAAGTTTGGTAGATATTGGCTCACAGTACCTTTTTCATAATTCCAATATTATGAAACTCTGAAAATTGAAAATTTTTGTTACTTATTTGGTAGAAAAACCCATTATGACCAAATAAATTATTTGGTTATATTTGATTACAAAACATGATCTGAAATAACATAACATTTTATAGTCATTTTTGTCCTCTTAGTGTGAATGCTCATGTGTATATCAGTCAGGATGAATTAAATTATTCTGGTGTAGTATTAAAACCCTCTAAATATAGTGGCTTACAACAACACATCCACCATGGATTGTCACAGTCACTCAAGAACCTTGGCTGATAGAGCAACCACCACCTCAAATACTACTGCTGACTGTAGAAAGCTGTGAAAGATTTTGCATTAAAAATTAATACTTCAATTTAGAAATGACAAACATCACTTACACTAAAAAAAAACAACCCCCAAAACAAAACAAAACAAAAAAACAAACAAAACAAAATGAACAAAAACAAAACAAAACAAAATCTGGCCACATGGCTTCTCACAAACAGAAGTATAATACGACTGTGTGCCTGGTAAGGAAGAGAACTGGAAATATATTTGCTAAATAGCACTAATGATGACCACATTATATTTCGATGCAGAAATACTACGGTGATTATAGAGTATAGTGCCCCAAACCTAGTGTGGTCTTACAGATTACATGTCATATATACCATAATATTTTTCTAATACCCAAAAGACTTTTGTATTGCACCAAAAAGTTCAGATATAGAATTAAGAATTTGCACTTGTTAAGCTCTAGGGAGTTAAAGAAAGATAAGACATGGTCCCTATTTTCATGGGGCTCATAGTCCAATTAGGAAGACAGACATGCAGCCACAAACTTGCAGTGCAATGCATAACGTATCACATTAATTTGATGACAGTGTGATTGCAGCGCAGAAGAGGGAGTAATCAGGCCTAGACTAAAATGAATGGCTTCAAATAGAGGTTGTATTTAAGCTGGAGTTGAAGCATGGTTAATAGGTAGGTAAGCACTGAAGGAGATGACAAATATTTCTGGTAGATTTTAATAAAAATGCTTTTGTTGTTGCTTGGCTTAATGTTTTGCTTGTACATGGTGTGTGCATATTTAGATGGTAAATGACATATATGGGGTATTGCATGTAATATAATGGTGGTTCCACCACAGGGAAAAGATAAGAGATGTCTGAAATAAAACTTATGCCCCATCATGAAGGGTTTTTGGATGCTGTAGTAAAGCAGTTTTATTTATTTTTTATTTTTTAATATATTTTATTGATTTTTTAGAGAGAGGAAGGGAGAGGGATAGAGAGTTAGAAACATCAACGAGAGAGAAACATCCATCAGCTTTCCCCTGCACACCCCCTACTGGGGATGTGCTTGCAACCAAGGTACATGCCCTTGACCAGAATCGAACCTGGGACCCTTCAGTTTGCAGGCCGACGCTCTATCCACTGAGCCAAACTGGTCAGGGCAGTAAAGCAGTTTTAATGTAAATTGATGGGCAGCAAAGGCAGAACCAAACTTTTTGAAAGGGAGCATGAAATATCCTGTTTTTTTAAAAGATCTTCTTGACCCAAAGGATGGGATATAGGAATGTCAAACTCATTGGAAATAATGATTTGTGAAAAGAGAAGTGCATATTCTGTTTTTATATTTTAGTGCTTTTAAATAATGTCTTTTCAATATAAAGCTTATATTTAATATTAATATTTAATATTAAACCTAGCTGGGAACTAAAATTTTAAGTATCTTTACACACATTTGAGCAAAAGGTCATACAAAGGTATTACTCATATTTAAGTTTAGATTTGGTGTACTTTAACTTTTTCTTATGTATGTTGCATTTCTGGAGCCCTATCCTATCTAATAAAAAAGAAACATGGTAATTAACCGTAACTTCACTACCCTTCCCATTGGCTAATCAGGGCGATATGCAAATTAACTGCCAACCAAGATGGTGGCTGGCTGCCAGGCAGCTGAAGTGAACAGGAGGCTTGCTTGCTCCAGTGACGGAGGAAGCCAAGGTTCCCTGCCTGCCTTGCCGGCCTCTGAGCTTGCTCTCTAAGAAATATTGTTGCAAATATAGAAGCTAAACAAAACTCCAGAAACCTGCTTTCAACCGTCAGAGCTGGAGCGAGCAGGACCGAAACAGTGTTACAATTATAGAACCCAAACAAACCCAGATCCCTGCTTTCAGCAGCCGAGGCCTCAAGCTGGAGCCGGCCTCAGAGCTAAAGCCGGCTCTCAGTTCCAGTGACAGCTATAGAAGATAAATAAATCCCAGAATAAAAAAAGAAAAAAGGAGAGGTTGGGAGCTTCAGTCGCCTGCCAGCCTGAAAACGGCCCTCAGCCCCTCACCCAGACTGGCCAGGCCCCCCAGTGGGGACCCCCACCCTGAAGGGGGTGTGACCAGCTGCAAACAGCCATAATCCCCTCATCCAGGCTGGCCAGGCATCCAAGCGGTACCCCCATCCTGATCCGGGACACCCTTCAGGGAAAACCAGCCGGCCCCCACCCATGCACCAGGCCTCTATCCTATATAGTAAAAGGGTAATATGCCTCCCAGCACCGGGATCAGC
>NW_005355037.1:387659-392838 GCF_000412655.1 Myotis brandtii | reverse complement strand
CCCCTAATCCGCCCTGCTCTGTGTGTGACAGGGGGAGCTCCCCAACCCCCTGATCGGCCCTACTCTGTGCATGACAGGGTATGGAGCCCCAACCCCCTAATGGGCCCTGCTCTGTGTGTGACAGGGGGCATCGCCCCAACCCCCTGATTGGCCCTGCTCTGTGTGCGACAGGGGGTGGCTCTGCAACCTCCCCATCGACCCTGCCTTGAGTGTGACAGGAGGCGGTTCCCCAACCCCCCAATCGGCCCTACCCTGAGCATGACTGGGGGTGGCATCGCAAACTCCCGATCCGCCTTGCTCTGTGCATGACAGGGGGCGGCGCCCCAACTCCCCAATCGGCCCTGCTCTGAGCCTGACCAAGGGCTGCACCTAGGGATTGGGCCTGCCCTCTGCCACCCGGGAGCGGGCCTAAGCTAGCAGGTTGTTATCTCCCGAGGGGTCCCAGACTGTGAGAGGGCACAAGTGGGGCTGAGGGACACCCCCCCCGCCAGTGCACAAATTTTTGTGCACCGGGCCTCTAGTCTGCTAAAAATGCATTTGCCACTATTATTCTATATTTTAATTCTTGAAATATGTGAGTAGAATATGATGGAAAACTCTGTACAAAAAAAGTGGTGTAAACACCTCCTTAAAGACCACAGCTGCACTCGTATTGATTCTTGAAGTGAAATTGCAGGAAAATATCTGAAAATGAGGAAAACATGAAAAAAAGCAGTTTACATTTATGAAGGAAACACTTCATTTAGAAAAAGATGGAATATTTGAGAAATATTGAAATCAGAATTTATTATTATATTTTTCACATTTGATATAATTATAGCATTCACAAAATCTATAGTCCAATAAAATCATGTGTTGCTAACTTATGAAGAATATTTCAAAGTATGTACTAGTTTATATATTTTAATACTATATAAAATGTAATATACTTTTCTATACATTAAATTGTTACTAAATATTAAAGACATTGAAGTGGCAAAAGTGAAATTTATATTGTATTTTCATAGAGCAGACAACAGAAAAGCATATTGCACTAACCAATTAAATAAAATTACTCTGTATTAAAAATACTATGACTTTTTTCATTATAGAAACATCTATGGAAAACCTTTTTTTTATTAAAAAAATGTCACTTTGGGGAACACTGATTAATAACTTAGTGTCTATGAAATATGATTTCCTTTTTACTTGCTTATCCTATAGACTAATATACAATGGGATAGTGGGATGTACTAGAATTTTTATTGAAAGAGGCATGGATTAAAATCTAATTTTGCTATTTATTAGCTATACCTTGAGCAAGGTGGTTAAGCTCTTAAATCTGTTTTTGCACATATAAACTAAGGATCTTGACAGACATCTAGCAGAACGAGTTACGTATTTGAAAGGAAATGATACAAAGTCAATTCAGTGAAAAACAGCCATTGATGGGTAGGGTACTGTCTGTCATACCATTCTGATTTCACTGTTACTGGCCTGCCACCTCCTCCCATGAAATCACATCTTGATGTTTGTTATCCTTTAAGTAGAACATAACTTTATTTTCCAAAAAATTTGGACTAAAAATACTCTAAAGTGAGGCATCACATTGTTTTATTTTAATAACTAGTAGCCCGGTGCATGAAATTCGTGCACATTAAAAGGGAATTAATTGCCCTAACCGGTTTGGCTCAGTGGATAGAGCATCAGCCTGCGGACTCAAGGATCCCGGGTTCGATTACGGTCAAGGGCATGTACCTTGGTTGCAGGCACATACCCAGTAGGAGGTGTGCAGGAGGCAGCTGATCGATGTTTCTCTCTCATTGATGTTTCTAACTCTCTATCCTTCTCCCTTTCTCTCTGTAAAAAATCAATAAAATATATTTTTTTTTAAAAAAGGGAATTAATTAGTGGAGATATTTTAATATTGCTATTTGCCCTTTCTCTATAATAGAAGTGTGAGAAATGAAAGGAAATTAGTAAAATGTATATGAAAATAATATATAAATTTATTAATAAATAAACAGTAACAAAAGGATATAAAAACAACAGAGGCATGATATAAAAACGACAAAAATATGATATGAAAACAACAAAAAAATGATATAAAAACAACAGTGATGCAAACAGTGACTGATAAATTGATTGAACTTATTCTAATATCTCCCTGTACACCACATTAAGAGTGAAAACACTTTCAGAGTGCTTGAATTGGTCATTTATAGTGGGAATGAAAGGTTCTTCCACCGAGAAGTAAATTTGCAGCAATTCCTGTAGATGCTGTGGGTAAAACTGTACCACCACAACCTCTAATATAATGTATTAAAACTTTATTGTGGGGAGCCGCTACAGTGCTTTGGACAGGTTCAAGCCTTGGACTGATGAGAGGGCACAGTCCTCTCATTGCCACGTGCAAGTCCCAGCTTGGAGGGCAGGGCCCTCCCAGTACACCCCAGTGTGGAGCGTGCAGGAAGGCAGCCGATCAATGATTCTCTCTGATCATTGAGGTTTCTCTCTCCCCCTCTCCCTTATTCTCTGAAATCAATAAAAAAATATCTTTTAAAGAAAAAAAATCACAGTGTTACAGATATCAAGTTCAATATATTTCCTCATACTTTCTAGATGTGCATCTAGTTTCATGGTTTTAACTATCATTTACCTACATGCTTATTCCTTGAACTTGAATATTTGCACCTGTGTTATTTTTCTATTGCTTCAATTACAGCCACACACTTAATGGCTTAAAACAACAACAAAAGTTATTCTCACCTGGCCAGTGTCGCTCAGTGGTTGAGCATCAACCTGTGAACCAGGAGGTCATAATTCAATTCCAGGTCAGAGCACATGCCCTGGTTTCGGGCTTGATCCCCAGTATGGGGTGTGCAGGAGGCAGCCCATAGATGATTCTCTCTCATCAATGATGTTTCTATCTCTCTCTCCTTCTCCCTTCCTCTCTCTGAAATCAATAAAAACTTTTAAAGAAGTTATTCTCTTACAGTTCTGGGGGTAAGAAATCTAAAATTAGTTAAACCAGGCTAAAATCAAGTTGTCAGGGGAAAAAATGTCAGCAGAGCTGGTTCCTTTTGTAGGTTCTAGGCAAGAATCTGTTTCCTTGCCTTTTACCACCTTTACTTTCCAACTCCCCATTGCTTGGCTCATATCCCCTTCCCCCACATTCAAAGTCAGCAGCAGAGCATTTTCTCTCTTTCTGATCTCTGCTTGCAATCTGCTATATTTTCTTATTTTTTAAAATATATTTTATTGATTTTTTTACAGAGAGGAAGGGAGAGGGATAGAGAGCTAGAAACATCGATGAGAGAGAAACATCGATCAGCTGCCTCCTGCACACTCCCTACTGGGGATGTGCCTGCAACCAAGGTACATGCCCTTGACTGGAATCATACCTGGGACTCTTCAGTCCACAGGCCGATGCTCTATCCACTGAACCAAACCGGTTAGGGCTCTGCCATATTTTCTGTCTGAGTCTGATATTCCAGAGTCCTCTAATAAATAACCTTATGATTATATTGGGCCCACCTGGATAAGACAAACCTACCCATCTCTTAATCCCTTTTATAAAGTCTCTTTTCTTATGTGAAATTCCAGGGATTAAGATGTGGATTTTCTAAGGGGGGAATTTTCCAGCCTACCACAATATCCTATTAAAGACTCAGATGATTATGTCCAACTAGATGTTGCACAGGCATTTCAAACTCACCTTATTAAAATTGAAATCACTGTGTTATCCTATATGCTAAGCCAAATTCTCCTTTTGTATTTAACATCTAATTGTTGGTAAAGTCATCCATTCATTTACCCAAGTCAGAAACCTAGAGTTCATCTATGACTCTTCCTCTATTCTCTTCATATTGTAAATTGTGACCTTCTACTTTTCATTTTTACTTTTCATCCCACTAAAACTGACCAATTTTAAGTAACATTTTCTCTTATTTGCTTTTAATCTTTCACTCTCAAATGCATCATGCTTGCTGTCATCTAAATAATGCATATAGAAGCAAATAAGCTTGTACCATCCCCTTACTTTAATGTCCCTCCCTCACCATGTCTCCATCACCTACAAAATACAAATCAAAGCTTCTCTTATCTATGTGTTTTCCAGTGTATCCTATTAAAATATAATCACCTTGAAGGCAAAGCTTGAGCTTTAGTCTTTGCCTTCTACTGCTTAATATAGTACCTGGTCATGCTCAATAAATGTTTGTTGATTTGAACTGAAGTTCTTTATCATGAAATAAAAGGTTCTCTATGATGAAGCTGTTTCTTTCTCACTGAACCTTATTTCACAGCAATAACAGAATTTATACACAATGGCATATACCACTATGTATTCATGAAAACAATGTACTCCCTTCCTGTGTAAAAAAGATAACTATAGCCAAACCGGTTTGGCTCAGTGGATAGAGCGTTGGCCTGCGGACTGAAAGGTTCCAGGTTCGATTCCGGTCAAGGGCATGTACCTTGGTTGCGGGCACATCCCCAGTAGGAGGTGTGCAAGAGGCAGCTGGTCGATGTTTCTCTCTCATTGATGTTTCTAACTCTCTATCCCTCTCCCTTCCTCTCTGTAAAAAATCAATAAAATATATTTTTAAAAAAAGATAGCTATATTTCCCAGCCTCACTTGCAGATAGGAATGGCCATACCACTGTGCTCCAGAAAAATGAAAGGGCAAGTACTTCCAGAGCTGGGCCATGAAAACCTCCCAAAGTTTCTCTTACCCTTCTTTCAACCTGATGCCAAAGTGCTTGCAGAACTTGAAGGCCACATGTTGACAATGGCAGAGATTTAAGACGGAAGGGTCCCAGAATCATCACTTTAAGAAGAGTCTCTCTGACCTCAGGAGCACTCACTAGGAGAGTACAAGCATTGGAACAATTCCAGCAGGTTTGAGCCAATATAAATGTTGGGGTTGTTTGTTACAACAGAACTTTGACTAATAAGCATGCCGTACAGTATCAGGGCTCTGTAACTTTGTTGTTGCAGTCCCCTTTGTCTGAAAAATCACAGTTTCGACCTTGTCATCATAGGCATCTAGATTCAGCATAGGCATTACCTCTTGAAAACTTTGTTGGGACCCACATTTTTGGGTAGAAGCTTCTCGTTCCCACAGAATGTAAGGTTAGTCTTATTAGTATGATTTAACATTAAATTAAAATTTTGTTCACCTATCAGTCCAGTGGTC
>NW_005355037.1:352525-387600 GCF_000412655.1 Myotis brandtii | reverse complement strand
GTGTGGCTCTTCCACAAAATACCGGCTCTTCCACAAAATACCAACTTCTGTGCATGGGCCACGAAGTTTCAATTGCACTGTATGTGTGTGCCCGCACATGGTATTTTGTGGAAGAGCCACACTCAAGGGGCCAAAGAGCCACATGTGGCTCATGAGCCGCGCTTTGCCCACCACGGACCTATCCTGTTACCAACCTCCTCAACCAAGACTGAAAAGTCAGTTCCAAGTTTGGCATTGCATTCCTGACTGAAGATACAAAATGACTGCAATAAGGTTGCAATAAATTCTTGCTGGACTGACCTCAACTCAATTTCCTCACCTATAAAATAAACATGATTCAGACCCCATATGGTTACTATGATGATTAAGTGAGGCAATATATGCAAAGCACCTGGCACATAGCAGGTGCTTACTAAGTGTTCTTTTTCATTCCTTCACAGAACCTTCCTTAGCTATGCTGGTTCATGGGGTACATCTTTTTCATCTTGACTCCATTCAAGATTACAATTTGTCACTTATTTTTTTGATATTTATTTTATGTATATATTAATTTAATTTCCTCATCCAAACTGAAACTCCTTCTCAACACAATGACATTTTATCCTTTTTTCTAGCCTCATTGCACCTTGGACAGAGGAGGTGTTCAATATACACATTTTAAGTTGGCTGAGATCTCTCTATATGTGTTCTATTATGTTGCATTAAAAACAGCTCCAAAACCTGGTCTCCATGACAGAAAACAAATCTTTGGCCAAGAAATAAGCCAGTGCATAAAACATGCTGTCAACTTGGCTTTCATACTAACCTACACAGGTGTGTCTATGTTTAGGGTGTAGAATATTACAGAATATCAGTGCCAATTGTGGTGAAGGGGTGAGAAATGTGTGTGTGTGTGTGTGTGTGTGTGTGTGTGTGTGTGTTATAGATACTCTGTAAAACATAAAACTTTTTGGTGCTTGGAAACCATTTACTGAATTTACCAGTTGTACATACACACTGACTCTAGAACCATATAAAATCTTGCTATGACTTGACATACAGTCAAGTATCCCTCTATTTGACATATTCTAAATACCTCTCCTTTTAAACCCATCCTTCTATAACAAAAACATTCTGCATTCATCAGTTCATTTTACACATATTGCCAGAGTTGCAACATCAGAAGAATTCTGGTAAATGGCGCAGTTTACTGAGAGTGGTGAAAAGAATGGTATTTAGGTTTGAGATGTTGACGAGCTAAAGGTAATTTAAAAAATACAGTACAAGGGATAAGGGCATAGACTCTGAAGTCAGACTTCTGGGTTTCAGTTCTGGTACTGGCCCTTGATAAAGAGGGCACGTTTGGGCATGTTGGTTCAAGCATTTGAGAAGAATTTATTAAGTGCCTAATATATGCCAGGCACTGTATGAGATGCATAGGAAACAGCAGTGAATAACAGACAGACATTTCTTCTGTCATGGAGCTTACATTATAGTAGGAGAAGGCAGCCAATTGGAAATAATAACAAAAATACATAGAATGTTAGTGAAGTGCTCTGAGGCAAAATGAAAGAGAAACCAGGAAGGTTAAGAAAAAGTGCAGAAGTAAATGGATATGATTTTTATACAGGAACATCAGGGAAGATCTGCTAAGGTTATAGCATTTGAGAGAAGACTTTAAATAGAAGAAGGAGAAGATTCTGAGCAACAGAGAAGAGGAAAGTGGAGAATTTAGAGGCCCCAAAGGTCGTTTCTGGGACTTTGGTTTTACATGAGTGATCTGGGAAGCAATGAAATGTTTTGAGCAGAGTTGTAGCCCGATATGACATGCTTTCACAGGATCACTCTGGTTGCTGTGTTAAGAGTAGATTGAAATGAGTGAGAACAGAAGCATGAGGCCACTTAGGAGGCTAATAGAAAAATTTAACCAAGGGGTTAAGAAGAGTCTATGAACTAAGGTGATACTAATAAAATTACAGGCATTTACATTGTTGAAGTGTCTCTCATATGGGGCTTGTGTAATGTTTCCAAGTGAGTAGATTCAGGTTATGTGTCACTGACACATCACTGCACTCTTCTCCTTGCATCCTGTTGGGCAGTATATGATTTCAATTAGTCCCACACTAATGATAGTCATTTTGATCACTTTATTAGAATAGATTTCTCCACTCCAAATTAATCTTTTGTCCTTTATAATAAATATTTTGTATACATTATGTCGATGTCCTATTCCTCAACAAACTTTCAATTAATTCATCTCTTTATTTATAACAAATAGTCTCAAGGTTTCTAATTTTTAAAAATGTGTTTTAACCTGTTTCTATCAATTATTTCTATTAAATGGTCACAAATTGAGTCACTGGTAGCCACTTTCATGTTGGCTTTTTTTTCCTTATTAATACAGTATTTATTTGTTGTCGATGTCCTATTCCTCAACAAACTTTCAATTAATTCATCTCTTTATTTATAACAAATAGTCTCAAGGTTTCTAATTTTTAAAAATGTGTTATAACCTGTTTCTATCAATTATTTCTATTAAATGGTCACAAATTGAGTCACTGGTAGCCGCTTTCATGTTGACTTCTTTATCATTTTATCTCCTCATCATTTATGAAGTACCTCCCACTTCCATATGTAAAAAAAGTTCTAGTCTTATTGTATATTTTCCTTGCCCTGGATTGGATAAACAAAAGGTAGCGGAGAAATAAACCAGCAAATGACATTTTTAAATGTCAAAATATATATGCTTGCTAATTTATTATTTTAAAATATCTTATGAAAGGCGTTTCTTTCTTGTTATATACTTCATATTTTCAGTTTAAGCTTCTAGCAAATGATAGGCATAGAGTCAGTCAGTCTCAAAGATTTTTTTAAATCTCACAATTGTTAGTTTGCATTATTTCATTGTGTGGCTAAACATAAAAGCAAATAATTTTAGGGTTAAAAGGGTACTAAAGGCTGTATAATCTCAGAGTTCTCCCACTCAGAAATCTCTGTAAATTCTTGATTGACTATCACCCAGTTTCCTCAAACCATTACAGAGATAATTTCTCTACTTTTTGAGATTAACTTCCTCCGTGTTAGATTATTCTTTTTTAAAATATATTTTTATTGATCTCAGGGAGGAAGGGAGAAGAAGAGAGATAGAAACATAAAAGATGAGAGAGAATCATTGACCAGCTGCCTCCTGCATGTACCCCCTTGGGGATGAAGCCTGAAACATGGGCAAGTGCCCTGACAGGGAATTAAAACATGACCTCCCAGTCCATACGTCCATGCTCAACAATGGCGATATTAAATTATTCTAATCTTTCCAATTGAATAAAAATATCAATTTCTCTGACTTCTACCCATGAGTACTAGGATATACACCTTTTCTACATAACATATTTCTCTACTTTTTGAGATTAACTTCCTCCGTGTTAGATTATTCTTTTTTTTAAATATATTTTTATTGATCTCAGGGAGGAAGGGAGAAGAAGAGAGATAGAAACATAAAAGATGAGAGAGAATCATTGATCAGCTGCCTCCTGCACGCACCCCCTTGGGGATGGAGCCTGCAAACTGGGCAAGTGCCCTGACAGGGAATTAAATCATGACCTCCCGGTCCATACATCCATGCTCAACAATGGCGATATTAAATTATTCTAATCTTTCCAATTGAATAAAAATACCCATTTCTCTGACTTCTACCCATGAGTACTAAGATATACATCTTTTCTACATAACATATATTAAAATGCTTAAGAAAGCTTTGATGCCTGCCCTGCTGGCCTTCAAGTTTTCCTTGCTCTTGGTGAAATATCTCCAATTTTCTCATTCATAATACACGTTTTCCTGATCCCTCATTTGCTTATAACATTAAAGCATATTAATCTACTAAGAAGATAGAAAATACCTCCCCAGCTACAAACCTATTATTTGAATTTAATAATATAAAATTGCTATTTTATCTTTGGGATAACTAAGAAACCATCTCTCTGGGTTATTTCAATGAAAATAACTCTCAGTTGAAAATGGGACCCACCATGCTACAAATTCAGAGATTTCTTGGGTTGCAACTGATAAGTGTTAGAAAGTCTACAATCTAATATCTGCATACATATACGTTGCAACATTACATTTTACATGCTATATTTTAATAGTTTATCTGTTTTAAGAATGAACATATTCAATTTTCAAATGTGATGCTAAACATTATTTTTTCTTTGAAATAAATGTTTAATTTTAAAGTATTTCCAAAATACAAGTAAAAGAAGAAAAACAGAATATTTCAGACTACTAGATCATTAATTTAATTCTAGACCCATGGTAAGAGCTTACACCTGATCCCTAATTTGAAGCTGTGGGATTTTAGAAAACAAAACAAAACACATCACTCAATTTCACTGCCATGGAGGTCCAGGGGTGACTGGAAAATATGGTGAGAAAGAAATTGTGAGACTCACCATATCAAAATGTCATGAAATAATTCTCTCTGTGTAAGGGTACCTAACTGGGTATCTAAAGCATTTTGAAAATAGAATGAGTTTAGGGGAAATTCAATGATATCAGTTTATGACCTTCTCTAAACTGGAAAGAGCCTCAAGTAATTATGAGAATCCAGTGGTTCTTAATTTAAGCTCTGATTTTATAAATGACTTTTTAAACTGTGATTGAGAAATAATTGCACACGTTAGGGTTTCTTTGACCAGAATATTAGTGAGACTGTGAAACATTTTTATTAATTTTACCATACTAAGTTTTAATCATGATGTTTATGAATTTTTTATTTGGTCCCTAGTCTTGAAGTTAAAAAAATGTGTATATATATATATCCTTTATTCAGAGAAAATGGAAGGAGAATAAAATAAAAACACTTCTTAGAGAAGATGAATAATAAACAAAGACAAAAAATTAAAATGATTAAAAAATAGCAATGGTATCACTGCTCTAAACAATTACATTTGCATATTCAGTCTGAAAAACAAAGAAGAGAACAGATACATCACTGACTTTTCTATAAAGGTAACTCTTTAGGACAGATGTGCAATCAATTAAAGAAAATAATGCAAACTAGTCATTTCATGTGAACAAACAAAACATTAATTTTTAAATATACAGCTTCTTAAAATTTTGCAACATTTTCAATTTATTTTACCTTATTTTTTCTTTTAAAATGGCACTTTCCAGTGAACTTTAAAAGAAACCATCGTCTGTCCTAGTCGGTTTGACTCAGTGGATAGAGCATCTGCTATGGACTGAAGGGTCCCAGGTTCGATTCAGGTCAAGGGCATATGCCCAGGTTTTGGGCTTGATCCCCAGTAGGGGGTGTGCAGGAGGCTGCCGATCAATGATTCTCTCTCATCATTGATGTTTCTATCTCTCCTTTCCTCTCTGAAATCAATAAAAATATATTTAAGTAAAAGAAACCATCTTCTAGCAGCGGTTCTCAACCTGTGGGTCAAGACCCCTGAAAATACATCCTGCATATCAGATATTTACATTACGATTCATAACAGTAGAAAAATTACAGTTATGAAGTAGCAACAAAAATAATTTATGGTTGGGGGTCACCACAACATGAGGAACTATATTAAAGGGTCGTGGCATTAGGAATGTTGAGAACCACTGTAAGAAGTTTTTCTCAAAGCAACCTGTGGGTCAAGACCCCTGAAAATACATCCTGCATATCAGATATTTACATTACGATTCATAACAGTAGAAAAATTACAGTTATGAAGTAGCAACAAAAATAATTTATGGTTGGGGGTCACCACAACATGAGGAACTATATTAAAGGGTCGTGGCATTAGGAAGGTTGAGAACCACTGTAAGAAGTTTTTCTCAAAATGATAACTTATTTGCCAATAGGGACAGTATGGTGGTCAGATACTGGTTATTTCATTTTATTATTTTTGACAACATAGCTTAATTATGTAGTTTTGACAGGTGTGATTGAAAGTATTGATACTTTCCTAAAAACAATTTATCTTTATGTAGAAACAAAACTTCTTTTACCTTATTCAACTATGAAATCATTTCAGTAAACTCATATTTTCCCCACCTTCTGATAAGGTTATTTAAATTTGACAATGGAAGTAACAAGAAAATATTTCTTGGTATGTTTCATAATGAACAGTAGTGTCTTTCTAACTAAAAAATCTTCTTTTAAGATTGTTTAAGGCTAAACCACAACAATAATAACAGAAACATCAGTTTGCTTAAAGAACAATTCTAAAAAGTCTATTATACAATGGTGGACAAACATTTTGGCTAATTATATCTTACTGAGACAATAAAATGTTCATGTATCAAAGGATTCTACAAGATATATTTTTTGAAATTTAAATTTTAACACTTTCTTTAATTGCGGATTTCTACCTTCACTGGAAGTAGATTTCAATATGAAGGATTTCAAAGATCAAAACAAATGTGATAATATATTAAATATCAGGGACAAGTGAAAAAACATATATCCCCAAAATTGATTTAAGGGGACAATTGTGAGAAATAAACAGGTCCATAGATATAAGTACTTTTTTCATATCAATAATTCATGCATTATTGTTAATAGCTTAAAAGTTTTAATTTCAAAATTTATCAAATATTGAAATACAATGCAAGTGATTATAAACATTTTATATGGTAACTTTTGTTCTGAATAATTGGAAATGTACTGAAAGCAACTTTTAAAATTTCATGGATTTAAAGTTTAGTTTGATTTTTTTTTTTTTTAGAGTATTGCCTGGCTCTGCTGTGTGTCTCCTGCCATTTGTGTGCATTCTGCTTTCCTCCTGCAATGAAGGGCATTAGTCAAAAGCTCAGTGACCTCTGACAAGGCTCAGTATGGGATGATAGCCTGACAGGAGGCAGCTGGAAGGAATACTTGACAATTCACACTTAGAGTAATCCCTGAAAAGTGCAGAGCATTTATGAGGAACGAACTGGCTCCCTTGTGAAAAAGACTAATCAAAGAAATTTCAAGTAGAGTTTTGGGACACCAACTATAGTTTGGAAATTAAAACTAAGCGGTCAAGATTTCTAATTACCAGTCAATAGCGAACACATTTTTATGAATAGATTCAATCTTCAATCCCATTTAAAGCAGTTATCACTTTAGTCTGTTGATAGAAACCTCATCTAGCCAATGGATTACCTATAATTGACTGACTTCTTTAATAGAGTTTTAACACATCTTACATGTAAAGACATTTCGGTGAGGTCTCATAGAGAATAATAGCTGTAATCAGAAGAATAAAATGGTCATTTTCTGTAAAAATTACCACAAAAATCAATAATACACAGTTTTATATGTTGTTTTGTTATTCTAACATGCATTTTTATCTAAAGTGTTTTTAAATAAATTGTTATAATTTTGCTTGTTAAATAATGTTAAAATTTTAAACATTTTACATTATAACATATATAATAAATAATAGTACTACATTTTCAAAATACAGTTACCTTTATTCCTTTATTTACCTCTTCTCTGTAAATCTCAGAATATCAGAAATTTCTTCTTGCTATCTGCTATCGTTTTCTTGCAGTTGTGACTAAAATCTATCCCATAACAAATAAATAAAAACATCAGAAAATTAATTTATTTGGAAAATTTGCTATATTTTAACCTAACTTTGAATTTTCACTAAGCACAATATATGCTGATTGACATACCTATTTGGCACTCAATAAATGTATGCTGGACTACATTAAAATAATTCATCAGCATTGTTATTATCATCACTGTTCAAACTATAGAGAAATTGTTTTCCCAGGTCATTCAACAAATATGTCTGATATCCAGTATGTGACAAGCTGCTAACTGCTGGGTTCTGTTTTACTAAATGTCTTCAAAGCTTTTTCACTTTCTGTAGTTCATACTTTAGCCTGTAAATTTACTCCTTATAAATCTATAGAACATTTTAAGAAAAACTGGGTTATGAAGCCTATACTTACTCATATTAATCCCTGGACTGTGTAGCATTCTTTGTGCAAAGGTGGAGTAACCTTCCTTCTAAATAAGAAAACACTGAGTTACTCATTCTCTACCTAATAGTTTTTCTACCTGCAAACCTAGTATATAACTTATGCATCTTCTTTTAATACTAGAGGCCCAGTGCACGAAATTCTTGCACTTGGGGGAGTGGGGGTCCCTCAGCCCAGCCTGCACCCTCCAGTCCGGGAGGAGCCCTTGGGGGATGTCCATGGGGAGCGGGCCTAAGCCATCAGTCGGACATCCTTAGCGCTGCTGTGGAGGTGGGAGAGGCTCCCGCCACTGCCACTGCACTTGCCAGTGTGAGCCAGGCTTCTGGCTGAGCGGCACTCCCCCTGTGGGAGCGCACTGAACACCAGGGGGCAGCTCCTGCATTAAGCATCTGCCCCTTGGTAGCCAGTGCGCATCATAACGACTGGTCGTTCCACCATTCAGTTGATTTGCATATTAGCCTTTTATTATATAGGATTTGTTTTCTCAGAGTTTATCAGAAAACTCACTTAATTATGACCCTTATAAACAATCTATCATAGTTTAGGCTGAATGTCCATGACTAGCTTTTCTTATTTTGATGCTTTGAAGATGTCTTAAGGAAAGGAAGGACACAGAATATCTGCTCAAATGCTACTGATGAGTGAACACTTGGTTCCTTTCTGTGGGGTGTAATAACTTCCTGAGTACAGACGGAATTAGGTCCCCACAGTAATGAAATAGGTAGGAATGGTTGTGGCTTTTAGGTAAGAGAGCTACTTCCTAGATGATCAAATTCAGAGTCGTTATCTTTGGGCTAATGTTACTCAAGGGGATGACAAAATCTTGCTAAATTTAGTTTTCCACTTCACCATTCTTAATTTACATTCTATGGGAAATGTTAGCTAGGGAGATCTGTTCTCTGTTTATTACTTTGTATTTGTTGAGACTTATTGAGAGCAATATCATGCCTACTTGGGACTTAGTGGATAATGCATAATGTATCATGTTCTTTCCAGTTCTTACAAATTACTTTAGGTAATTTGTTTTCATGAGTAGTTTATTTTGACTGTTTATTTTCTTTTTTTTTTTAAAGGATTGATATATTTTTCATTCTTGATGAGATTCTCAGTCACTATGTTAGATGGGTTAAAATTCCTGGATTTTGCACAGTAAGACCCTTGACCTACCTGTTCTAATCCTTCAAGGCTTGCCTAGTTTCTTCATTGGTAAAATTGAGATTAAAGTTCCATAATTCATAATTCATAAGATGTTAAAGTTTGATGAGTGAATATTGCTGCACATATTTTATAAATTCAAAGGCCTATAATCATTTAAAATACTAAACTATGTTTTACTTGTTTCTTCCTTTCATCCATTTATTGCTGATATATGCAGTATAACTGACACTAGATTATACTTAAGTATTCTTCAGAAAAATTTAAATATAATACCATCCCAAGGATATTTTCTGTGATTCTGAAAACAAAATTAATAATCACTCTGAAAAGTTAGTTTTTTGGATTCAATGGCTCATAAACTCACAGATACCCACTCCATATTTCCTCTATGGTGATGGGTGTGGCTGAAAATAATGGTGAAAAATGTATTTTTTTCTGTTGTAAGCATATTCAGTATGCTATAGGGACTTTGTATGAAGCTGGCTGTTGCTTGTAACTTTTAGGAAATAATAAAACAATAATAAACTTTTGAAAGTTATATGTAATGCAAAGCAAATGGACATCTAAAAATTGCTTACCAAGAAAATGCCACATTTTTAGCTACTGTTTCATAGATCTTTTATTCCTTTTGTAACCTCCTTTAAAAATGTTAATACACATGTAATTGCTATGTTTTGTTATGCAAAACATCTCAATAAAAATGTGAAATTAACTTTAAAAAAAATCTACATTTCAAACTTCAGTTTCACAGAACACATTTTTCCTCTTAGATGGAGTAAAAAGTTCCATGGGTCAATTGCTCAGTGGTAAGCACATTCCTTTCAAACTATGCTCAGCATTTTAGGGTAAGTATATGTCCTTCCAACTTCTGTTGTAGAATACATCAGTCAGTGGGGACTGCCTGTGCTGCGCAGACTTACACAGTTGCCTTCACTCATTTTCAGTCAATGTTTTCTTTTGCCTATCCAATTGGCGTGTATAGACCTTATGACATTCAATACAACAAAATCATAACTTAGTAGCTAATAGGAGTAACATTGGTTATTTCATGCAACACTTTTATTTAAAAATAAAACATTTTTATCGGGTTGTGTGGGGAAGCACGGGACTTGGTTGGAAGGTCTGTAAGGAGGAATCTCTGAAAGGTCGGAGGCCTCTGGGGGACCTTGCCGAAGGGCGGCAGCCCCTGCCTTGACTTTTTCAAACAAGTCTGACCCCCCTGGTGTTTTACTAGAATCTTTATGTTTAGACTTCAAACCTTCCTTGTTTGACAGACACTACAGATGCAGGTGTTTTCTCGAGGATACTTACCCTGCTGATTGTATCTAGCGGTTAATTTTAGTTCAAGCTGTTGTGACAAAAGCCTAAGGAGGCAGACGAACAGGGCTATTTGCTCCTAAAGCAAACTAGCCCCTTAGCCTCTCTTTCACAGAAACGTGTGTCAGAGTAATCCATTCATCCGTCACTCAGGGTCTGCTGGTCAGTCCCGGCAAGGTTTCATTAGGTCCATGCTGGCATTTCTGTGGTGTCCTTTTTGCATGTTGAATTCATCCAGGTAACAGAGTTGATGATACTGGTGTTTGAGCTCAGACTGTACATAATGACAGCCTGTCTCCTCTAAATTCATGTTTAGCATGTATATATATATGAGTGTGTGTGTGTGTGTGTGTGTGTGTGTGTGTGTCTGTGTGTGTGGAATGAGTCATTCACCTATGTATTGCATGGGGAACTAGATATAAAGAATGCCGTAATCTTCGAGATCATAAAACTCATGGTCAGAGAACACTTTTATTATCCTGTGTACCCTAGTTTCTAGTATAATGCCTAACCTGGAGTAATACATAATGCATGTTTGTAGAATGGTTAATTGTTGAAGAGGGGGCTAGAGAGTAGAGAGATGATGATTTATAAGAACTGTGGTCTTAACCTGTTAGCTTTCCATAATCTCACACATTACTGTTTTTCTCAGGTAATTATATACTGACCCTTACTACTCCTAGTGTCCTCCAATTTGACTTTAGGGAATGTTTGTGCCATTTCGTGAAATAGCCAACTGCTTAACACACTATAGATCTGGATAGAGACTCTATCATCTGTTTTTAAAGCACTACAAAACTGATAACATTGCCAAGTCAACGTTCCTTTGAAACTATTTCACTTGATTCTCTATACAGACAAGGAAGCACATAAGATTTTGCTGTCTGGGTGGAAGAAGGAAGAGTTCATCACACTCACATAGTATTTTCATATTCAAATAATTCAACTCATTTTCATTGTTGAAAAGTAAATAAGGCAGAGAAAATTCCTATAAATGCTACGATAAATTGTATGCAGTATGAATTTATCTGACAAGCGGTTCCATATATTATTTTATCAGATTTGGAAATGGTTTTCTGACAACCTCTCTTCTGCAAGGTAAGATCTTTGAAATTTTATGAGTAAAGAAGCGAAGTAAAAGAAACTTTAGCAGAAGGTAGAATGTGAGCACAGGCCTGTATATGACTAACTGTAGGATGTGTTATAACAAAGTCACATAATTTGGGGTGGATGGATGGGCATAGAACACAATAGGGAATACCTGAAAATGAGGCTGCAGAGGAAGCTAATGAGACACTGGGAAAAGTCTGGGCTAATGACTTTCAGTTGTATCCCATGATCAATCAGAGGAAATTCTACATTTTAAAGCAGATAACAGTGGATTTTTTTAAAAGAGAAAGGTTAGTGTGGAAGGTGCCTTGGCACAGGAATGATTAGAGACAGGGAGCAGTAAGAAGGATATTATAATAGTTTAAGTGATGATACTCAGTTTAATAACTAAGGAAGAATTACCAGTGAGAACAGCATATAGAATAGGAAGAGTCAAGGGATGGGAGCAACCCTCAGTGAAAACGAGAGCAAATGGAGCTCAAGGAAGAAAAGCAGGAGAAGTAGCACAACTGCGTGAAGGATGTGCTATGAAATCCAAGGGAAGCATTTTTGCATTTTCTGACACATACGAAACATTAGTAAGGGCTATACAAGTTACCAAATGTTCTCCTGAGGAGTCCAAACATCCCAGAGAAGACAATTGCTCAAGAATTGACACTAACTAAAGGCCATTACGAGGTCACTGGCGACTTCTCTGAAAGCAAACGACAGATTTGTGAAGACAGAAGCCATAGAATAACGAAGAGTAAATGTGACCTGGAGGAAGCTTTCATGATGTTTATAAACTGTTCGTATAAGTTTAGCCCCCCTCCCCCCAAAGTAATTCAATTCAATAAATATTTATTGATCATGCACTTTGTGTTAGGTTCTGAGCTAATTCTATGTTCCCTAGTGGAGCTCAGAGGCTGGTGGGGAGAAACATCATTTAGCTGGTGAGCTGAGTATTAAGAAAGGCTAACGAAGAGTAAATGTGACCTGGAGGAAGCTTTCATGATGTTTATAAACTGTTCGTATAAGTTTAGCCCCCCTCCCCCCAAAGTAATTCAATTCAATAAATATTTATTGATCATGCACTTTGTGTTAGGTTCTGAGCTAAGTACTATGTTCCCTAGTGGAGCTCAGAAGCTGGTGGGGAGAAATGTCATTTAGCTAGTGAGCTGAGTATTAAGAAAGGATAAGAACATGATGCCAGGTGCTAATATAACAAAGGAGCTGGCCTATTTTAGAACCTATCATGAGACTGGGAATATAAGTTGGAGTTAATCAGTAAACATAGATGGAGAGCACAGGAAAATAGAAAAAAAATATAACTGGCTGAGAAATATATAAAAGAATAGTAACAAGAGAGATCATAGAGTTTTGTTTCTTATTTATTTATTTATTTATTTATTT
This sequence comes from Myotis brandtii, assembly GCF_000412655.1. NCBI lineage: Eukaryota > Metazoa > Chordata > Mammalia > Chiroptera > Vespertilionidae > Myotis > Myotis brandtii. Next base: position 374,676 of record NW_005355037.1, on the reverse strand, counting down.
ATTTATTTATTTATTTATTTTACAGCATATAGAGAGAGAGAGAGAGAGAGAGAGAGAGAGAGCCAGGAGCCGTCACATCAGAAACAACCGAATGGACGACCGAACAGGCTGCGTGGGTGACCAGGCCAGCAGGGGGGTTAGTGCGGGACGACTCAAAAACTGAGCAGCAGGCTGCATGGGGTGATCAGGCCGGCAGGGGGGCAGTGAGGGGTGACCAAACAACCGAACAGCAGGCTGCGTGGGGCGACCAGACAAGCAGGGGGGGCAGTGAGGGATGACCAGGCTGTCAGAAGGGGGCAGTGAGGGGCAACCAGGCTTCCAGGGGGGCAGTTAGCAGCCAGCGGTCCTGGATTGTGAGAGGGATGTCCGAGGGGTCCTAGATTGGAGAAGGTGCAGGCTGGGCTGAGGGGACCCCCCCCCGCAGGAATTTCATGCACTGGGCATCTAGTATGCATATAAATTATTTGGTTAATCTCTTACCACCCCTCTCCACCCCCCTTCCCTCTGAGATCTGTCTGTCTATTCCATGCATCCATGCTTCTGGTCCTATTTTGTTCATCAGCTTATTTTATTCATTAGATTCCACATATAAATGAGGTCATGTGATATTTGTCTTTCTGACTGCTTATTTTCCTTACCATAATACTCTCCAGGTCCCTCCATGTTGTCTCAAAGGGTAAGAGATACTTCTTTTTTTATAGCTGCATAGTATTCCATGGCATAAATGTACCACAGCTTTTTTATCCACTCATCTACTGATGGGAACTTGGGCTATTTCTAGATCTTAGCTATTGTAAATAATGCTATTATGAACATAGGGGTGTATATATATTCTTTCTGATTAGTGTTTTGGGATTCTCGGGATATATACCAGAAGTGGGATCACTGGGTCAAACAGCAGACCCATTCTCAATTTTTTGAGAAAACTTCACACTCTTTTCCATGGTGGCTGCACCAGAGTTTTTAAATTGTAACATAGATAAAACCCATAAAATTTATATATAACCTTTACAAACTTACCACCTCACATTCTTATTGGAAATAAAATGTTACTAATAATTTTAGGTCCCTCTGTATCTGACTCCCTCTCTCTCTCTCTCTCTCTCTCTCTCTCTTTTTCTCTCTCTCTCTCACACACACACACATACATATACATAATATGCTCTTTATATATTCAATATGTAATTAGTGTTATGAATTTTGTTATTTTCTTGTCTTGCTTTATATTATTGATATATGTATATATTTTTTAATTTATGTATTAAATTTTGCTAGTTTTTAATTTATTTGAATGCAAACTTATTACATGATTTTATAATTTATTATTTTATGATTTTTAAGTTCAATATGTTTTGAGAGTCATTCATACTTATTCTTGTAGCTGAAGTAAATTAAATTCATTATTGTATAATTGTTCAATGTAAGAGATATAAGAATTTCCTTATACTTCTATTAGATATTTGGTTTGTTTCCAGAATTTTGCTTTACTAACATGACAGCTCTAAAAATTTTTGTACATCACCTATTGTCCAAGTGTGAAAATTTTTCTGGTGTATTTAACTGATAGTAAAATTCTGAATCATTGGATCTAGTTCTTAGCATTGCTATGTGTTGCCAAAATGTTTTTGAAGATCACAGAGTTTTTGAGGGCCTGAAATAATTTGAGATTATTAAAATATAGAGAGACAAGATGGTAGCTATGAGGAGACAAGATCAAGAAAAGTTTGCTAGCTTGTGTGCATGTTTGTATGATTTTAGCAAAAGAAACATAAACATATTTATGAAAGCACATAGAGAGGAAACCAATAGAAAGAAATAGTCTGAAGATAAGCATGAGAAACTGCCTAATTAATGGTACAAGTTTCCAAATGAGGGGAGAAAATAACCTCAAGATTTTAGGTGAGAGGGGAAAACTGAAGCTCAGAAACATCAACTGAACAGAGCTTGCAAGGCTAGAGTGGGAGAACTGAGAATAAAACAATATTCCAGTTACACTACCTAGTGTTTTTCCCCACTGGTTAAAACTGGTAAAAATCTATCCTATATAATAAAAGGCTAATATGCAAATCAACCAAACGGCTGAACAACCGGTTGCTATGATGCACACTGACCACCAGGGGGCAGACGCTCAAAGCAGGAGCTGTCCCCTGGTCAGTGAGCTGCTCCCACAGGGGGAGTGCTGCTCAGGCAGAAGCTGGGCTCATGGCTGGCAAGCGGGAGCCTCTCCCGCCTCTGTGGCAGCACTAAGGATGTCTGACTGAGGGCTCCCGGACTGCGAGAGGGCACAGGCTGGGCTGAGGGACGCCCCCCCCCACACCTCCAGTGCACGAATTTCGTGCACTGGGCCTCTAGTATATATATAAAAGGCTAGGTGTCCGTCCAGCCAGCCAGTAGCTATGATGCACACTGACCATCAGGGGGCAGACACTCAATGCATGAGCTGCCATGACTGGTCATCTATATACATAAAAGGCTAATGTGCTAAATGTCAGTCCTACTGGTAGCTATGATGTGCACTGACTACCAGGGAGCAGACACTCAACACAAGAGCTGCCGAGCTGCAGTGACTTGGCAGTGGTGGTTCTCAGGTGATGCACCCGAAACCAGAGAGGAGAGAGCCCGATTTCTCACAGGGCAGCATAACCCTTCTACCATGGGTTATGTTGTTGCTGGGCACTGTTGGCCCCGAATCTGGTTTACTGCACACTTGTGTTTGCGTTCCACACCCTGTACAACAGCAAATTTAGAGTGCCCTCTTGTACTCCGGGACCCCTCAGGGATGTTGGAGACCCGATTTTGGCCTGATCCCTGCAGGCCAGGCCAGGGGACCCCACCTGCCACAGGGATCCCCGCTCACTCTGCAGTCACCCTTTGAGCCATGGCGCCACCCCAGTTATGACCTGCCTGGGAGGGACCACGAGAGGTTGGCTCCAGGGCATGTCTGGCCCATATGGCCCAGTCCCACCCCACTGGCCACCTTCTAATTAATTTCCTTTCAATGTGCATGAATCCATGCCCCCAGTCACTAGTTTAAAAATAAACGGCACCACAGACCTGATGCTGATAAACCAACACTCGGCTTACCCCAAGTGGGACACAGACTCTGCCACCACCCCAGAGCGACACTCCACCAAATCACAACCAACGCTGCCAAGACCCCATGGCACAAAATGCGGCCCACAGCCCAGTCCAGCCCAGAAACCGTCACTGTGGGCTCTGGGTAATGACATCACGTAGCAGCGCCCGGCTTCCTCTCCCTAGTGACTAGCCTCCTTATAGTTTCTGCAGCCCAGAAACATGACTTGCTTTATAGCTAGGCAAACATTTTATAGTTTAACCAAATGTTTGTGTCACATGCCTCATCTCATTTGATTCTCACAGAAGTCCTGGAGTAGGTAGATAGGAGACTTACTTGGTAGAATCCTATTTTCTTTCATTAGCCGGAAAACAGAGATTTAGGAAGTTTAGAAACTTGACCTGACTGAAAAGAAGTAAGAAATGGTGGAACCTGAAAATGACTTCAGGTTTTCTCACTTCGCAGAATATAGTCAAACACTGCTGCAGTTAAATATTTTACTCTTTGTTCTCCCTGCATGATCTATAATAATAATCTGCTTTGTGTTGATATTTACTGCTGTGTTGCTGACAGTTACCTGAAAGAGAAGTTGGGGTGCTTCACTGGGCTGGTAAAACTTTAGCTAAATCAGAAAGCAGGTCTAATTGAGTAAGTTTGTTCTATATCTATAAAAGGCTAAGTTGATTCACGCATGCATGAATCCATGCACCGGGACACTAGTAATAAAATAAAAAAAAGCAAAAAAAAAAAAAACACAGTAGCAGTGCAATGTAAAAGTAAGTACATTATTTCTTTATAATGTAAAACAAATGATGTTTTAAATATAGTGAAAAAGTATATGTTTTATAGTTTTTCCATGTACTAAATTAAGTTAACAGGGGGGAAAAGTGTCGATGAGAACAGTGTAAATACTTGAAAGCTGTTTACTTGGAGTTAACCCTTGGGAAAAAGGAAATCTCTTGAAATTATGCTAGTACTATTTTCCATAGGCATTAAGATGATTCAACTGACTTTTTAAAAACAGCTATATTCTTCAAAAGGCTATATGTGTGGTTGAATATCCTTTTTCTTATATTACTACTTTGATTAAAACAATGGTTAAGGGAGCTATATCTTGACTATTATATTGAGCATTTCCAACACAAGGACCAAGTTAGGAAAATTCAAACATTTGTGATGTGTCCATGAACAGCTAATTGAGTTTGCTGGAATGACTGTGTCAATTAATCAACTGCTCTTGAGGAACTGTACATGATGGCTTTTCAAAAATATTTGGCAAAAACTTGTGTGTGTGTAAATTTTTGTGTATTTACACATATGCATATATATAACATTCTTAATCTATTATCTATGAATATATATATCAAATATATACACAAAATATATGTATCATCTTTCAAAACTATTTTTAAATTCTTTTAAATGCCTAGATTTTTTGGAAAACATTTTCCTGAAGCTGGAATATGAATTTCAGAATTCTATCTTTTCACTAAAAACAGTGACGTTAGAAGGGTCATTTAAAAAATGTTCTGATAGGTAAGAATTAATCAAAGGAAGGAGAAATGCTTCCAGACTTTTGCTACTGTTTATATCTAGGCCAGACAAGCCTATCTCGGCTTATTGTTGTTCCAGTCTGCCTAATTTTCTTTGCATTTAATGATGCTGTTACAGCTCTGCTTTAAATTTTTCAAATACTTCATTATCTACTTATTTTGTCCCAGAGGGACTTTTTATTTACAGACTCAGCTTAAATAAACAGGTGTTGCTATTTACTATATAATATCCCTTGAGGATAATCTCAGTGGAAAATACTTCCTGCTCCCTTCCCCCATTACTCAAAATTCATGCCTTGTTTTTTTGCTATCGGAGGTCAAAACAGCAAAATCCTATAGCTTTGCTGGCTTTAGCTTTAGTTAAAAGCAGCCAGTTAAAAGTTTGGAAAACCCTGTATAATTTATATTGTGTAGGCAATATCTTGAGCACTCTGCATGAAAAAGGTTTCAAGTAAAGGTTCTGGTCTTTTATTCCAATGTAACACCTTTCTATCTCATATGAGGTCATCGGAATCACATGTGCATTTATTCCTCGTGAGTAACGTATTAAAGCTCAACATGGTTTTTCCATTGCTGCCAGCTCTAAGGTCACTAACAACTCTAACCTCAGCTGGAAAGATAACACTTTATTTCTTATGGGCTTTTCAGAAGGGTTTCCATTTTCTTTATAACCCAGGTCACCTCAGAAAAGATTTGTGATTACTATTTGTAAGAGACTGCTTCGCTTCTGGCCCAAAGTCCTGATTTTTATAGGCTTGGTTTGGGCATCTATTCTGTTCTTTGCACCAAGTGGGGTACAAAGAGGCATAGTGTAAAACAAAACGGTACTTTTTATCTGCACTTCCCCACTCCAGATATATGCTTCAAAATAGAAGGTATATTTTTAAAAAGCAGTTATACAAAGTACATGTGTCTAGTTTTATAGTGGAATTTTGAAAAGATCCTGTTGTAAACTGGAAAGTTATAAGCTGGCCTCCCCACACTGGTTGCTGATAACCTGCTTCATCTGTCTTATGTCTGAGAGCTAAGCTTAGCTCGGAGATGGGGCAACCTTTCCAACTCGAAGTCAACATGAGAAGAAACAGTGACGGTGTAGGTAGGGATGATTTATATGCCCCTGACTCCTCTTACCTTCTTAGACATCCATCGAAATATTTCAGTGACCTTTGTGCCCTACTCATGTCCAGAACAGCTTGACTTTTTTTTTGCTTGCAGTGGGTTATAGCTATATGTTCTCTAAGAGCTCATTTTAATGAGTTCATTTTTTTTATATGATCATATGTGTAAATAATTTTCAAAGTATGTTCTTAGTCATTATCTCACTTAGCTAAATTAGATAAGTGTTAACTAAACAGATTAAATAACATTTCCCCCACTCTCCTGTTGAAAAAAACTGAGGCTGAAAGTATTTAAAATAACCTTCTAAAAAATGACATGATTAATTAAATTATAGAGTGGAATTTTATTCCGGACTCTTAATCCAGTGCTCCTTTTAATTATGAATCCTCTATGATGTTGAAATATGAAGCATTCATCTCAAGTTACATTTGGAATCTTACCCTGAACAGACATTTAGTGTTTAATGTCTTTCCTGGTTAGAATCATGCTTAGACAAATTTGCTTTAACCAATTCTCAGCAATACAAAAGCCCCTTTATCTGTGTTAGTATAAATCAATTAACCCTCTTTACTTTCTGCTGAAAGTTTCAAACTTCAAATAACTGACCCATTAATATTTAAGATGTGCCCAGTGTACTAACAACATTAAAACCAAACATCTATATGATATGCTGCATGTGATGCTATTATCAATTCAGTTTCTAAGCATTCCTTAAAGAGGACCGCCAGGAGTTCGCCCTGATATAGTGGCAAGGTTTTGCTGATAAAAAAGACATGGTCACTTCACATAGTTTATAACCAACAATAAAGTACAAGAATTTCAGCATTCTGTTTGCCAAACACAGCATATTTAGAGTGAAATTCTCACAAGTAAACAATGGGTCAATGAGCCAAATATGCAATTTACATAGCACTTTGCAAATGACTTATGAAGCTTCATTTTTCCCCTATAGGGTAAGGTAAAAGTATTCAATTTAACTCACTGATCAAAAGAGGCCATCTAAGGCTGTTTGAAGCATAAATAAAATCAAAGAATTAGTAAAAAGTCAGGCAGACAGAAAAGAGTTCCAAAGAAAACATACTTGAAAGTTTCCTTCCTCCCTCCCTCCCTCCCTCCCTCCCTTCCTTCCTTCCTTCCTTTCTTCCTTCCTTCCTTCCTTCCTTCCTTCTTTTCTTTTTTCTCTAACTTCCTCTCTTTTTCTTTCTTCCTTGATGAGGAAATAAATGCTTATTCTCAAAAGCAACCTATTAGAGATATATAAAGTTCAGAGCACAATCCATAAATAAATAATGGCTTTATACTTTCTCCAAACCTTTTGGTTTACAGTTGACCAACCATCCCAACATATCACATGTCTTGGATCATTTTCTGATTTGGACCTTTCATTTTGATATGTTACAGGCATAGTTTTTCTGGAGCAACACAAAGGTTAAAAGGACACTGTTGTGTTGTGAAATGAGCATAAACAATGAACACAATTGCAAAAATTGACCTGGGAAAATATAAATGATGACTTGAGGATGAAAACTGAGTCTCCTGGTAAACACAAGATGGCTTCGTCTGACGATTGCTTGTTGCTTACAGGAAACAGATATTCTTCTATATGTTGTGATTATTATTGTCAGCCCAATATCATTTATATAATACACTAATAATAGTTCTTGTGTAATGAAAGTAACTATGGCAAAAAAAAATCTAATTTCATCACACCACTTGTTTGTAGTTTTCAAATCAAAATAAAGGTTATGTCAAAATCAAAAGTCATCCTTTTCTGAGAATGAGTAATGAGTTAGATTAGCAGCCAACCCAGATGCAATGTCAATTCAGGGTTTGTGAAACAAGTTCAGCAATCCAGGAACACAATGTTGATTTTGGCCAGACTCTAAGGAAAGTTTGTCCAAATATTCAGGGTGGAGCTGAGTTTAGTTTTTTTTCCTTGCTAGCAGGATGCTTCAAATGAAATCTTCTTCTGTAAATCTTCTTTCTATGAGTGTTTATTTTCTGATGAAATTGTAAGAGAAAATAAAAACTTTCATGAATTTTCTTGGACACTTAATCAGATCCATTTCTAAAAATACCCAGGATCTGGTCTAAAAGAGATAAGGAATTGGGATGGTTGACTAGACCCTGACTTTTAGGCAAATTATTACTAAAGGCAGATTTATGTTTCCCTGGTCCTGTAGAATCAATGTCAGCTCATCCCTCTCTGAATGATATAATGCCTCAAATCTCTAACTATATGCTGACTTCCAGGGCTATAGGTTTATCAACAGTAATATCCATTGCTGTGTTCAGTTTGGGGTGATTCTATACTCTGCTTTTGTGTTGCATGATTTGTTTATGTGTTTTATATACATAGAGGCTCAGTGCAGAAAATTTGTGCATGGGGGGGGTCCCCTCAGCTCAGCCTGCACCCTCCAATCCGGGACCCCTTGGGGGATGTCCAACTGCCCTCTCACAATCCTGGACCGCTGGCTCCTAATCGCTCACCTGCCTGCCTGCCCGGTCACACCCCTCACTGCCCCCTCTCTGCCAGCCTGGTCACCCCTCACGGCCCCCTTGCCAGCCTAGTCACCCCATGCAGCCTGCTGTTCAGTCGTTTGGTCATCCCTCACTAACCCTCCTGCCGGCCTGGTTGTAGGCAGCCATCTTGTGAGGGCATGAGGGTTAATTTGCATATTATATCTTTATTATATAGGATTATACTGCACACATCTAATATTCTATTACATATATTAAATTATACATTGAATGATCTTAGATCGAAAACTATATATCAACATAAACATCTCACTTAATTATTTAATTAATAACTTTAGTTATTTATGTTAACAAGGGAATAACAGATACAAAAATTCCATATCATTCCATATTTTTTCCAATTTCCCATAACACTTATAACTCTAGGTTTTATTTCTCTCAAAATATTTAATGTTCTATAAATAAATATAAATTATGTGTTAGTATGGCAACTAAAAACATTACGAATTTAGAAAGTACAGAAAAAATTGATCATATCTGCATGTGTTTAGCTAAAAGTCTTATTCAGAATCTTCAGATGAAGCCTATTTGCAGTTAGAGTCTTTATTTTATTATAGTAAAAAGCAAGTGAACAAATCAATAGATCTTTATTTTAAGTTTAAAAAGATGGCATAAGCCATTGTTAAGCTCTAGGTTACTGTGGCTATTGAAAACTAAAATTATATGATGCTCTTTTCTTTTCAAAAGATCAATAAAAAGCAATTTTATTTGTAATTTTCAAAATTATAATCTACTGATTTATATTTACTGTACAACCAATTTAGTGATGAACAGAACATGATCATTAAAATATTTTTAACAGACAAGCTGTTAAAAGAAAAATTAGTTTAGATATTGCAGAGAGTGTATATTTGATTTTCTATATTTAAAGAGGCATAAGTAAAAAGAATAATTAAGAAATATGTATGGTAGCCCATTTTGTGTAATAGTATTTTCTGGGATAAAAGACCATAGGAATGTGTATCAAGCACAGGTTGGCCCCAATAATAATGCGTGCTGTGCCCAACACTTGATATGGACCTCTCATTTCATCATGCAGCAGCCCCTGAAAGATAAGTATTCTTTTTCTTTTTCTTTTAAAGATCTTGGAACTGAGCTTTAAAGTGGTTGACATACTTGCCCAACGTTAAATCATTAGCAAGTATTGTAGCCAGATTTGAATCCAAGCACTTGGACTCCAGAGTGTAATGTGTTTTAAAAGTTGTCTTGACCCAGGTTTAAAGTCCTGACTAGAGGCCGGTTAGTTGTCATTCTGAAGCAGCTAATTACATCCATTCCCAACACTTTACTTTTTGGGCTCTCATACTCTTGGTTGCTATGTACCAGCCCTGATCATTCCAGGACCAAGTATCAGGCAATTAGGGCCAGAGCCTTCTGGAGTGGGTACAATTATTCAAATTAGCCAACCCACAGGAGGCCAGGAAAACATAACCCACCCCACTTTCCATACATATGCTGCCTCACTGCAGTTCCCACTTGCTGGTGCCCTCTGTGTGGCCCCACCTATACTGTGGTTCCGTGAGTAACAGAGTTCTGCCTTTCATCTATCCCAGTGTCATTGTGCTGTGCTCCACAATCAAAAGAATCTTCTTTTAAATAACTTTTTTTTATTTTTCAATTACACTTAACATATAATATTATATTAGTTTCAGGTGTTACACCTCAGTGGTTAGACATTATATATCTTACTAAGTGGTCACCTCAATAAATCTTGTTGGTACAGAATAGTCATGGGGATGTAAAGTACAACACAGGGAATATAGTCTATAACATTCTAATAACTACGTATTGTGTCAGATGGGTACCAGATTTATTGGGATGATCAAAAGGATCTTCAAATTTTACACACAGAGTCCACTCCCTCAACCTCTACACTCCCTCCCATCTGGCTGAAGATACGTAGGCAGTTAGTACTCATCAACTTAGATCTGCTAATCTATAAAAACTCTAGACCAGGACTGTAAATTACCAGTAATTTCTTTTTCATTTATACTTAATTGGTCGGGATTCATATGAGGTAGAATTAGTTACAAGCATTTTTCTAAGCAGTCTTCCCTAAGGTGTCAATAAGAGTCATATTTAAGGCAAAATTAAATTGGATTGGGCAAAAAAAGGTTATAACATTTTTATAAAGAATAGGCTTTAAAATTATATTGTACTTTCTTGCAGGTAGCTTATGAATAATCAATTGATAAGCAAATATATAAGAACAGGTAAAGAATTATTATAACATCTAAACAACTCAATGCAGTGAGAATGTAAAATGACTCAAATGAATAATTATTTGAAATTAGCTCCTTACACTTGGATACTTAGAGATGAAACTATTAGTGATGATTTCCCTCTTTGGGCGTGGGGAAGCAATGATTGCAATGTGTAACCTATGAATTGCTTTAATAGTCTAATACAGGGTTCAGAAAACTTTGTCTTTAAGGAGTCAGATAGTGAAGGCTTTGGGGGTCATAACTACTCAGCTCTGCCTTTCTAGTGTGAAAGCAGCCCACAATGGGTGTGTCTGTTTCAATAAAACTTTATTTACAAAAATAGGCAACTGGTTGGATTTGGCCCATGAGCCATAGTTTGCTGACCCCTGGTCTAACACTCTGAATTATGACTCTAGCTTCCTTTCTCATCTGTGATTGTCACACTTTTATATAATGGGATCCAAACTGGAAGTAGGAAGTCCATATGCCAGGGACAAGGTTAACTCTAGAGTGATCCAGCCAAAGGCATTACTTCTTTGCAACATGATGATCATAATTCAGTTAGTTTTTTAGGATTATTGCTACAGATCACATATAAAAGAATGCTTCACTGCGATACTGGCAGCTGCATGAGACCACTGGTGGTCATGATAAAGTTTATCTGACCTGCTGCTCTGCACTTTCCATTAACTAATTTCTAAAAATAATAATAATAATAATGTGTGCCCAGTAAGTATTCATCTTTCATGTGCAATGAACTACCAGTTAGAACTAGAAATGTATAACTATCTTTTATACATATGAATGGTAGTAACAGTAATAGTAACAATAGTAGGTACTAGTTATTGAATATTTACTGTGTGAGATTCTGCCTTATTCTTCAAGACTCATTTTTTCCCCCCCAGGAATCCTTCTCTGAGTCTATGGTGGTCGGGTTTTGTATCCTTTTATTTCTTACTTCTCATAGCACCCTGGTTTTCTTTGTATTACCACACTTATCACACTTGAAGGATCTTTTTATCAATTCTCTTCTAAACTGGCAATAAATGTCTGAGGGTCAAAAACCACGATTTATTATTTTTTGCATTCCTGTAGTCTAACACAGTGCCTGGCTCCTAATAGGCTCCTGTGCCATAAGTTCTTTAAAAAGAAAGCAATGAACAGTTAACCTCCAACCACAGTGTAGCAAGCAGGCTAGCCTTCGGAGGCCTTGAGAAACTAGAAGGAAAAGCTGAATTCTGGTGTAATGTTAAGTCCCAGTTGTCTGAAAAGCTCATCACCCTGAATCATTCTAACAGAAATTATAGGCTTTAAAAGTGGTTTGCAAATGTTACATTCTTTAGTGCATTGCAATGTAAGAAATCTTAAAATTTACTTCCTTCTTTGGGCAACACTCACCCTGATTGCATGTTGGTCTTTTCACTCAAGTGAAGGTCAGAGCCAGCTTGAAAACAAACCACCAATATAGATTGATTTTCTACTCTGGTTGCTCCTTTGTTTGTGTTTATCACAGTATTAGATCTAGGATGCCTTGGGGGATGTGTGTAGATAGGCTACTAGGAATGAACTTTCAATTCCAGTTTGGCACTAAGTAAGCCACTCTCCGAATGTCTTTTACAATGTGCTGACTATAATTCTTTGACCATAAACCACTGGTAATGGCAAGAAATTAGGCCCTGGTTAGAAACATATCACAACACTGCCAAATCTCTCTGTGGAATTCAACTACTACATATTTTTAGGTTAAAGAAAACTAGATCTTTTGCACTTCAGCCCAGAGAAGAATTTTTAGCTGATCATTTATTTTATATGATTTGTTTCACATGGAGATATATTTACAACATATTTGAAAAGTAAACATCTTTTCTATTTAAAAGGCTATACTATATCCCAGTGGAAAATACTGGTTATTCTCTGAAGGGGGGGTGATAAGCGGAAGTGCATAGGCATTATGATATCTTAGGTCACTGAAATAGGGAAGTGGACATTTTGGGAATAAAAGTAAAGCCTATAAGAGGGTGGGGGTGGGGATGGAACTCTGAAGTCTCTAGAGAAATATCTGGAAAAGTGTAGGACCTTATTCTAGGGAACGCTACTGCTAGGTACCCAGGTCTCTAATTCTGATTGGATTGGCTTGGTTGTTTACATATATCACACACATATGCCTCTCCACACTGACAGTTTTCATTTCTCTCCGTTGAACTCTCCTCATTCCTTTTATCTTGAAAGATAAAGCAGTGAAAACAAAGTGGATAAAAAGAGACATGTTGGAATATTGTCCCTAAACTCAGTTGGGTAAGATGAAGTGAAGCTGACCTTTATTTCTCTAGTAACTTGTGGTCCTCCTTATTATTTAAATGAGTATATTAGGAATGCATCTCATTAGAATTTCTAAAGGGAGAAACAAAACATTTCTAGGCCAAGTTTTTGCCAAGGAGAGACTTCATTAATTATTTTGTCAACAAACACTCTTGAGTGCTTGCTGCATAGAAAGAGGTGAAAGTAATAATATAAAAAGACATTGTAATTCATAGTCTCTTCTCTAAAAGAACTTATTTTGTAGTAAAAATTTCCCATTTGACAGTTTGAAATTATGGGTTCACTGAGAAATTCTAACTCCCAAATTCCAATATAGATTCTTGTTTATGATAAGCCCAAGCCCTGACCTTTGTAAGTTTTACCTATGTGGGCATTTTTATAATTGATCTTAATGCAGGTTTCCTTAGATTTCAGATTCCTCTCACTCCTGACAATTAATTTTACTAACTGCTCAACTTAATCCTCAGAAGTGATTTGTGTCTACATGCTCTAAGCTCATTGTCAATCTAAGAGGTTTTATAGGAGCAATAGTGACCATATTCTCAACAAAAAAAGTTCCATTATTTTAAAACCTAAATAAAGTACTTCTGGCCCAACCGGTGTGGCTCAGTGGTTGAGCATCAACCCATGAACCAAGAGGTTATTGGTTTGATTCCTGGTCAGGGCACATGCCAGGGTTGCAGGCTAGATCCCCAGTAGGGGGAGTGCAGAAAGCAGCTGATCTATGTTTCTCTCTCATGAATATTTTTCTCTCTCTCTTCCTCTCCCTTTCTCTCTCTCTAAAATTAATAAAAACATATAAAAATTATTTAAAACACTTTTGTTTCAATAATAAAACAAAAGTATGCCTACCCAGTTATTTATTTATTTTTATTTAAAAGTTTTCTCGTATTTAAGGAATGAAAAACAATTTTAGTTCATGGTTTATTTCATGGTTTATGAGAAGGCTTAAAATACAGATTTTGGTCATAGCAATTATAAGGGTTCCTTCTTATTCCTGTTTTAAAAAAGGAAGCATTTAGTTGAAATAGAATATACATACAGACAAATGCACAGAACAAAAATATCTGCTGATTTTTTTCGAATAACGAACGTAGTGATTTTCTGTTATAAGCTTTATTATATAAAAGGTGGGACAAAAATAGGCTTATAGTTGCTAGTATGGAAAATAATACAATTAATAACAAATAATAATACAAGAATAAACTGTATTTTGTTTACTCACAACTATAAACCTACTTTTTCCCCACCCTGTAATAGCACATTTTCAAGAACCTAAAGGTTTTTGGTTTTGGATACTTTTCCCTGGTTTTCTTCCTTTGGATGCAAATGTTATAATAAAATACTAATTTTACTAAGTTTGTGGCACCCTCTTTTTTTAGAGACTTTAAAAAGTGCTTGGACTGTGCATGGTGTATTAAGGCCTATAGTAGTACATAGACATGTTTCCACTGGCGAGGAAGAAGACTCCCCCTCCTCATGAGCATCATTCTTTTGCAGGCTTGCTTCAGCTCTTTATAGAAGATACTATGCCAAGAAGCCAAAAACGAATGGTAATTGGTAATGATGATTTGTCTTTTTGCACAATTCTTGGAAATAGACATCCCCTTTGAAAGCTAATCTTTTTCTTAATTAAAAGTTTCATTTACCTACCAGACGCAAGAATAATAATCAAAGAGTTACAATTGTTCAGTAATATATTCAGTCATGTACACAGTCAACATGTCAACTTATTCATTAATCTATGTGTGAGTACTTAATATAGTTAGTTGACTCATCCTATATAATAAAAGGGTAATATGCAAATTGACCAAATGGTGGAATAACCAGTCACTATGACATGCACTGATCACCAGGGGGCAGGTGCTCAATGCAGGAGCTGCTTCCTGGTGGTCAGTTCGCTCCCACAAGGGGAGCACCGTTCAGCCACAAGCCAGCCTGATGGCTGGTGAGTGCAGCAGCACACCTCCGTGGCAGCACTAACAGGGAGTGGGACTAAGCCATCAGTCGGACATCCCCCAAGGGCTCCAGGTCGTGCACTGGGCCTCTAGTTTAAGTATACGTATAAAAGTTTTCAGGTGGGAGTTTAAGTTAGACAACAAAGTCTGTAAGGACACAGTGTAGGGTAGCCAAAAGAACATCAAGATTGTAATCAGGAAACATGTTCTGGTTTGTATTCCACCACTACTAGCTATCTGATTTTTGGCAGATTATTTTAGCTCCAAAGACCTTGGTTTCCTTATCTCTTCATTCAGTGATTTCTTGTGGCTTAGAGCCTAAATAGAAACAAATGATCTGGTTTGAATGAATTCAGTGTTTTTAAATGATTGTCTTACTAGCTTGTCCTAGTAGTATTTTTTCATGAGTTTAACATTTTGTTGTTCTTGCTTTTTTTTTATAGCATCACCTCTTCTGATTGTTTAACTGCTTTTTTTTAAATTTATAATTCTATATAGAGCCTTAGTTACAAAACACATTTTGATTCAGAACAGGTACAAAGTCCTGACAGAAGTAACAAAGATGAGCATAGAAATCCATGAGAAGGATTGTGTACTTGAAGTAGAACACTGAGAAAATCATTTAACTTGGTGTATTCATTTTTTTTACCTCTTCATCATCATGTAAAGCCTGTCACTTGTACCATTTTAAGCATTCAGTTATTTATTCATATACTTAGGATGACTAACCAACTAAAATCTGAATTTTCTCCTTATCTTTTCCTTGAAATTGCTCTTATCAAGACTTGTTAAATACCATATTGAATCATTACTTTTCATTCCTTATTTTACTTAACCTATGCTTAATATTGATACTACCTTGAATCCCCTCCCCCGACCATTTGAAATCTCTTTTCTTCTTTGGACATTTAGATTCAGAATACTTTGCTGGCTCACCTTTCTTTGCCTACACATTCAATAATGTTCTACTCCATAGCTCCATTCTGGGATCTTTCCTGATTCTACTCATTCGTGGGTGAGTTAATGACTTCAGTAGAATGCCCTCCAAATACTTATCTCTAATTTTTAACTCCCAGGTCCACATTTCTGTTTTTAACAGCAACTTACTCTACTTAGATCTCTTACAAGGCCCTCAAATTCAACATAAGCAGAAGTAAATTTAATTCTCTCTCCCACTTCCAATGATCTTTCCACTCTAATATTTATTTTTAATAGTAGCATGCTGCCCATGCAATCATTTCAGAGAAATCTGGACCTGTCTTATTCTTTATTTTTCATGATTTCCTAGTTATGAAAGACTCTGGAATCCTTCTTTGAGTTTGAGTTCCAGCTCAATAGGTCCTTCACTTATAATTGGAGTGACCTTGGGGGAGATGCTTGACTGCTCAGTACCTTGGTTTTCTCATCTGTAAAATGGGAATAATTGAATGAAGGCCTTGGGGTTGTTCTGACCACTAAATGTATTATGTGAAAACTTCCTAGAATGTCATTTGGCAAAGAGTGAGAACTCAACACTAGCTCTTATTGCCATTATTATCACTATCATTATTACTTTCAGGTGGTATCTTCTGATTCATTGCTACTGCCTTCTTCTGGGATTTCATAATCTTTACCTTGTACTATCCAATGTTCTCCCACCTTTGTCATCCCACTTTAATTTGTGCTTTGCTCTGCCACTTGAGTGATTCCACAGCCTTTAAAAAACCTACCATATATTCTACTTATATTATTTGTATGTTTTTCTACTTGACTGATATTTGTAAGGGGAACAATCTTGTCTTATACAACTTTATATTTCTAGGGCTTGGCATGGAGCTAAAACTTAAATCTTTGTTAAGAAGAATAATGAATGAATGAATGTTAGTTTATTTAAAGCTATGATGTAATCCAAGGCTTAAAGTTTCATGGTCATCAAATTATATTTACTAAATAGAATCCTGAAGAGACAAAAAAAAAAAGGATATGGTGTTCTTATTCTGTGTCTATTTAAAACATATAATTAGAATCTTACACAAATTGTTGCAGGATGTTTCCAGGTTTAATTTAATTCTTTTCTGTCTAAATAGACCCCCTTCTGGTTAATCTCTTTACCATTGCATGAGGCCAATTAAAAGCTACTTTATAATGTTTTCTTAGAGAATTAACAATCCATAATAGGCCCTCTCTAAGTAACCTTGCTCAGAAATCCAAGAAGTACTTAGTAACTTTTGAGCCCAGCATTAGGTGACAGACAAATATTTGACACCTCCCTTGGCCAGAGTGCCTAGGACAACACAGCAGGCTCTCCGGTTAGATAAGGTATAAGTTAAAACCTACAATCCACATTTTATACTGGTTAGTCAGCATCAGCATCTAATTGACTGTTAATCTTTTGAAAAAACAAAAGTGGTAGAACCTTTGCAACTAAAACTAGCTATTTTGAACAGATTGGAATTCAAGAATAATAATTTTGTTGATTGTGCCAAAGGAATCATTAATTTAATCAGTGTAAGCATCAAATTCAAATAATTCTGGGAACAATGTCAGTTTATTCCATGATCATTTATTTAACTTCAAAATTGGATATGTCCGTACAATTACACTCAGAGCAGCAATCCTGAAAGTAGACTAAATGATGGATGTCACTGGGCTGGCCAATTAATTAGGGCTTTCTGACAACAAAATTGTATACTTTTCTTTGGTGGTGAATTACTGCCTGAGATTGGAAAGTCAGTTTCCTATGGATTTAGATGCAAAGGACATTTACCTATAAATGAATAAGGATTTATCCATAACTACTGTAATTATAAATACTGATTTGAGATTATAATACTCATTCTTTACATTACTCACATGGGAGGTAATTGTCATATCTTCTGAAATTATATAAATTTTTGTGGTCATTTAGTCTCTATATTAAAATTTAAGTGTATTCTTATTTATGCTTTGGTTCTTTACTGAATTACATGCTTCTGAAATATAGAAGTGCTTTCATTATGTTTTTGTATTATCTTTCCACAATGCTTTTCACATATTAGATAAATAAAAAAAATAACCAAAGTTTCTATTTAGGTATATAAATGCTACATTTAGCATAAATGTAAAAATAAAAAATCAGAGGTTCAGAGGGTTTAAAAGACTCTTCACCCAATTTCACCAGAGTAAAAAATGCAAATTTCACCAGAGTAAAAAATGCAAAGGCTGGGAAGGTCCACGACTCTTTTCACCATGCCATAATACATTACATAATTGATTATTACTAAAGGCAGGCCCTTAAAAACAGTCTATAAGTCCCAGAAAAATTTTGGTTAAAAGTTACTCAGCTGAATAATTGGGAAAAAAAGCCATGGAATTTGATAATATTTATGTTGTAGAGTCAATATCCAAGAGCAGCTAGGAGACTTTTAAAAAGGGGCAGGAGGTGAGGTCTTGCCACAGCTAATGTCAGAACTTAATATGAAGCTCTAATAAATGAGACAGTGTGGCACTGACTCAACGAAAGAAAAATCGATAACAGAATTCTTAATAGAGATTCCAGAAAGGAACCCATTGTGTGACTGTATTCCTTAGTTAAGTCAGAGCTGTGCTTCTCAGAGTCCCCATAGTTTTGCTGGGGATGATATTTTCAAAACTTGTATTCATTATATTACTTCAAGATCTGATTTACATTTTTGCTAATAATCTTTTCCTGCTTATTTTAACCCAGTGATTTTCAAGCTTCTTTACCTCATGGCACATGTAAACTAATTTCCAAAATTCTGATCTGACTAAATGGGTATGATTTTGATTCATTCGCATTGGAGGGTTATTGTTGTATTGGCTGTTGTCATTTTTGTATTTGAGAGTCTAAGAGAAAAGAGGTCAGTGGCCCTGACTGAATAGTCAGGTATTGCATTTTAAAAATTCTTATGGCACATGGGTTGAAAATGGCTGCCTTAACAAGAAATGAATCCTACCTTCTCAGGAACTCTGGACCTTGTTTCTAGGAAGTAAGAACAGGTTGTCAAGGGGGGCGGGAATCCAGACACAATGTGAAAAACAACTTATTCCTAAACCAGAACTTTAAGAATGAGCCCGTTTTTGTTGGACAGATTATAAAGTTCTATGAGGTTATGTTAAAGGAATACCACAATATTTAACCTTCAATTTAAGTAAATAACCACAAAAATTTTATCATTTCAAAGTTACTGCCTGGTTGAACATTTTATTAGCATAACATTTTAATATACAGGTAGAGTTTCTCAAGCTTTGCTCCTTAACATATTGATAGGTGCTTTTAGTAAATTTGCATACATTTGGCAAATGCTGTTAAATATAAACTACTTATTGCTTACCTAGCATACAGTTTTCTCTGACAAACCTGGACATAAAGAATTGCTGAACTTGTTTAGACTCATCTTTTCTATAGTTTCTTGTGCACAGAATGCATTTTTTTTAAAAAAAATTGTGCATAAATTGAAATGTCTGTGTACTTATCTTTCAAAGTTCTTAAATTCATAGTAATATATATATATATTAGAAAATTCTTATGGTAATCTCTCTTAATCTTAAATTTTAGATTAAAATTTTCAATATGGCTCAAAAATCATATGAATCAAAAGTGTTCCATTTGGATTTTTCTATTCCATATCTGTCCTTGTCCGCTACTCTCATGATTAGCCCTCCGTTTTCTTTCTTTTTTTTGGCTTTTTGTGTATGTTTCCAGTGTTTTTTTTAAACACAAGAAAATAAAAATACAGATACATATTTTATCTGTCCCCTATTTATTCTATACTTCATTTTTTTTCACTTAAAATATATTGATTGTTCAGGTTCAAGAACATTTGTCTTTAATCATTATACTGAAGGAAAGTTTGAGGAACTGTGAATAAGGTTTATGTGGAATGTTGTTGTGCTGAAAGTCTGTATCTTCTTTTTCATTTGTGACAATCTTTTTGCTCGGCTTTTTAAATTTGAAGTTCAATAACTTTATGAAGAAATGTCTTATTGCTATGAATAAGGTTTCCTTGGTACACAATGTGATCTTTCAATATATGAAGAGGTCATGGTTTTTCTATTCCAGAACATTTTCTTCAATTACATATTACATTTTTTTGTTTTGTTTCATAGTTTTATTTTCTTCTTCAGGAATTTCAATTATATGTACAATGAATCATCTCTTCCTGTCCTTAATATTCATCACTTTGTCTATTTCATATATATATGCATATATGGTTTCGTTAGGATCTAGTCTCCTTTCTGTTTCTTCAATTTAAGGTTTTATTTCTGAAATTGTTTCACTGTTTCCTTTCTTCTACCAGTTTCCTGTGTTTCTTTCTCCTGTTGTATGTTTGTCACCTACTGCAGCCTACACAACCATTCTTAATGTTTAAATTTTTGGTCTTGCATTACAATACGTTATGTTATGCTACGTTCAGTTAGTTTTATATGTTGGTGATAGTGCATGCTATAATGTTGATTAATAGTCTAAATGCTTTGTGACAACCTTTCTTTCTAGTGAATTTTATTCTAGCCATTTTTTCCTTATTTATGGCAGTTTTGTAAATATTTCTTGTAACAGTGTATGAATTGTTTAACTTTTAAATAAGAATATTTACATTTAAGAGAGATAGATTTATCTGGATAAACTATTAGCTAATGATTTGTATGTGTGTATGTTGGGAGGGTGGAGTTGGGAGGAAAAGGGCCAGGATAACTTTCAAATTTACAATCCTGATTTCTTGTCCATCTATGTGGTAAGATTCTGCAACTTATTTAAATCCTCTGTTCTTTATAAAAATGTGCTATTTTCACTGGTTTGCTGTGAGGAAAATATCAAGCACAGTTTTGGTTATATAATAAACTTGGAGTGTATGAAATTTCTTATATTAGCTTTTCTCTGACCTTGTTTGTGCAATAGTTATATAATAAACTTGGAGTGTATGAAATTTCTTATACTCGTTTTAGCTTTTCTCTGACCTAGTTTGTGCAATAAAGGTAGAAAATGGTTGGCCTCTACTGTAGCATACATTTAAGCACAGAAAGGAAATAAGTGTTGAAGTATGAGTAGCCAAAACCTTGCCTTGATAATTCTGTGTAGTTTTTTGTTTGTTTGTTTTTGTTTGTTTTTGGCATCAACCTCATTCATTGTCTTGGACAGAAAGCAGATACCAACATTGGCCCCCTCCATAAGGAAGTGCTTTGATACAGTACTTGTTAATTACCTTAGTGAATCGAAACTACGGATGCTCAAAGAAGGATGGATGAATATCATCTTAAAATTATCAATCCTCATCACAAGACCCTTAGCTTTAAGTAATGAAAGATTCTTTTGACTTTCAGTGCCTTTTCTGGGCATGTTTATTGATTATGTGTTGCATTTTTCTATGACAGTTCAGTAGAAAATATTAGTACAGTTATGACATTAAAGATTATAAGTTTTTGACTGTCATATGAGATAATTAATCATTCAACTGTATCTCTTTAGTTCAGTACATTTGTACATATTTTATAAATACAAGAGTCTTTTTTATTTGATATCATAATGGCCTACTTAAACCAACAAAAAGGAAAATATGAATTAATTAAAACTATCTAAATCTTTAAAATATATGTACATACAAAATTAGAATGTAAAGTGCAGTGAAAAAAGTTATTTACCTTTTATTAAAAAGTAGACTTCTAAATTAAAATATGTATCTAATTAAGTATATTCTTATATATAAGTCTGTGAAATTATTTTATGAACCTGTGTACTTCTTTATGAAGAATTATATCATCTTGATACATTACAGAACAAGACACTTATTGATAAACTTTAATAATAATATATATACACTTCAAACTTTTTTAGGAAATATCTTCCAGTGTACACTTTAGAAAACTTGGATAATTTATAAAATTGAACTTGGCAGCTCAAAAGAGATTGAGTACAAAAATTTATGTGCTATGGTTACTATATTTCAGTAACTTGCTTAAGAAACAGCTATTTTATTAAATAATTATTTTAAGGAGAAAAACTTAAGAGAAACTTTAAAAAACATAGATTTGTTGTGATTTGCTGGAAATTGAAATATTAATAAGTGTTATCTAAACAGAAATGGATTTATTTTTGCCCTTTGAAACTGAGGCTAAAAGCTTGGTGAAAATCAACTTCCTCTTCAAAGATTTACAATTCTTTTTTTTTTCCATGTGAACATAAATGCTGAAATATCATTTTCTCTTTAAGAGTACAGGATTTGTGTTTCAGAGCCAAAGCAAACTAACGCCATCTGGGAACTTGCCACTCCTCACCTTTCAGTTTATTCACTGAGTTGAAATGATGACCCATGGCTCTTACATTTGGGCATGTCAGTTCACCTCAAAAACTGCTGAATGAATTTCATTTGTTAGCCCATGTGATTTTTATCTGCCTTTATTACTT
>NW_005355037.1:345787-352502 GCF_000412655.1 Myotis brandtii | reverse complement strand
AACCCAGGTACATGCCCTTGACCAGAATCGAACCTGGGACCTTTCAGTCCGCAGGCTGACGCTCTATCCACTGAGCCAAACCGGTTTCGGCCCCATGTGATTTTTATCTGCCTTTATTACTTTTATTTGTTTTCATATCAGTCTCTCTCTTGAGCCAACAATATATAAGTTCTTAACAATGTATAATTCTTCTTTTTATGTATCTCAGTTTCCAGTGTGGTACCAGTCACAAACATACATCTATGAATTCAATAGAAAATGATGACCTGTAATACTTAATTTTAGCTTCCAAGTCTAATACAGAGCATTTAAAAATATTCTATTTTCAAATTCTTATTGCATATAGCTGAAACTACACAGCACATTGTTGCAAAGATCTTCTGTGTTCTTGTCATACATGCTTTCTCCTCTGTTATTATGTAGCTTTTCTCACTGATTCTCAATATTTTATGCTTTTGAAATGTCTTTTCATCACCTTTTCCATCACTGCTAGGTTTTGTTAATAAAACTTATTAACCTTGTTAGGAACAAACTTTCATTTCTACTTTGACTTTCCTTTCAAACTTTTCTCTAGCAGGTTTTAAATCTCTTATGAACTCTCTACCCAGATCCAAAATCTTTTAATTTTTAAGACTTTTCTAGTTCAATTGCATTTCTCTTTATTTTATAACTAGAGGCCCAGTGCATGAAATTCATACACTGGGTGGAGGATCCCTCAGCCCAGTCTGTATACTCTCCAATCTGGGACCCCTCGGGGGATGTCCAACTGCCGGTTTAGGGATTGGGCCTAAACATCCTTCCCACAATCCAGGACTGCTGGCTCCCAACCACTTGCCTGCCTGCCAGCCTGATCACCCCCTAAACACTCCCCTGCCAGGCCTGGTTGCCCACAACTGCCCTCCCCTGCTGGCCATCTTGTGGCTGTGGGTGCCTCCATCTTTGAGGGCATAGCAGTCAATTAGCATATTCCCTCCTTATTGGCTGTAGGCGCTGCCATCTTTGCGACGGCGTGAGTGTTGATTAGCATATTCCCTCTTTATTAGATAGGATTTTTTGTATGTCTAGATGGTGTCTTTAGGAGCTGACACCACCATAAAAAGATGTGTTGAGCCTGGCTGGTGTAGCTCAGTTGGCTGGGCATCTTCCCACACACCAGGAGGTTGCCAGTTGGATTCCAAGGCACATACCCAGGAGGGATGCTGCTTGAGTCCTGGTAGGAGAAGTGCAGGAGGCAGCCAATGGATATTGTGCTCTCACATTGATGTTTCTCTCTCTCTCCCTCTGCCTTCTTCTCTCTCTCTAAAAAAAAAAAAATCAATACACTATCTATAATAATAAAAGCATAATATGCAAATTGACCAAACGACCGAACAGCAGAATGACCGTCCTGATGACCTTCTGGACAACCACACTATGACATGCACTGGCACCAGGCCAGCCGAGAAGGGTGCGATGCGATTGGTCAGGGGGACCCATCATTGCCCTACGATCACCTTGCAGAGGAAGGCCCAGGCGACCCTCTGTGGGGCGATCAATGGGGGGCTCCGCGATTGATCTCCCCAAAGAGGTAGGCCCAGGCTACCCAGCCAGTGGTGCTGCGGTGGGTGGGCAGCACCTCCCTCTGCTGGGTGATCCATCTGGGTGCCCTGCAATCGATCGCTCCACAGAGGGAGGCCTTGGCCACTGGCCCATGATGCTGTGGCGGGTGTGCAGGGCCGGCCAGTGATTGCCCCGCAGAGGCTGGCCCAGGCCAACCAAGCAATCACACCCCATGCCTGTCGTCTGCAGAGGGAGGTGACCAGTGGCAGGGGAAGGGGGGAAGCACCACACAAATGGCAATTAGTGGCAGCGATGGGGGCAGGGCCAGCTGCAGGTAGCTGGGGGAAGGAAAGCCCCGATAGGTTCTGATCACCGACCAAGGACCCTACCTGAGGGGTCCCGGATTGTAAGAGGGTGCAGGCCAGGCTGAGGGACATCCCCAGCATCCTGTACATGAATTTCATGCACCAGGCCTCTAGTACATTTATTAAAAAAGGATGTGTTGAGTGGTACATTACAGGGACTATCCTACCATTCTGTTTATGAATTTATTTATATTTTTAGGTGTATAAGCTATTTATTAATAGACAAGGTCTACTAATTTATTTCTTCTTGGTGGTCTTGGTGTACTAGCCTGGAACACAAAGACCCCAGAAGGGGTAAAGCCCTCTTTGGACCTGAATTTTCTTCAGTAATTCCAGGTCTTCTCAGAGCTTGTTGTCCAGACCTTTAGCCAGGACCTGGCTGTATTTTACATCCTTCACATCCTTCAGTCTGTTCAACAACAAGTCTGAGATCTTGTACCGGTGTGGATTATGTATAATGGTGACCACATATTCCACCTCATCCTTAGTGAGCTCGCTTGTCCTCTTGGTGAGGTTGATGTCTGCTTTCTTCAACATCACATGAGCAGATCTTCACCCCACACCCTCAACTTCTGTGATAGCAAAGGCTAATTTCCACTACCCATTGATATTGGTGTTGAGTATTCAAAAAATGAACTCCTCAGGGATCACCAGGGGCAGTGTATAGGCTTCTTGTGGAAGTATACATTTATTTTTCAACTCATTCAGTCTCACAAGTGCAAGCGCATTGTTTAGGGCTGCATTCCCTCAGGAAAAGGGACTCTGGAATGGAGGTGTTTGTGCAGATAACTTGGAGAGTGCTCTCAGGACTAGGACTAACCCCTGTGAGGGGTGAGGGAGATAACTCTGAGCAAAGGGAGGGGTTACACTGAAACAGAGCTGTAACAAATGTCTCAGGTCATAGGATTCTCTGCAGCTTGTATGGTTCTTCAGAGTTGTTCTTCCTTGAGATAAGGGACACAGTTTTTAATGTCCATATGGATCCTTAATTTGACTGGGAGGCATAACTTAGTGTGTGGCTCCCTTCAGCTGAGGCCATTTTTCAGAAAAGAATTTTCATTGGCACCTGCCAACTATAAATATCTTCAGCATCTAAGGAATGAGCACCTCCATTCTGAAGGAGAAGTTCAGAGCGGCAAACCACACCATGTGACAAAAAAAAAAATAAATAAATAAATAAATAAAAGAACACAGACTATTTCCCCAACCACACCACTTTTTTTTTAATACTAATTGTAGTCTGCTTCCAAATCTCACTACATGTTTTTACAGATATTAATAATAAATAGTAAGCAATTCTCTGGACAGATATCCTTTACTTTTATTTATAAATTACTAACAACTACAAGGAAAAATATGTATGTCAACAATTATAGTTTGAAATACATGCATCTCAGAAATTGAAAAATAAGTAAATATGTAAGAGATATACAAAATTATACATTCAAACTTATAAATGCATAAAAAACTCAACACCCAACAAAGAACAAATGTACATTTGCAAAAATGTATTATATTCTAGGTCACAAATAAATATTAAATAAATTCCAAGGAATTAACATCCTACAGAATATGTTGCCTAACCACAACAAATAAAATATGTATAGTTTATTAAAAAATCCCACATATTGGAAGCTCCAAAGCATATTATTAACTTACCTTTGGGTTAAAAAAGGCAAAGGTAACAGTGAAATGCTTAGAACTGAACCACAGGGGGGAAAAAAAACAAAAAAAAACAAAAAAAAAAACACCAAAATTTGAGAAATGCTGCTAAGAAAAAAGAAATATTTAAAAATCAATAGATTAAAAATTTAACTGAGAAAGCGTGAATAAAAACAACAGACTAAAGAAACAAGAAAAAGCAAATTATAAAGAGAGAACCTATAATAATAAAAGTGTAATATGCTAATTAGACCGGACATTTGCCCCCCTCCTCCCCCTCAACCTTCCAGACATGGCGGGTGGGGGGCCAGAGGCAGCTTCCCTGGCAGCAGGGTGAGCCTTTTGTACAAATTTCATGCATTGGACCTCTAATAAAGAATAAAAATGTAGAGAAGAATAATACATAAAATAGTACAAAGAAAGGACTTGGCAGGGCCCTGCTCCACCTGTCCACAGTGCTTTTGGAGGTCAAGGTGAAGAGAAAGGAGCTGCCTGTTGACCAGCTGTCTGCATGGAGAATGAGGAGGCCGTGCATTTGGCTTTGGATTTTGCGTCTGTGTGTGAAGCCGTTTCCCTGTAAACTGGTGGCTGAGTACTTAATTACACCTCATCTCAGAATCGCAGAGGGCTTAATGAGATGACAAAGAGGAAGAACAGGCTGTTGGCCGCACAGCAAGCCTATAAACAATTTACGGACCTTCCCAACCAAGACTGAACACCCGCGGGTTTGGAGGCCAGGCCACCAGAGCCCTGCTCTGCTGTGCAGAGCTGCACAAAGGAAGCTGTGGTCGTCACAGACACATCCTACATGAATCCTAGAGACCGGAGTCCGGCCGATTCCAGCAGGACCCTGAGAAAACGGAGAAGCACCCGATATAAAATGGGTGGAACAAAAGGCTGAGAGTCAGAAGGAAAACAATTTCCCAAACCACACTCCACCCACGCCCATGGGGGTACTTAATTACACCTCATCTCAGAATCGCAGAGGGCTTAATGAGATGACAAAGAGGAAGAACAGGCTGTTGGCCGCACAGCAAGCCTATAAACAATTTACGGACCTTCCCAACCAAGACTGAACACCCGCTGGGTCTTGGAGGCACCACCTTCAGAACTGCTGGCGCCACTCTAACTGATCACCCATGGGTTTGGAGGCCAGGCCACCAGGGCCCTGCTCTGCTGTGCAGAGCTGCATAAAGGAGGCTGTGGTCACCACAGACACATCCTACATGAGTCCTGGAGACTGGAGTCCGGCCGATTCCAGCAAGACCCTGAGAAAACGGAGAAGCACCCGATATAAAATGGGTGGAACAAAAGGCTGAGAGTCAGAAGGAAAACAATTTCCCAAACCACACTCCACCCACGCCCATGGGGGAACGGCTCTCGCTTGGGGACAAATTTAGTTTGTTACCTGCACTCCCATTAAAAAGGCCTCCTTGAGACCCTAGCAATGGAAAAATATCCTCAGTAAGGGTTAACAGCGTAAGGTCTCCGCTGGTTTCCTGATCTTCACCTGTGCTCTGGGAGTCCTCAGGTTTCTCTGGCGCTGAGGCGTCTTCTGAACTCTGGATAAGTTATCGGAAAGTGACCAGTACTGGTTCTTTACTCATTAAGTTTATGTTTTATTATTTTGAGCCCCATCCTTTCTGTATCTGAAAAGTTCTCGAGCCTTTTAAATCTATCCCCTGGGCTAACAAAAACCCCACACGCGTAGCTGTTGAAATGTCAAACTGATGTGACTCAAATCAACAATAATTTTCAGTGTTAAGGTAATTTCTGTTTTTTGTGCCCACTAAATATTCATCTTTTAAAAAATATGTTTATCTAGCGTCTTCAGATATCAAACCCTAGATATAGTAGGAAACAGATCCTCTTAGCAATGAATTAATGGGTGGTATTGGACACACTTAAAATCCCCCTGTTCAAAGGGGGCTCTCCGGTTTCACAAAACTTGTGGAAACACAGCCTGATGATGATTTCATGTTTTCCTTTTTTACATAGACAACAGTATGGTGATTGCCAGAGGAAAGGGGGTTATGGAAAAGGTAGAAAAAGGTAAAGGGGTGATAAATGGTGATGGAAAGAGACCTGACAGGTGATGTATTGTAGAATTGTATACTTGAAACCTGTATAATTTCATTAACCAATGTCATTCCAATAAATTCAATGAAAAAAAAAACACTTTGAGAATTAACTCTTCAATTAATTCTTTGAAATGACCTGTTCCTTTAATATATGAAAGCTTTTTTGCATATTTCTTTCACACCTTGGTGACACATCTTGGTGATTCCAGCAAACTTGAAAAGGGTAGGCATGAAGCAATTTTTGCTACCTGTGATCCCCAATTCCCGGAGGAGTCACTGTTATTTTGAGAAGCAGTGTGTGAGTGTATAGATTTTATTTATGCATAATTTAATTGGGCCTGTAAATACAGGTGCACTTCTTTTTTTAATTGCATTTATTGGGGTGACATTGGTTAATAAAATTGTATAGGTTTCAGGGGTATGGCTCTATAATACATCGTCCATATATTACATTTTGTGCCCTTCACCCAAGTCAAGTTTCCTTTCATCAACCGGTGCACTTCAAAATGACTTTTTGAGAAATGGAATTTCATTTTAATAACTTTTAAAAGGGATGGGGTCATCTAAAGTACATCCTTAGGTTTTATTCATATGTACACATGGCTTAGGAATTAGGATCCTGGGCTCTTTTCTGCAAAAGATTTTATTTAATTGAAGCTCTTGGGTCTCAAAGCAATAACCTTGTGTCTCATCCCTCTTGGGCTGATCCCAAACAGGAGTGTCGGTACAGTGGACGAGGTGCCAGGGAAATTTGGAATTGAACTCCATGCCTGTATACATTTGCAAATTAATTGTTGTGTATATAACACCTGTATAATAAAAAGTATTCTCAAAAAAAAAGAAAGCCAAAAACTGTTTTTTAAAAGAGTAACAAAATAGGCATTTGTCAATACTCTGAGAAAAGAAGAGATTGTAATCAATTAAAATACAGAATAAAATATAAATAATGATACAATAAAATATTTAATGATTATAAATGATAAATTTAAAACTAATAAATATGAAAAGCCATGCACTAAATTTTTAAAAATTTGAAATAAACAAAATTCTGGAAAGTATTAAAAAAAA
>NW_005355037.1:342361-345506 GCF_000412655.1 Myotis brandtii | reverse complement strand
AAACTGATGAAAGCACTCTGTGAGAATCATTTGGCTATATGAAAATTCTATAAAAAGTATTTTATATTTTATTATTCTTAATAAAATTGTGAGTTATACATCCTTTGCATCTGTAAAGTTTATTTTAAATCGATGTACACTAATAGATATGTCTATATGCATGCATATATTTTTAAGCTTCACCAGCAGATCATTATATGAAGCTTGATTTCTAACTTCTCACACATTCAAATGAAAGTAGATATGCTGTCTTCAATGCAGGTACCTTTCATTTTTCTCAACTCCCTGTGTCCAATTGCTCCTTCAACATGGAATGACTTCACAGTCTACTTCTGCTTATGTTACCCTAAACACTCTCTAAGATTTAGCTCACATTGACAACTTTAAAAAGTTTCTTTCCTGCATACCCATAGTTTTATATTCCAAAATTAGTCAGAATTTTTTATATATCTCCCAATGCTTTATTAAAAGTTCTTTGAGAACTCATGCGCTATCTCTCCCATTTTCACTCCTTATGAAATTTAGCCATATATCTTTGCATAATGTTGAATGCAATCTACTCACTTGAGTTGAAGAAGCACTGTGCAAATAAAATTGTTAGAATATTTTTGTGAACTTTATTTCTTCCACGTGAACTCCCTCTACTGATACTGATCTATTCACTTTCTCCTGAAACATACATGTGTAGGTAGACCTTTTACATGTATCTTTTACCTGTATGCATATTCATGTATGTGTCTTGCCTGTGTTATTTCTCTAACTGAAAGTTCCTTGTCTTAGTTTGTTCAGGCTGCTATAACAAAATACCATGAACTGGACTGCTTGTAAGCCACAGAAATTTATCTTTTAAGGTTCTAAAAAAAAAATCCAATATCAAGGCAACAGCATGTTCTCATTTTGATGAGGGTCCTCTTCCTGGTTCACAGCTGGTGGTGCCTTCCCACCTGTCCTCACATGGTGGAAGGGGCAAGCCAGCTCTCTGAGGTATCTTTTATAAGGACACTAATTCTATTCATGAGGGTGCAGCTCTCATGACTTAATCAGTTCCCAAGGCCCTTATCACTTTGTGGATTAGGATTTTAACACATAAATTTGCGAGGGGGGAGCAGGGGGTACAAACATTCAGATTATAGCATTCACCTATTCCTTCTTATCTGAATCCCAAGTTGAAGATCAAAATTAGTTCCCATCTCAAGCAGAAAGATATTTCCTGAAAAAAAGAGCCAAAGGAGAGTTTCTTTGAACTTTAATATGTTTTACTTGTCCAGTATTTTCCCCCAAAATTTATGTGTAAAGTTTGTACCTCCCTAACTGGATGTAGGGTTCTTAAAGAAAGGAGTTATTCCTTCCTCATCTTTACCAAGCACAGAGTACTTCCAAAGCACTCAGAATAGATGCTGGATATAATGTTTCATGAATGAATACATTTTTCATAAGTTTCTGTATTCCCTACAGTGCTTAATGGTGCTGAACACATTGTCACTCAATAAAAAGTTGTTGATTGATTGATATGTTAGTGAAACATAAAAACTGAAAGTAGTTGAAAATTAGACATATTTTATTGGAAGGCAATAAAACTATCTTCGGTTTCTAAGTATTTTAATGCTTTCAACTGTTTTTTTCAGTTTTTCATCACAGCCAAATTTTTATGCAATGTCACGAGGATGTTGTTTGCTCAAATTTATAAGACCTTTAAAAATTCTTAGGCCCCATAGCAATGCCAGGATCTAGGAAATCTGCAGCCATTTATGATTAATGATGCTCTGTGTTTTATGAAGGATTATTAAAAACAGAAGCTTATGACTTCACTGTTTCTGACAATGACTTTAAACACAGGGTCAGTCCTTCAATTTTAACATTTCTTTGTAAGATTAAAATAAAGTAAAAACAATTGCATTGAGAGCTTCACCCAGATGTGACAAAATTGGAGACATAAGTTTTTAATCTGTTTCTTCCAATGAAACATCACCTCATTCATAGAATATTGACCATGAGCAAATGTTACTAAAGGGCCAATCTAGTCATCAGAAAAACATAGAGTTCAGGACTCTATCAGGCATCACATGGCCAATTCATAGAAGATGTCAACCAAAAGACTTAAGAGCAGCTTAAGAGCTGATGAATATTAAATGCTGTTCAATATTTGCATGTTCCTAAAGATGAGTAAGTGGAACAAGAATTCTCAAGCTTTAAAAATCAAAGTATTTAAGGTTCTATTCAAAATTCAGTAAGTAAGCACTGAACGCTTCCGGAAAAAAATTATATGAGAACCATTTTAATTTAATTACTTAAAAATGATAATCATATGCTTCATCATATGAAAAAAAATAGGAACAACATAATAGTTTGCTTTTAAATGGAAACTCCAGACTCAAGAACACACATTGATCTCCCTCTCTTATTTTCTTATCTACATACTAGAGGCCCAGTGCACCAGTGGGGTCCCTCAGCCTGGCCTGTGCCCTCTCGCAATCCGGGACTCCTCGGGGGATGTCAGACTGGGATGTAGTAGTGTGCGAAGTGGCAGGTGGCCGAGGAGGAGCCCAAGCCCAGGCTGGGCGCCACGCTGCTCCCACTCATCCTGGCCATGTTGCACCTGCTGCTGCCGGTAAGCTCGCTGAGTGGAGCTCCCACTGAGGGAGTGCACTGACCACCAGGGGGCAGCTCCTGCATTGACTGTCTGCCCCCTGGTGGTCAGTGAACATCATAGTGACCTGTCAATCAGTCGTTTGGTCGTTTGGTTGCTTAGGCTTTTATATATCTATCCTATCTGATAATAGACAAACATGGTAATTAACCGTACCTCCGACACGCTTCCCATTGGCTAATCAGGGCTATATGCAAATTAACTGCCAACCAAGATGGCGGCCGGCAGCCAGGCAGCTGAAGCGAACAGGAGGCTTGCTTGCTCCAGTGATGGAGGAAGCCAAGGTTCCCCACCTGCCGCTGCCGGCCTCTGAGCTGCACTCTAAGAAACAATGTTGCAATTATAGAAGCTAAACAAACCCCAGAAACCTGCTTTCAGCCAGCCGGGCCTCAGAGCTGGAGCTGCAACAGTGTTTCAATTATAGAAGCCAAACAAACCCAGATACCTGCTTTCAGCAGCCGAGGTCTCAGAGCTGGAGCCGAGCCTCAGAGCTAAAGC
>NW_005355037.1:336684-341776 GCF_000412655.1 Myotis brandtii | reverse complement strand
TCCCCCAGGGAGCGGGCCTAAGCCAGCAGGTGGTCATCCCCTGAGGGGTCCCAGACTGTGAGAGGGCACAGGCCGGGCTGAGGGACCTCCCCACCCCCCGAGTGCACAAATTTTTGTGCATCGGGCCTCTAGTATATATATAAAAAGCCAGCTACCAGAATGCCCTAATGACCAGAATAACTGGTTGCTATGATGCCCACTGCAGTCAGCAAACCCGCCTGATCAGGGGGTGGGGCTGATTGGCCAACCTCCTGCGGCCCCTCCCCATAGCCGGCCCTGCCTCTGATTGGCCTCTCCCACCCCAGTCAAGGGTGGGGTGGCCGGCCAACCCCCCGCAGCCCTTCCCCCCAGCTGGCCCCACCCTGATCGGCCTGCAGCTTCTTCCCTAGGCCAGCCCTGCCCCTGATTGACCCCCTGAACCCAATAGGGGTTGGGGCCAGTCGGCCAATCTCCCACAGCCACTCCCCCAGGCCAGCCCCATCCCTGATTGACCCCCACCCCAAAAGGGGGCAGGGCTGGCTGGCCAACCACCCATGGTCCCTCCCCCAGGCCGCTGGCCCCCAAATGGCCCTCCCACCCCATTCGGGTGCAGGGCTGGCCGGCCCATTGCCCACAGCCCCTCCCCACAGCTGGCCCCACTCCTGATCAGCCCCTACCACCACAATCGGCCCACAGCCCCTTCCCCAGCCAGCTCTAACTCTGATCGGACCCCCACCCCTATCAGGGACAGGGCTGGCTGGCCAACCACTCATGGCTCCTCCCCCAGTCTGCTGGCCCCTGATTGGCCCTCCCACTCTATTTGCGGGCAGGGCCAGCAGGCCCACCGCCCACAATCAGGGGCAGGACCCACTGGCCAATCACCCATGGCACCTCTCCCCTGCTGGCCCATCCTTAATCGGGCCCTGAATGGGGCGGGCCAGCCAGCCAACCTCCCGCCATCTCCTTCTCCTGACAGGCCCAGCCCTGACCCGCCAATGCCAGCCGGACCCCACCTGTGCACAAATTCATGCACTGGGCCTCTAGTATAGATATAAAAGGCTAATATGCTAAGTGTCCGACCATCCAACTGGTCATTATGAAGTGCACTGACCACCAAGGGGCAGACGCTCAATGCAGGAGCTGCCAAGCTGCAGTGACTTGACAGCGGCAGTTCTCAGGTGATGCACCCCGAAACCAGAGAGTTGGGAGCCCAATTCCTCGTGGAGCCACACGATTCCACTTTTGGCTGTGGGTTATGTTGTTGCTGGGGCACTGTCGGCCCCGAATCTGGCTTACTGAACACTTGCATTTGCATTCCACACCCTGTACAACAGAGTGCCCTCTCACCCTCTGGGACCCCTTGGGGGATGTGGGAGAGCCAGTTTTGGCCCGATCCCCACAGGCCAGGCCAGGGAGGGACTGCTGGAGGTTGGCTCCAGGGTGTGTCCAGCCCATCAGCCACCTTCTAATTAATTTCCTTTCAATGTGCTCAAATCTGTGCACCAGGTCACTAGTTTACTTATAAATACCTATAGGTAAAAACTTTATCTATAATAGATTATTTGATTGTAGTTGTTTCTACAAGAAATGTATGCTTTTGCAAAAGTTAATTCAAGCTCTTTAAGTTTGCTTACTGACAATACTTTGCAATCCATAGGAAATAAAAACTAAATTGTTATGAGAGCTAGCCCAGCCTTCAAAATGCACCATTGTACCGAATTCCATCTCTACTACATCCTAAAAGCATTCTCTTGTCAGGTAATATGGTGATGGTATTCAGAGGATCTGCATGGTGTGTAACTTTTTCTGTGTTGCAAGTACCTAACTGGGTGTTAGACCAGAGTCTGACCTTAAATTTGTATGAAAAATTAAGTGGAAGACCCACGATTGAGTTGTGGTTTTTCTCAATTTAACATGATTGCCCTGGAGTCTGGCAAGGGTAGGAAAAACCAGCTGCTTGATAGGAATTGTCACTTTCCAGTCCTTCAGTGAAACAGCACTAAAAAGGATTTAGTTGGAGCCAGTTCTCAGCCAATCCTTCTTCCTGAAAATGTGATGACGTGAGGATAGACAGGACTAACGAACGAAATAATGCAAAAAATTTCTTCCTTACTTTATTACTACAAGTTAAATTCTAGTGGGTTTTTTTAAGGGCTCTATTTGCCCTCCTTGCTTCAAAGCAATAAAATAATGTGTCAAAGCTATGTAGTTAAATGAAACAGTCGTGGGCTGTAAGAACAAAGATCCTATCATATCATGGTTTCAGTCTTTATGGTAACTCCAATTTAAGATCATCAAACAAGAGGTATTTGAAGAAAGAGCACCCATTTATAACGATCAGTTTAAAACCTTCTTTTCTATTAAATTGAACAGGATTTGTGAATTAGAGGGTGTTGTATACATGTGCTGAAATAAAGCTCTCTGCAGTTGAAGTCACAAAGGAAGTGAGTTATAGGTTTTGTAATAAGACACGTTTCTCTTTAAGTAATAAGAGTTATGGTATTCTACCAATGAAAAATTAGTCCTTCACTTGTGGATTTCGGATTGGGCAAATAATTTATTTTAATTATTTGACCAATTCCTGCATCCATGCCTTTAGTTTTTGACCAATCATTATCAAAATACTGCACTTTATACATAGATCTAATGTTTTTGGGTGTACATTTCTA
Source organism: Myotis brandtii (assembly GCF_000412655.1). Lineage (NCBI taxonomy): Eukaryota > Metazoa > Chordata > Mammalia > Chiroptera > Vespertilionidae > Myotis > Myotis brandtii. The sequence goes on along the minus strand of NW_005355037.1, from coordinate 339,128 downwards.
GAACTGTTGGTTAAACTCCAATAATTGGAAAATACAAATAATTGGCTCAAAAATTGTTGTATTTCTTTCTATATTTTGTGGACCAAGCAAGCCAGAAATGAATAATAGAAATGTGAAGTACCTTGCTATGTTTTAAAAATCTTCCTAGGCACATGAAGTGAATCAGCAACAACTATGTACCTCTCCCCCCACAAAGGAATTAGGTATTAAGAAATGGCCTTAGGCACTCATGGCTTTCATTCATTCACTCTCCCCTACAATAAATATTTATTGAGCACCAATCATGAGGAAGCATTGTGCTAGATCCTGTGGATGTAGCAGTAAAGAAGGCAGCCATGAACCTTTTCTCATGAAGCTTCGTGTCTAGTGATGTGAAATGGATCATAAATACGCACATTTTAAAAAATTAGAAAATAATACACTTCCCCATGGAGATGACTTTTAGTTGAGATCTGAATGACAACATGACACAAGTTATGTGACAAGAAAATTCCAGGTCCTGGGAGGATGCAGAGGCCTTGAGAGAATAAGTTTGACGTATTTGAGGAACTGAAATAAAGGTACCCATGGCTAGACTCCAGTAGGAGGAGACAAGGAGGTATGAAAAGGTATCAGAGAGGAAAGCCAGGCCAGAGCACATACTGCCTCAAAAGCTAGTGCAATTAAAAAAAATTTTGGTGACATTGGTTAATAAGATAATATACGTTTCAAGTGCACATTTCTATGATACATTATTTGTATATTGCACTATGTACTCCCCACCCCAAGTCAAATCTTCTTCTGTAGCCATATATTTGATCCTCTTTACCTTTTAATACCTCTCCAATCCCCTTCCCTCAGGTAACTTCCATGCTATTGTCTGTGTCTATGAGCTCTTTACCTTTTAATACCTCTCCAATCCCCTTCCCTCTGGTAACTTCCATGCCATGCTATTGTCTGTGTCTATGATTTTTGGGTTGTTTCTTTTCTTGTTTGTTCACTTGTTGCTTTCAGTTTTATATCGCACATATGAGTGAAATCATATGGTTCTTTTTCTGTCTGACGTATTCCACTTAGCATGATATTCTCAAGATCCATCCACACTGTCGCAAATGACAGTATTTTATAACAAGGGACACTTTACTGCTACCATCACAGGAAGTTCCCATGGCTTTTGAAGCTCTGTAGATGAACAGCAAATATATATTTCTTCTAAATCATGATATTACACATCCATTGATTTTTTCCTGAATCAGTCAATACTGTGATGACTTAAAAATGATATGAATGATTTTATTTTCATCATCATTGACATCTGCTGGACTGGGAGCCAGGCTCTGCCTGTAGGGCTGTGTGGTGCCTTGTACCTCTCTGCCCTGTGAAGTCCTGTTTACCATCACAGAAGGCTGAAGGTATGTTTAGAACAGTAGGTTGCTAAGAAGAGAGAGATTTGGAGCCCAGTCTTTCGATGTCAACTACACTGAATTGGTCTTTCAGTTCATCCTGTTTTGGCTTCAGAGAAATAAGACAATTGCTGGTGAGATTGGCACCATTTTGTGTAGTTTCTATACCTTGAACTCTTTCATCTCGGAGATCTTGCTCCTAAACTTGTTTCTGTATTAAGGGCTCATCGGGTTCTCTTTTACACTGGACATGGAATCTAGATTTTCGATTTTAAAACCAAATTTGGACTCTTGATTCTGGAATCGATGTCAGTGTAAGGGTTCTTCCTACGTGCCGTGATAAGGATGTGTGATCGAGAGGAAGTTGGCATGACACTGGCATCTTCTCCGCTTTGATTCCTCTCTTCAGGGTGATCTTGGTCTCGCCTTGCTTCTAAGTACTCCTCAGGTTCTGAACTTTTCCAGACTCGATGACTAACTCTTCCATTCTGAAACCAAACATAGATTCTGGACTCTTCAGTTGTTATTTCTAAAACAAGCTTTTGTTTGATAGTGTAACCTGGGTAAGGTTTTTGGCTGAATGCTTTGATGAGGATTTTCAACTGATCTTCTGTGAACTTGGTGCAGTTTTGTCTATGATTCGTTGCCATGGTCTTGTTTGGAGAGTGGTTTGGGCGATGTTGGAAGAGAGTCCTGAAGTCTCAGTCTTTAACCAGGAGCAATAAAGCAATTTTAATGTTGCAGGGTAACCATTTTGCATTACATAGCTATTCGTAGTCACTTAATACACACTTTGATTTATAACTATTGAGCTACTATGAGATTTTAGAAGAGAAGTTAACTCTTTTATTTCTTAAAATTAGAGTATGAAAAATTACATTTAAAAAGAAAACCTACTACACTTCCACATGAAAATTGAATATATATTCAGTCATCTAATTGCTTGGACTATATAACACAAAATATCAAGCTATTAAATAACATTGACATGTTATGAAATAACAATATGGAATTTTTTATTTTACGTTTTACCTAAATTTGGGGCATCATTTAGAAATAGTC
>NW_005355037.1:329997-336625 GCF_000412655.1 Myotis brandtii | reverse complement strand
TATTTAGAGTGAAGAGCACAACATTTTCTTATTTTTTAAAAAGACATTTTTAATGTTATCAGAGAGGAAGGAAGAGGGAGAGAGAGATAGAAACATCAATGATGAGAGAGAATCATTGATTGGCTTCCTCTGGCATGCCCCACACTGGGGATCTAGCCCATAACCCCGGCATGTTCCCTGACCGGGAATTGAACCATGACCTCCTGGTTTATAGGTCAAGGTTCAACCACTGAGCCATGCAGGATGGGCTTTTTGTTTTGTTTTGTTTTCTCTTCTTGTTTTAACAGAGCAATGATTCTCTATAGGGGGTAGATTTTATTCCCAAGGGGCTATTTGTTAACGTGTGGGAAAATTTTTGGTTGTTGTCAATGTGCCAAGTTGGAAAAACCCTGGAGTAGAAATGTATTAAAGAACCTTAATACTACAGAGTATATTAATAATTAATTAATAAGAATATAAGCATTATGAAGTTAGAGCTCTGCTAACAACTATGCCTTCAGTGAATATTTGTTTAATAAACACATAAACAGGTAAAATACAAACAATTGTTCCCTGAAGACTTGCTCAGTTTTTTGTATGCAAAAGGACACAAGTAATTATTCTTTTCTATGCCAAAACAAGTTAGTAATCATCGCTGTAGGGCAATATATTCTATTTAATGTATGAGAAGCATTTTTAGGATTATGTTTATGACATACTTCAGAATGCATGTTAATGAAGAGTTGAAATTGCTTTCAGCTCATTCTAATATAAGACATATTAAGATAGATTTGGAAAAACATAATATAGCCATTTTATTATACTGTAAAATTACCGCTCCTTCTTATGGAAAAATAAAATTTGTGGAAAGGGCCTTTTTGCAATTTTTAGCCATAAATGATAAAATTTTTATATACCCCAGGCATAATATTACTTATAAACTTATACCATACACCACTTTAACTTAAACTTTTTATTATTATTATTAAGGGGAGTGATCAGAGTCAAAACCATATGCTGTGGCTTTTACCCTACGGAAATCTCAAATACACTGCAAAAATAATTATGCTCACTTAATGGAGTTACTGGAGAGAATGTGGCACTGGATGGTAAGATGTATATAATCTAATAAAAACCCTCTGTAAACTCTCTAAAGCCTTGTGCTAGGAATTTTGAGTTTGGTGGGTTTTCTCTTATTAAAGACTAAGCAGCAGTTGAAATATCTGAGAAAATAAAGAGTGCTAAGGATTCAAAAGCTTTCTTTCTCAGGGAGCCTATCCTATCTAATAAGAGAAAAGATGGTAATTAGCCGTACAGCCATTACCCTTCCCATTGGCTAATCATGGAGATATGCAAATTAACTGCCAACCAAGATGGCGGCCGTCAGCCAGGCAGTTGACGCGAACAGAAAGGCTTGCTTGCTTCAGTGACGGAGGAAGCCAAGCTTCCCCGCCTGCCTTGCCGGCCTCTCAGCTGCACTCTAAGAAACATTGTAACAAATATAGAAGCTAAACAAAACCCCGGGCTTCAGCCAGCAGGACCGCAACATTGTTTCAAATACAGAAGGTAAACAAAGGCCAAAAACCTGCTTTCAGCAGCGGAGGTCTCATAGCTGGAGCCGAGCCTCAGAGCTAAAGCTGGCCCCGAATAAAAAAAAAAAAGGAAAAAAGGACAGGTTGGGAGCTTCAGTCACCCTCAGCCCCTCACCCAGGCTGGCCAGGCACCCCAGTGGGGACCCCCACCCTAAAAGGGGTGTGACCAGATGAAAACAGCCATCATCCCCTCACCCAGGCTGGCCAGGCACCCCAGTGGGGACCCCCACCCTAAAAGGGGGGTGACCTGATGAAAACAGCCATCATCCCCTCACCCAGGCTGGCCAGGCACCCCAGTGGGGACCCCCACCCTAAAAGGGGGGTGACCTGATGAAAACAGCCATCATCCCCTCACCCAGGCTGGCCAGGCACCCCAGTGGGGACCCCCACCCTAAAAGGGGGGTGACCTGATGAAAACAGCCATCATCCCCTCACCCAGGCTGGCCAGGCACCCCAGTGGGGACCCCCACCCTAAAAGGGGGGTGACCTGATGAAAACAGCCATCATCCCCTCACCCAGGCTGGCCAGGCACCCCAGTGGGGACCCCCACCCTAAAAGGGGGGTGACCTGATGAAAACAGCCATCATCCCCTCACCCAGGCTGGCCAGGCACCCCAGTGGGGACCCCCACCCTAAAAGGGGGGTGACCTGATGAAAACAGCCATCATCCCCTCACCCAGGCTGGCCAGGCACCCCAGTGGGGACCCCCACCCTAAAAGGGGGGTGACCTGATGAAAACAGCCATCATCCCCTCACCCAGGCTGGCCAGGCACCCCAGTGGGGACCCCCACCCTAAAAGGGGGGTGACCTGATGAAAACAGCCATCATCCCCTCACCCAGGCTGGCCAGGCACCCCAGTGGGGACCCCCACCCTAAAAGGGGGGTGACCTGATGAAAACAGCCATCATCCCCTCACCCAGGCTGGCCAGGCACCCCAGTGGGGACCCCCACCCTAAAAGGGGGGTGACCTGATGAAAACAGCCATCATCCCCTCACCCAGGCTGGCCAGGCACCCCAGTGGGGACCCCCACCCTAAAAGGGGGGTGACCTGATGAAAACAGCCATCATCCCCTCACCCAGGCTGGCCAGGCACCCCAGTGGGGACCCCCACCCTAAAAGGGGGGTGACCTGATGAAAACAGCCATCATCCCCTCACCCAGGCTGGCCAGGCACCCCAGTGGGGACCCCCACCCTAAAAGGGGGGTGACCTGATGAAAACAGCCATCATCCCCTCACCCAGGCTGGCCAGGCACCCCAGTGGGGACCCCCACCCTAAAAGGGGGGTGACCTGATGAAAACAGCCATCATCCCCTCACCCAGGCTGGCCAGGCACCCCAGTGGGGACCCCCACCCTAAAAGGGGGGTGACCTGATGAAAACAGCCATCATCCCCTCACCCAGGCTGGCCAGGCACCCCAGTGGGGACCCCCACCCTAAAAGGGGGGTGACCTGATGAAAACAGCCATCATCCCCTCACCCAGGCTGGCCAGGCACCCCAGTGGGGACCCCCACCCTAAAAGGGGGGTGACCTGATGAAAACAGCCATCATCCCCTCACCCAGGCTGGCCAGGCACCCCAGTGGGGACCCCCACCCTAAAAGGGGGGTGACCTGATGAAAACAGCCATCATCCCCTCACCCAGGCTGGCCAGGCACCCCAGTGGGGACCCCCACCCTAAAAGGGGGGTGACCTGATGAAAACAGCCATCATCCCCTCACCCAGGCTGGCCAGGCACCCCAGTGGGGACCCCCACCCTAAAAGGGGGGTGACCTGATGAAAACAGCCATCATCCCCTCACCCAGGCTGGCCAGGCACCCCAGTGGGGACCCCCACCCTAAAAGGGGGGTGACCTGATGAAAACAGCCATCATCCCCTCACCCAGGCTGGCCAGGCACCCCAGTGGGGACCCCCACCCTAAAAGGGGGGTGACCTGATGAAAACAGCCATCATCCCCTCACCCAGGCTGGCCAGGCACCCCAGTGGGGACCCCCACCCTAAAAGGGGGGTGACCTGATGAAAACAGCCATCATCCCCTCACCCAGGCTGGCCAGGCACCCCAGTGGGGACCCCCACCCTAAAAGGGGGGTGACCTGATGAAAACAGCCATCATCCCCTCACCCAGGCTGGCCAGGCACCCCAGTGGGGACCCCCACCCTAAAAGGGGGGTGACCTGATGAAAACAGCCATCATCCCCTCACCCAGGCTGGCCAGGCACCCCAGTGGGGACCCCCACCCTAAAAGGGGGGTGACCTGATGAAAACAGCCATCATCCCCTCACCCAGGCTGGCCAGGCACCCCAGTGGGGACCCCCACCCTAAAAGGGGGGTGACCTGATGAAAACAGCCATCATCCCCTCACCCAGGCTGGCCAGGCACCCCAGTGGGGACCCCCACCCTAAAAGGGGGGTGACCTGATGAAAACAGCCATCATCCCCTCACCCAGGCTGGCCAGGCACCCCAGTGGGGACCCCCACCCTAAAAGGGGGGTGACCTGATGAAAACAGCCATCATCCCCTCACCCAGGCTGGCCAGGCACCCCAGTGGGGACCCCCACCCTAAAAGGGGGGTGACCTGATGAAAACAAAATATTAAAAAATTAAAAATTAATAAAATATTAATTGAAATGTATCTGCATTACATGAAAAATCTCCTAATTGCTTCTAGCATAATTTATTAAATTGTGCTAAAATTTACAAGGGTTCAATTAAAAAATATCTTAATTCTAAATGATATAATAGAAAATATATAATAGTGCAGTTATAAGCACTTATCTGAAAATAAAAATTTAAAGAAGTGAATTTAAAGAAGGGATTAGCCAAAGAAAATATATGCACAACCCATGGACACAGACAACAGTATGGTGATGGCCAGAGAGAAGTGGGGGGCAAGAGCTGGGTAGAGGGGGCAAAAGGGGGGAAATAGGGACATCCTATATAATAATAATAAAAGGCTAATATGCACATTGACTGAACGGCAGAATGACCAGTTGCTATGATGCGCACTGGCCACCAGAGGGCAGACGCTCAATGCAGGAGCTGCCCCCTGGTGGTCAGTGCACTTCAATATGAAGAGTGCCACTGAGCCAGAAGCTGGCTCATGGCTGGCCAGCGCAGTGGTGGTGGCAGGAGCTTCTTCCACCTCTGTGGCAGCACTAAGTAAATGTCCAACTAACGGTTTAGGACCGATCTCTTGGGGGCCTAAGCCTTTAGTCGGACATCCCCCGAGGGCTCCCTGGCTGCCAGAAGGATGTCTGACTGCAAGCTTATGCCTGATCCCCCGGGGAGTGGGCTTAAGTCGCAGGTGGACATCCCCCAAGGGGTCCTGGACTGAAAATGGGCGCAGGCCAGGCTGAGGGACCCTCCCCCTAAGTGCACAAATTTTTATGCACCGGGCCTTTAGTTCTATAATAATAATAAAACTGTAATATGCTAATTAGACCAGATGGCCGGACAACATTCCAGACAACCTTCCCGATGAAGCTGGGGCTGTGAGGCTGAGGCAAGCCGGGGCTGCAAGGGCTGGGCCCCCTGCACGAATTTTGTGCATCAGGCCTCTAGTTCCATCATAAGTGTAAAGTAAAGGATTTGCACCTTAGGGAAATCAGTGTCTTTCTGAGACACAGACAGTGAGACAGTAAGACAGAGAGAGAGAGGGAGAGAGAGAAAGGGGTGAGGGGCAGAGGGGTAATTTTTAAATTATGTTTTTCAAAAATATATCATGTTGAATTTTGCTTTATTTGGAAACTAAAAAATAAATTTAGACCCTCATCATTTTCTTTTTATTAGCCCCCTAAGTGTCTTTCTGTGACAGTGTTTTTTTCATCCAGCCCATTCCTCAGAACTTCATTTTTTTCAAGAACACAGATATAGAATACCTGCCCCCAACCTTGAGATACTTGACCTCTTAACATTCTTTTATTTTTATTTATTTATTTTTTACTTCTTGGTGAAGAGATTTACCAAAGAACATATATGCATAGCCCTTGGAGTGATGGCCAGGCAGGTGGGGTTACTGGGTGAAGGTGAGCAAAGTGGACGGGGGGGAGGGGACACCTGTAATAGTGTCTAAAACAAAAACAAAGTAAAAAAAATAAGCTAGAGAAAATTAATCATTGTGCGATGAGGAAACATGATAAAAGCAGAGATAGTTGATTTCTTAAACCAGGGTTCTTAGCCTCTAACGTAAACAACCCCTAGGAAGGGACTAGAAAGATAACCAAGAAGTATCTTCTTTCTTTATCCCTCATACATTTCTTTGGATTTCTATTTTATTCTTCTCTCCATTTTTCGAGGGGCATATAAAGCAATGTCCTCTTCTCTACAGCTACTCTTAAAAAATAAATTTCCATGCTATGTACCATTACTTTTGTGGGCAAAGATTTTCATTAGACTTGGAACAATAGCATTGATTCTGTGGAGGCTGAAGAGCAATGAGTGAAAGAGAGAGAATTAATCTAAGAAAGATTATTGGAAATAATACAATTATTATTAAGAATATGTAACAAAATACCTCATGATTCAGTTAAAAAAACTGAAAATGCCACAAGTGAGATACAATTCCAACTCTAGGTATTTGCAAGAGAGAAATTCTCAAATATATTCCAAGGAATAATATACCTAAGTATTGCAGCATCCTTTGAAATGGAAACATTTGGAAACATATTAAATGTTCTCCAACAGGAAAATGGATAGATGTATGTTGTGGAGTACTAATCAGTAGGTAAAATAAATGAACTAGAACTACATACAACAACATGGACATTTCTCAGAAACAGTATTAAATTAAGAAAAGACATGGCTTATAATGATGCCTGCAAGTATGATACCATCTAAATGAAATTTACAAACACACATGCAAATTGAGGGAAAAAACAGTGGAAGCTGTTTATGGATATATATATATCTACACTAATAAAAGAGAAACATGGTAATTAGCGTATGACCGCTACCCTTCCCATTGGCTAATCAGCATATCCTTATGCAAATTAACTGTCAGCCAAGATGGCGGCTGGCAGCCATGCACTGAAGCTAGCAGGGAGGCTTGCTTGCTCCAGTGACGGCG
>NW_005355037.1:326414-328623 GCF_000412655.1 Myotis brandtii | reverse complement strand
CTGGGAGAGGGCACAGGCTGGGCTGGGGGCCCCCCCTCTCCCCCCCCCAGTGCACAAATTTTTGTGCACCGGGCCTCTAGTATATATAATAACATGTGAAAATTACTTTCAAAAAATGCTATCTGAGGAAACATTCTTTTAAAATCTGCTTTCTACCCTTCTTTCCAACTATGTTCCCACCACTCATGCACTATTCACACAGTTTTCCGGTTTCTAAACATCTTTTATACTTTTGTTTTTAATACTTGTTTTTCTTTTCTTTTCTAGCTGGATAATGTCAAGGTGTCTTTCAAATGGTAAATCTTTAAAAGTCTTCCCTAACCTTTCTTTAACTTCACTTCCCTATGTTATGAAAAATTTTTTTACTTAGTTATATTAAGGGGTTTACCTTATTGTACTAAATTGCAAAGTGTTTTGAAATTCAAAGGGGAATCATCTATTAGAAGGGCTCAAAAAAAAGAATAATAAAAAAAATAGCCAAACCAAGTCAGCTGAGGCAAAGATGTGGAAGAAATGGAAGCCCCATGTACTGTGAGTGAGAATGGAAATAGTACAACCACTCTGGAAAATAGCTTGGCAATTTCTTAAATAGTTAAACATAAATCTGAATGAATAGGCCATTTCACTCCTAGTTAGTTACTCAAGCATATGGTCATAGTAGCTTTATGTTAATAGCTCAAAACCAGAAATAACCCAAATTTCCATCAGCAGGTGATGGGTAAACAAACTGTGGTATGGCCCCACAATGGAATACTACTTATAGCAATACATAGAGGAAACTATGGAAAATGCAAAATGTGAATGAATCTCAAAATAATTATGCAAAGTGAAAGAAAACAAATACATGCTTTATAGATTAATTTTTAATTTGATATTGTCACACAGTATCATCATTATCTTCTGATTAGCCTCCTAAGTGTCTCTATAGTGACAGAAAGTAGTTTTGTGGTTGCTGGTGTCGGGGTGGGATGAGTATTGGAGAATTGAGGAAAGAAATAGGAGAGAATGATCGCAAAGGGAATTGAGGAAAGAAACATCTGAAGGTGATGGATATATTCACTATCATAATTTTGGTGATGGTTTCATGTGCATAAATGTATGTAAAGGCATCAAATGGTATATCTTAAATACGTGCAGATTTTTGCTGAGTCAATTATATCTCAATTTTTATAAAAGAAAAAATAATGGTGAAAAAACATTTGCAAGTAATTTACAACCTAGCTGTCACTGGTGTTTTTAGTGCAGAACTGGATAAGTATGTATATTTATTGACATTTGAAATTACATATTTTTCTTTTTTAAGACTGACAGAATTATTGATTTGAAATACTATAAAGTCAGACAATATCCTATTGTATTAAAATATAATTTACTATGGAGTAATTGGAGGAACAATTGAATTTAGTATAATTCTCATAATTCTGTCAAGGTCACTATGTGGTCTCTGGGCAGGTAATTAAAACTCATGGGGCATCAGCACTTCATTTTTAAAATAAGGCTGCTGGTGTACAGTGAATACAGTTCACCACATATTAAGGGAACTTTTTATAAAACACGCGGGAAAGATGTTAGTGGTGGAAGTGTTAAATGTTTAACTGAGGTAAATTAAAATTTTAAAGCGTTTATTTGAGCAAAAATTAATTGAAATCGGGCAGCACCGAACTCAGAGTGATTAAGAGCACTCTCCTTTGGCAGGAGCTGGGGAAAGGCTTTCGTGGCGCATCATAGGCTCCTACGCTCAGAGCTTCCCAGGTGACATCTGCAGTTGGTCTCCATACAAGGAGGGCTAGGAGAGACTGAAGAAAAAAGCAGACTTCTCCAAACTGGTAGGTGGCAGTTTTAATAAGCAAGGGAACTTATATACAGGAGGCTTGTCTCTGATGGCCACAAGATGAGTGGATCTTTGCAGCTGCCCACCAGAATCTTGAAAGTTTACTAGTACTAGTATATAAAGGCCTTAATGGGGTTCAGTCATTTATACCATCCAGATTGTCTCAACAACACATTGTACTCTCAAGGCTGTGGCCTTGAAACAAAAACTCTGGCTGTGGGAAGAGTGTACATTCCAAGGACTGAGGGGGAGGTGCGGAGCCTCCCATTGCTGGGCTCCAGCTCCCAGGTCAACCTGAGATCGCATCCTTTCCATGACCTCCTTCAACAAGCAGTTGCAGAAGCAAAGCAAGAAAATCATTTAATTGTCTAGAGCAGA
>NW_005355037.1:325113-325690 GCF_000412655.1 Myotis brandtii | reverse complement strand
AATAAAAAAAGTTGATATTAAGAAAAAATTGTAAATGGAAGATTATAAGAGAGGGTTTTGCGTGCCAGCAAAAGTTACTGGCGTGCCATGTTTGGCACACGTGCCAGGGGTTGTCCACCCCTGGTCTAGAGTTTAAGTGGTTGCATTTTGGGGGAAAGTCTAGTAGGCTGCCTGTGATTAGTTGTTCTCAAACTTTGTTTTCTCCCATACAAGTGCATTTACAGGAATTGGCTCTGCTTCAGTTTTTGATTTGCATATGTAGGCTACCAAAGCATTAGAGCCACCTCTGTCTAATGGTCTACTGTGGAGAGCAGATATTGCGTTTGGACAGGTTCAAGCCTTGGATTAATGAGAGGGCACGGTCCTCTCGTGGCAAAGCCATGTGCAAGTCCCAGCTTGGAGGGCAAAGCCCTCCCAGCACAATTATAGCCAAAGGCTATAGTTGTAAGCTTGACCTTATTGTCCGAACCTGTGGTCCCAGGAGGCTGAGTGATGTGGGCTTGATAGAGTTCAGATGCATGTAACTGAGTAGATTCAAAACCCACAAGAATGTTGTAAACATCTTGACCACACCCTT
>NW_005355037.1:324365-324673 GCF_000412655.1 Myotis brandtii | reverse complement strand
ACCCGTGCATGAATTCGTGCACTGGGCCTCTAGTAAGTTTATAAGTTCTTTGGTTTATCTCTTCTTGTCCCCCTAATCCCCATATGGAGGTATGTCAATCTGCTTTGTGCCTCCATGCTTCGGGTCTTATTTTGTTGATTAATTCATTTTGTTCACAGATTCCAAATAAATGAGATCATATGATATTTGTCTTTCTCATGTTGGCTTATTTCACTTAGCATAATAGCCTCCAGATCCATCCATGCTGTCCGAAAGGGTAAGAGATCCTTTTTTTTTTTTTTTTTACAGCTGCATAGTATTCTATTGCA
>NW_005355037.1:317290-324131 GCF_000412655.1 Myotis brandtii | reverse complement strand
TTTGGACAGGTTCAAGCCTCGGACTAATGAGAGGGCACGGTCCTCTCGTGGCAAAGCCATGTGCAAGTCCCAGCTTGGAGGGCAAAGCCCTCCCAGCACAATTATAGCCAAAGGCTATAGTTGTAAGCTTGACCTTACAACTATATGGTCCGAACCTGTGGTCCCAGGAGGCTGAGTGATGTGGGCTTGATAGAGTTCAGATGCATGTAACTGAGTAGATTCAAAACCCACAAGAATGTTGTAAACATCTTGACCACACCCTTACTTTGCCTCATGGAATCTGGCTATAAAATAAAGACTCGGCTTGCAGGCTGTGGCACTGTATCTCCATCCGAGAGCAGTGTTCCACCTAGCCCCAGCTTTATTCTTTTGTCTGTCTTCTTTAATCCTTCACCCCTCCCCCCCCCACCCATCCCCCACTATCAGGTTCACCCCTGGCCATGCTGAGCACGGCACAGTCTACTTGTTTAATTACTTCAATAGTAAATAATATTCACAAACTCCCAAGCAGTTTAAAATCTGGAAGAGAAATGAGGTCATGCACAAATAATTTTTAAAGAAGTACTAGGTACAAGTGGTATGTAGTATAGGCAGGTTGAAAGCCAAGTGCTCTGAGAGGACAGTGAGGGCCCTTCTGACTGAAGACAGGAAAGTTTTGGAAAAACATCTCACTGGAAACACCCTTGAAGATGGGTGAGCTTCCAATAAGGTGGAATTGTGCTATTGTGGCAACAGTCAATATTATTGGACCAAACAGAGATGGGGAGAAAGTTAATTCAAAGAGTGACTTGACAACAGTATACAGAATAGTTTTGATAGAAAAGACTTACTGATACTGACTAGGACAAGCTATTCCTTTCTTTAATATATATATTAAATACATATATTTATATAGTTGATAATATTACAGATGTCTCCTATTCCACCCCACTTTACTCCCCTTCTCCAAGCCCCTACCCACCCCACTGCCAGGTCTTCACTCACCCTATTGCCTGTGTCCATGGGCTACCTATATATATAAAAGCCAAGCAACTGGAATGACCGGAACGACCTGTTGCTATGATGTGCACTGTGGCTGGCCAACTGGCCCAATTGGAGGTGGGGCTGGCCAGCCAACCTCCAGTGCCACCCGCCCCCAGCCTGGCCCTGATCATACCTGTCAGAATGGCTATCATTAAAAAATCAACAAACAAGTGCTGGTAAAGATGCGGAGAAAAGGGAGCACTAGTTCACTCCTGGTGGAAATGCAGACTGGTGCAGCCACTATGGAAAACAGTATGGAATTTCCTCAAAAAATTAAAAATGGAACTTTCATTTGACCCAGTGATACCAATTCTAGGAATATATTTTCAAAACACCAAAACACCAATCAGAAAGAATATATGCACCCCTATATTCATAGCAGCACCAGCTATTCTTAAAAACTAATAGGGCCCTAGCAGGCTGGCTCAGTTAGTTGGAGCATCATCCTGTGCACCAAAAGTCTGAGGATTTGATTCACCATCAGGGCATATTATACCTAGGTAGTGGGTTTGATTCCCAGTTGGGGCACACACAGGAGTCAACTGATCAATGTTTCTTTCTCTCTCTCTCTCTCTCTCTCTCTCTCTCTCAAATCAATAAAAATATCCTTTAGTGAGAATAAAAACAAACAAATAAACAAATGAACAAATAAATGAGAATATGGGATGGTTTGAAAAAGGTTTGGTCTAAATCACTGTGGGCCTGGCATGCCATTATTAAGAAACTTGGATTTTTGTTACAGAATTATGTTTCAAAAAGCAAGTGCATAAAACTCTGCACTTCAGCAAAACCACAGAATAAACATAAATCTTTTTGAAAGTAATTTTACTCTAACTAGTCTGGAGAGCACTCTTACTCAAAACCAAGGTATACAACATAACTGGATTATCTGATTTATGGTGCAGTTGATGAATCTTAGTGTTAGATAATTTGAATTCGGGTGCGAACAGAACAGTCAGATGCTAATGCCCATTGGGCAATGAATATTAAAAATTTTAGACTAAGCCTAAAGTTAGAGAGGTTACTATGAATAAAATATATTTTATTTATTGGTGGTTTATGATATACAAGGCATTGTTTTTTAAAAGCCAGTTAAATTTATATACCCATTAGCTTACATAATTTTTTTACATTATCCTACTGAGGCACTTTTTTTTTTTGTCTCAGTGGCTGGTTTTATCTCACATCCTTGAACTCTAAATATAAGAGCACTCTAAAGCTCAGTCTTTGACCCTCTTTTTTCTTCTACCTACACTCATTCCCTAAGTGATCTTGCATCTAGTCTTGTCTTAAAGCACAACCTTTATGTTGAAGACGCTGACATAAATAAATGTACAGGGCTAGACTTTCCCAGAACTCTGCATGCCTAATAGGTATGTTGGACCTAACATAGCCCAAAACAAAGTCTTGATTTCACTTTTCTCATCCACATCTCCTGAGCTTTCATATCTCAGAAAATGGCAACTCCACCCATCCAATTACTAAAGCAAACCAAACCAAACCAAAAAGGAGCTGTCCTACACTATTTTCCTCTCTCACACTTCACATCTAATCCATAAGTATATCTAGTAAGTTCAACCTTTAAAATAAATTCAGAATTTATTTATTTATCTCCACCTTTACCACTGCTTCCCTGGTAAAAACCAACATTATGTCTCACTTGGACTAATACAAGCATTCCATAAACCATTTCCTTTCCCTCTTGCCCCCTTTCAGCCCATGATCCATATAACAGCTAGAGTTGGTCCTTTTGGGGGATTTCATAGAAATCATGACATCAGAAAATATCACAATCTACCTTCCATGTGTCATATCATGCCACTCCTGTGCTAATGATCCTCAGACCTCTCTCATACTTCACATCTAATCCATAAGTATATCTAGTAAGTTCAACCTTTAAAATAAATTCAGATTTTATTTATTTATTTCCACCTTTACCACTGCTTCCCTGGTAAAAACCAACATTATGTCGCACTTGGACTAATACAAGCATTCCATAAACCATTTTCTTTCCCTCTTGCCCCCTTTCAGCCCATCATCCATATAACAGCTAGAGTTGTTCCTTTAAAACATGTGTCATATCATGCCACTCCTGTGCTAATAATCCTCAGAAGAAAAAAGCTGAAATCCTTCCCAAAATGCTTAGTGACATTTCTAATCCCCTCTCACTTCTCTACCCCTGGTTCCAGCCAAGGATGCATTTCTTGCTATTCCTGAAACTCGTTGGGCAGGGTGGCCCCACGGCTTTCACATTTACTGTTTCTCCTAAATGGAATGCTCATCTCTCTTATATTTTCAGAGTTCACTCCTTCTCTGCCTCTAGGTCTCTGCTCAAATGTTACCTGATCAAATTGTCTTTGCTTAACCATCAAAGCAAAAACAAAACAAGAAGCCCAACCCTCTTTATCTCGTTATTGACACATAGGTGTACAAAAATATTTGAATAATCAGTATTTAAAAGAGTAGTCTATATATTGAAAACGAGTACCTTGTGGCTTAAGTAAACTTCCCAAAGTTTCATATCTGTAAATTATAGAGCTAGAATTTGAATCCAATCCTTTCTGATTCCAAAAAGTTAATTATTTTCTGGAGATTTAAATCCTAATGTGGCGTTGGAAATCTTCTTCAAAGAGAAATATTTGAAACTGTAAGAAGAGATGGGATTATATAATGCTAGATTACATAGACAAACTAGGGATAGACACTAGAGGAGGGACTCTTAATCTTTTCCATTCATGGATTCCTTTGAAAATCCAATGAAACCTTTGGGACCCACTCTCCAAATCACCTGTAAGCATGTGCCACAGTCATGATATATTGAAAACGAGTACCTTGTGGCTTAAGTAAACTTCCCAAAGTTTCATATCTGTAAGTTATAGAGCTAGAATTTGAATCCAATCCTTTCTGATTCCAAAAAGTTAATTATTTTCTGGAGATTTAAATCCTAATGTGGAGTTGGAAATGTTCTTCAAAGAGAAATATTTGAAACTGTAGGAAGAGATGGATTATATAATGCTAGATTACATAGATAAACTAGGGATAGACACTAGAGGAGAGACTCTTAATCTTTTTTATTCATAGATTCCTTTGAAAATCCAATGAAACCTTTGGGACCCACTCCCCAAATCACCTGTAAGCATGTGCCACAGTCATGCATTATATTTCATGTAAGTTATAGACTCTACTTCATGCTCTAGCTGAAAGGGACAATGATGGTGGGAGAGGGTAAATTTGGAAATAGTTTGTGCAGACCAGTCTTTTGGGGATTTTGAGAGTAATTATAAAGGGATGGCGAGTGGACCTTCCAGATCTAAAGGCTGTGACCTGGCTTCTCTGTTATGCCCAAACAGTATGGTCTCATAGAGTCAAGATAGAAGTGAATCTGCGGAGGGACCAGATGTGCCCAGTTGTTTGCCCATGTACTAAACTATCTAATAGCAGAGCAGGGACTAAATTTCAGGACCATGCTACTACTACCGGACCATGCTACCTCTTCAGAAAAGCTAGGCTTTCTGTTTTTCTGAGTTATTCTCAAAGTGATTCGGCATACAAGATATAGGTATTTTTCAGCATCAAAATATGCATTGAATATAAATGATAGACAGTGCTTTGCACTGGATTATTATAATATGTTATATTCTTGAAACATGCCAAAGTCATGTTTAAGGCTTAAAATATTCGTGGAAGAATTTTATTCCATTATGCAACTCACTTTAATCTTCAATTTGGTTTTCATTGAGGAGACGGCTGAAATAGCGCAAGATGGTGACACTGCGGTCAATCGCACAATTACAAGAAATGTTATATGTTCCAGATCTTTGTAGGAACAGTACACAATGTCAGTGCTATATTCATTCACTTGGAGAAGCTTAAATAATATTTAAAATCTTCAAGACCTGATAGTAATATGAGGGCAGTGATTGATGAAATTGTTAACCCACGTATCTAGCCGTGTATCCATTTATACACTGCTTTAAAAAGAAAGGGTTTTGGCAGCGACAGTGAAATCCACAAACATTGATTACGAGCTCTCTCAGAGTGACTGACAAGACTACCCAGAGCTCTAATGTACTCTCTGCTCTAGCTTATCAGTTAACTAGTGAAATTTAACACAAATGGTGTCAGCTTTATATTTAGGGTATAACTGTATAAACAGAAGAAGCCACTAGGAGAGTGTTGTTTTAGGGTTTTTCACCTCATTTACATTCGTAATTAGTCCCTTCAGCTTAGAAAAAGGCTATTGCAGTGTGGTCCTGCTTCCAATTAATGAGCTTCAGAAAAGGATTAGGTTTGCCTTCCTCGGTCTTTCCAAAATAGACCAACCTTGAATCCCACAAACTCAAAGAAAAGGTAAATACTCTGTTCTGATTTAAATTAACTTCAGCAGGGAAGACAATCCTTGGTTGTTTATTTTATTGTAGCCTGAGCTGAATGTCCCAAAAGTTGATAAAACAGACAGACATGTTTTTTAACATTATTCAATTTTTTCACTTAATCTAATGTTTTTCATTTCTAGTTATTCAATAAAATGGTAGCAGTAAATAATAGCTTGTATCAGTGTCATAAAGTCCAAAATATCTGGGTGATTTTGTATTTGAAATTAAATCCTAAGAAACCAGTTAGCAATAAAACCCCTAATATATTAAATATCTCTAGCATATTATAAAATTATAAAGGGAACATAAGTGTATACATTTGAAAGGTCCTTTTGGGGGATTTCATAGAAATCATGACATCAGAAAATATCACAATCTACCTTCCTATTTCATAAGGTAGTCATCCATCTTCCCCTCAAACCCATTCCCAATTCACATCCAAGAATGAAGAATACATGTGGGGGGATCCATTTTTGGCAATGTTTTTTTATGTATCTCTACCTGAGTCTTACTTATTCCTGAATTCGTTGATTTCAAAGTGTCCTTATTCCCACAAGCACACATACATTCTAGTCCTTTCCAAAGACAAAATTAAACTCGTATCTCAGACCTGACTTACATAAGAGGGATGTAATACATCTGTCAGTGTTTAATTACTAAAGATCAGGTATTCTTTTAGTAGCAAAGGGAGAAACAAGAAATTTCCTTGACTTAGGTCCAATTATTCATGTTAAAAACATTGATTTTAAAGTTTTGTTTTACATGTTACTCAGCCTGGGTTAAAGCAATTAACACAATTATAAATGAAAATATGTTTGAATTTGAATTAAAACAATTAGGCTCTTTTTTTTTTTGCATATTGCATTTCCCAGCAGGTATTCAAGCACAGTGAAAACTTGGATGTGTTGACACCTGTAATCAACACGAAAGGTTTCTTTCAAACTTACAAATCATCCCTCCCACTGGAAGTGCAAACAAAACCCTAATTGGAGATTTTGCTAACTATTTTGTCCTGCTGTGTATACTAGTTAGTGTCTGGTGTTTAACCAGTAACCTCAGCTAAAGTTATAATTGGCAAAAGATAAGAGCTAATTCTCTCTATTCAGTCAATGTTGCTATGTGTTCTTAAATCAAGCTTACGCAATTCAATGATTTTCCTAATTACCAGCTAGTACCAAGCATCTTGAAACTGCTTTTTAATTGTCAGGAGGCAAACAAATAATAACACATATACTAGTGCCAATAAAATGCCAGACTCTGTCCTAAGCACTTTTATATACATTAGCTAATTTAATCTCCACAAAATACAGTTGAGGTAGATATTAATATTATTCCTAATTTACAGATGATGAAATGGAAGCTATGTAGTGGCTTGTCCTACGCACCACAACTACTAAGCCATGGAGATGACGTTTGAATCCAGGCAGTCTGGGTGGGGGGAG
>NW_005355037.1:302120-317267 GCF_000412655.1 Myotis brandtii | reverse complement strand
CGGGGGTCTGTGCTTTACCTTCACCACTGAAAATAAAGATGTAATTAAATAAAAATAAGCTATTATCCCACTTTAGACAACTGACTGGAACACATCTGCTGACAGCAAAAGTGGTGCTAACTCACTAATAAATATGTGCTTCATTTCATCTTGGAGAACATTCTTTTACATGATGCAAGAATGTAACTTCTTCCTCTATTTCTCAGTGTGGTTATCAGCATGCTTTACAGCTAGATTCTCCTGTTCCCTGAGGTATTATTAGACCCAAATTAAGAACTTTTGAAAGGGTCATTGATTCTTTTAGGTATATACTAGTGTAATCAATTTAAATAGTGTCACAATTTGACTCGAACCTCATCTGCTTGTTTAAAGCCTTGCTACTCTCACGTGGTTATTGACCAGCATCAACCCCAGCACGACCTGGTTACCTGTTAGACATGCAGAATCTTCTGCAAAACCCAAACCTGTTAAATCAGAATCTGCACTTTAACAGGATCACCCAGGCTATTTATATGCACATAGAGCTTGAAAAGTGGCTCAAATCACTATTTAAAGAGGAAATAAAACTGTGGTTTCCATTTTCATAAGGTACATTCTTAAGAATTGGATGTGTTAGCCCTAACCGGTTTGGCTCAGTGGATAGAGCGCCGGCCTGCGGACTGAAGGGTTCCGGGTTCGATTCCGGTCAAGGGCATGTACCTTGGTTGCAGCCACATCCCCAGTAGGGAGTGTGCAGGAGGCAGTCGATCAATGTTTCTCTCTCATCAATGTTTCTAACTCTCTATCCCTCTCCCTTCCTCTCTGTAAAAAATCAATAAAATATATTTTTTAAAAAAGAATTGGATGTATTCTCATCTCTTTATTGCTTGTACTAAAGAAAAAAGATAAACAGAAAATAAATACAATATTGTAGGAAGTTGAATTAACCAAAGATTCTCATTATCTTTTAATTTATTTATTATCATTTTTTTTCAGAAATCTAAGTGTCAATAGGTTATATAGGGTTGGGGTCTAATCATGTACATCCATGGTTTTAACTTCTTTCTCCATGATCTTTTTCCTTCCTTAAAACCCACTCCTTCCTCATTTCCAGTCCTGTGGTTCAGTGGGACTAATCCTACCTCTTCCCCCAGGTCAAAGGGTGGTCCTAGACGCTGACTCAGCTAATAATTGTTGACACTGATTGGGCCAGGCTTGGTAGATGACCCCATTTAGCCATGAGATCTTTTCTCAGGGCTTTCCCTGCACTGGAAAGGCTGCCCGCCTCTTGCTGAGATGGTAAGCACTGGAGTGCAGTAAGGATCAGGAAGCCTGGAGTTTCTGTCAACTATGGTTGGCACTGCATGGATGGGTGACCCTGTCTGAGAAGGAAACCAACAGAGGAAAAAAAAAATGCAGACCCAAGAGACAGACAGTGATGTTAGTCAAACACCTGGATCAAGTCACAGCTTTGAATCTATGCCATTGGCTTTTCAGGTATGCATGAGAGTCAAGTCTATTTTTTTTTTTTTAGAATTGAGATATAATTAATATGTAACATTATATTAATTTCAGGTGTACAACATAATAATGTGATATTTGTATATGCATGAAATTATCATCACAATAGGTCTAGTTAATGTTCATACATAATTACAATTTTTTTCTTGTGATGAGAACTTTGAATATTTAGTCTCTTAGCAACTTTCAAATATGCAATACAGTATTGTTAACCATAGTTACCATGCTGTGCATTATATCCCCATGGCTTATTTATTTTATCACTGGGAGTCTGTACCTTTTGACCCCTTATGCTCTTTTTGCTTCCCACCACCTACCCAACCACCAATCTGTTCTCTGTATCTATTAGCTCGTTTTTGTTTGATTGTTTTTAGATTCCACATATACGATCATTACAATATTTTTTTTACTTTATCTGACTTATTTCACTTAGCATAATACCCTCAAGGTCCATCCATATTGTTGCAAATGGCAAGTTTTCCTCCTTTCTTTAATGGCTGAATAATATTCTGTTAAATATAAATATCACATTTTCTTTTATCCATTTATCCATCAATGAACACTTAGTTTGTTCCCATATCTTGTCTATGGCTTGATAAATAATGTTGCAATGAACATGGAATGCATATGTCTTTTCATTAATTTTTGGTTTCCTCTGAATAAATACCCAGAAGTGAAACTGCTGAATCATATGATAGTTCAAATTTTTGAGGCACCTCCCTACTGTTTTCCATAGTGGTTGCACCAATTTAAATATATTATTACCGATAATGCACAAGGGTTTCTTTTTCTCCACACCCTTGCCAACACCTGTTACTTCTGGTCTTTTCGATAATAGCCATTCTAACAGGTGTGAGGTGTTATCTCATTGTGGGTTCTATTTGCCTTTCCCTGACCGTTATTGTTGCTGAATAACTTTTCATGTACTTTGGGGCCATCTGTCTATCTTTGGAAAAATGTCTATTCAGATCCTCTGCCTGGTTTATAATCAGATTGTATTTTTTTGCTATTGAATTGTATGAGTTCTTTATATGTTTTGAATATTAACCTCTTATCAAGTATATGACTTGCAAATAGGTTTTATCATTCAGTAGGTTGCCTTTTCATTTTATTAATGGTTTTTTTGCTACAAATGCTCATTTTAAATGTAGCTATTTTCTAAAAAAACTTTCTATTTTTTAGACAATGTATTTGTATTTTAACTTGCTCCAAAAATGATTTAAGGTGATGTAATTAAGACACAAGCATAGAGCTTGAGAGCTTTAAATGCTGTCTAGATTTGCAGTCTTATTAACTGTGTGAACTTGGCCAAATGACTTTACTCCTTCCTGTCCCAGTTTTCTTATTTGTACAATGTATTTCTTACAATAATTATATATACTCTTAAGGTAATTAGGAGGATTCGGTAATTCATATTTTAACTGCTTAGTATAGTTCTGGCATATAATAAATGCAACAAGTTCTAGGTTCTACTGAGCTGCAACAATAGAGTTACATAAAATTGATTGAAAATAAACAATGAAAACTTGGAGAATGTAAAATAAGGATTAAAAATGAGAAGGTACCAGGTGGAAGTTGCAACATAAAACATATGCCATGCAATCCTGCACACATGCCAAAAACAAGAACACATTTTGGTTCTCAGATTCTTAGTTGCCAAAGTGGAAACCGTCACTTTATTTGATTTATAGCCCAAAATGAAAATTAAATTCTTGTCTAGGAGCAGTTCCAGTTATGCCTAGAATTAGAGCTTTTTCCCCCCCATGAGTCCTAGTAATGAGGACATCTTATGATGTAATAAAAAGATATCCTCAACACATTTCTTAAAATAAATACATTGATAGGTTTCATGGAACTATTTTAACAAGTAATGTTTTAAAGAATAACATAATCATAAATATTGTATATATGGAAGATAAGAGCTGCAAAGGCAATTTTTTGGATATGAATATAAATGTAAATATGTACATGGATATAGTTATATAAAACTAATAGTTCTAGCATAATTATACCAAACCTTCAGTTGTGTACACAATACTCACAGTCCTTATAATTCATTGTCTTTGTGTTATCCTAGATATTGCTATGAACAACAAATAAAATTTCTCTATAATATTTAAACAAAAATTGTGCCATAATTTTCCTAATATATGCCTTTTTCTGGACATGTAGTTTGCTTCAATTTTACATGAACTAATAGCATAAATATTTTTTGGCATATTTTTTATGTGTTTAGCATAATTTGTTTTGGATAGATCACCAAAATCAAAATTGAGATCAGAGCCTGGTCAATGTGGCTCAGTGGTTGAGTGTCAAGCCATGCACCAAGAAGTCACAATTTTGATTCCCAGTCAGGGCACATAAACTCGGGTTGCAGATCTGAGTAAGGGGCACACAGGAGTCAGTGATCTATGTTCCTATCTCTCTCTCTAAAAATCAATAAAAACATATTTTAAAAAATTGAAGTCAGAGAATTTAAGCATTTTAAGGTTTTTAATAAAATATAGTATACTTTTAAACATGGTAAAGGGCTCACTTGATGCAGAAATATTTGATTCAATCAACCCTTCAATACATTTTTAGTTTAAGGTAATTAGCTATGGTTATGCTTGTTAATACTGAAAACATTTTGCATTTGTAATATTATAGTTGGAAACATTGTGTTGCTAAATCTATATTATCACTAGGATAATTATTCAGAGCAGATACAGGGTGGGGAAAAAGTAGAATTACAATTGCTTAAATGAAAAATAATATAATAATTAATAAATAATACAAGAATACAACTGTAAGCCTACTTTTACCACACCCAGTACATTCCGGGACCTGGGTTGATGGAAGCTCTAACATCTTTGGTAATGATGTCCATGGGTATTAATATCCAACTGGTGAGTTGATGAAAAAGAGGGTAAAGAACTCATATCCTTTTTGGTCTTATTGCTAAACTGACAACTTTTACCATCATTTTGTTAGCAAGAACTGGTCAGATGTCCTTACCTAAGCCCAATTTGTACAACCTTGGGATATTGCTTAACCTTTCTAAGTTTCAGCTTTCCCAATTTTTAAAATGGGAATGACAATAGTAATCAGCTCACAAGGTAATTGTGAAGATTAAATACTACGTATAAGGCAGTTAGCTTGGCTTCTGACTCATACCAAGGGCTTAATTAATAATAATGTTCACAACATAATTGCCATTTTTAGTATTAGAAAATACATACAACAAGACATAGGTTACAACAAATTTAATTACATGAAATTACATTTAATAATTCTTAAAAGAACTCCCAGAAACAGGAAAAAAAGTTGTCTACAAAATAAATAAATAAAAATAGGTCCGGTCTCAGATTTCTCTGTAGTACTGCAAAAAGATTAAAAAAAATATTGTGGCCAAGAATTTGATCACTGGACTAATATATAAGGCAATACTAAGATGTGTTTATATATGTAGTTACATGGAAAGTATAGGTATCTATACATTCTAAAAATCTGAACTCAAGAATGAAGACATCATTGGATGAAAGGAATGGTGATGAATTCTAACCTTCTAAGTTAAGTTTAAGGATTATTACAAATATTAGTCTAGAATTATCTAAAAATTAAAAGAAGTTATTGAATGATAATGTGTGTGTTGTAAAATTAATGAAATAAATCCAAAGCATAAAATTATTTAAATAAAGGAGAAACTTGAGGGAAGGTGCAATGAAGGCTGCTCTGGTGAGACTGATAGGAGAGGGGTGGCATAGAATAAGGCTGAGGGAGCAAGCAGGGACCAAAAATGGTGAGCCTTTCTCAGAATATTGGAAAGAATATTGAGTTCTTAAACATGCATCTGTTAGAAATTTGGGATACAAGGTAACGTCTGAGCTTGCAAAACAAAACAAACAAAAAAACAAAACAAAAACAAAAACCACTCTAGATGCATTTGGGTGACTGGACTGGAGAAATCTACGAGTGTTTGTGGTGAGTCCAGTTAGAAGGCTAAGTTGTTTAGGTAAGAAATGCTAGTAGCTCACACCAGGTGTTTGGCATTAGAGTAGAGAGAAGTTGATGCATTTAAGAATAATTAGCCTGTAGAAATAGTAAAACTTAGTAATAGACTGGACATGTGGAAAGGCAGTTAGAGGTGAATGGGGACTCTGGGCTGGGTGTCTGGCTTGTGACAGTCGGTGGTGGGTAGTGATGCCACGCGCTAGGATTGGGGTTGAGGACTGAAACTGAGTTTGAACAACTTTGAGGCATGCCGATGGAGAGGGTATATAGACATTTGGATGTATAGGTCAAACACCCAAAGGAGCTATTTGTAGTGAAAATGTTAATGCACGTATAAGTGGTATAGTTAAAGCTTAAACCAGAGCTTCTCAACATTGGCATTATTGACATTTTAGGCCAATGATTCTTCATTGTTCAGGGTGTGTTGTGTATTGTAGGGTGTTTGGAGCATTTCTCGCCTCTACCCACCAGAGACTGGTAGCAGCAGTCTAGTTATGATGACCAAAAATGTCTCTAGACATGGCAAATAGCTCAGGGGTGGAAGAATTAGCCCATTCAGAAACACTGACTTAAATGATAATAACTAAGAAGAGAGTATAGAGTAATAAGAAAACCATAAAACCCTACCAAGATTAGTAATTTGGTTCTTAAAATATATGGCTCAGGCAATTTTCCTTAATTGAAGTAATGATCATAAGAGTGAATAACAAGAACAGGAACTCAATATATTTGTACTTGCTATTGTAAGATTAGTTCAAGTAGGATCCAGGGTAGATGGAGGAATGAAGTCAGGAAGATTAAAGACTTCTAAGTGATTGAAGATGGGATTTACCATGGAGAAGAAAATGAAAAAGGTATGAAATATTTATAAATTTTAATTTGAAAGTGGCATATCCTCTTTGTACAGTTGGCTAATACTGCATATCCATGAATAGGCTTACCTGAGAGACACTATTCTTGCTGACCCCATTTTCAGGGCTGGATTGCATCTCCAGTATTAAGGTGGGCATGAATCAGATCAGACTATTTCTCATTTTTTTAATTTTATTTTATCATTGACAATGAACTCTAATGGCATCATGGAGAATCTTAGTATCTTTGAAGGCTGATAGAATATTAGGATTTTGTTGAACCTTATAAAGTAACATTATTAGTTACATGATATTTTAAACAGTATTTCCAATATATAATTTTTACTAATTGATTTGCATAAATTTAGATTCTCTGTGTTAGAAATATTTGCATTATTGTTCTGATTATTTTGTTGGTAAGTATCCCTTATTCCTTTTATTTCCCGAAAAAATATGCAACTATATAATCATTTAACAAAATGAAACTTGTGGAGCCTGAACTACAGTTAAATTTTGCAACATCTCCTCCTGTTTCATTAGTTATTTTCTTTATCTACATATAATCAGCTAGTTGGTGTTTTCTAAAGTACTTGCATTTAACTTTCTCCTGATTATTTGTATTCTAGAACGCTCTTGATATTATAAATTTCAGAATTTTTTGATGCTTAACTTTGATTTGGAATACTCAGTATGGCAAGCTGTCATTTATCTATAATTGCCAACCCCTTTGAAAGTGAGAGTAAAAAAAATCTCTTTCAAAATAATTTAAAGATCTCTTTTTCTTCCTTAATGACCAGAAATTTCTAAATCCTGGTTTGTAAAAACCGTGCCATTTTGAAATTTATCTGGCGGACAGCACCGCTCTGCTGCGTTACATGTGGTTGATGTTAGTCACATCCTTGATGTAACATAACACAAGCTGGCTAAGGTAATCTGATGTGACACATGACAGCATTTCGAACCAGTCTGGAATATTTGAAAATATGCCATCTTTCAGAGACCGTGGACAGATAGCATGGTGAGCCAAGACTGTGAACTCTGCCGTTTTCATTTTAAACAACCACAAAGGCAAGGTTCTGTGATCGTTACACGGTGAATTCCAACCTGGTAGACTCTAAGAAATACTAACTTAAGTAACATTTTTTTCTTTCTGTGACTTTATACTTACGAAAAACAACCGCTAAAGAGATGTGATTAAACATTATTACAGGTATGTGAAAAGATAATGCAGAGCTAAACATTATAGCTGGTAATATGTGAAGAGGTGACAAGGAGGCATTTGGTACCTAGCTGTTTCCTATTTCTTAAAAGTGCTCAGATCAAATCAAGTATCAGCTTTAGAGGAAAAGCAATCGAGAAACATGAGCACACAGACAAAAATGTTTTTTCTATAGACGTTGTTGAATTTCTCTGTAAAAAGTCTCTCTGTCCTCAGCTTAATTTATTGTGCAGGCTGTGGAGAATTTGAAAACCATGTTTTCTCCTAGGATTACTTCAAGATCAGCTCCTTTGGTTTTAAATTTGTTTCACATTTATTTGAGCAGAAAAACTAGCACTAATAATACCTGATGAATAGTGATGAGTTACAGAAATGAAAATAACCTGGACACTAAATTTGATAGAGGATGGAAAAGGAAATTGAACATAATATGTACATCTTAGAATGAAAAGATAAAATTGAACTACAAGGAAAAGGGTCAGCAAAGCTACTTTTTTTGTAGATTTACAAATGAAAGTTGTAATATGCTATTGCCTTACTCAAATATATTTTAAAATGCCCTTAATTCATAAAAAGCTCTTTTTATCTGTCCATGTAAGTAAAAATATTTAAGTAATTTCTGTACCACTCTGTTAATAATATGATATAATCAAATGTGGAAAACAATTCATTTTCTTGCAAATTAAAAATGCAGAACTTTATACATATATAAATATATATAAATGCATTTGTAATATTGTTTACACATATATTTTAAAATATTAAATTGAGGTTTCTGCAACTGCTGAGATGATATAGAGCGTAGAGGAAAATGCTGTATTTTTATTATCTTAGGTGCAATAGAAAATTTTCTAACATTTAATACCACTTAATAGTTTATAGTAATGTTTTTCTAATGCTTTTTCCTTTGAAATTCAAAATTTCATTGTGTATCATGAATTTAGAAAATTTTATTCCATTTAACAGAAAGGAAAATTGAGACTCAAGGATGTTCTAGTAATTGATGGGATTCTAATTTCAATCCTGGTTTTGAACTTGAAGTCTACTCCCTTTTCTTTTTATGATTCCCATAAAAGTAAAATAGTTTGTTAAAGTGACTCAAGACATAAGGTCAATGCCAAAATTTAATGTAAAGATAAACAATTTGACATTAAATGGAGGATGCATCTGCCACCCTGATGTTATACTTTAACAATGCTAAATATAGTTAGAGATAACTTCTCAAATTCGGGTTGGTAATTAGATTAAAAAAAGGCTATAGCTAAGAATTTTGTAGTATTTTGTGCTTAAGGCTATATAATGTGGTGGAATAAAGACAGTAATGCTCAAGGAATCTAATATGGAATATCTGGTATTTTCAATTTAATAGAAACAAAAAATATTGCCAAACTTGCCACTATTTTAAAAAAAATCTTTAAAAAAATTAGAAAAACAAAGCAAAATAGAACAAGATTCTCTCTTTGGAGGAAACTAAAGGCTAAAAGGTGTAAACTAAGGAAAATCAAGGTCAAGCAAATTATTTTATTCAATGGTTTTGTTTCAAGAATGTTATTTAGGCATTTTATGGATCCAGCTTTCAATGAACCTTTCTCATCTATTCTAGACAGATGTTGCCTCACCAGAAGAAAACACTAGAAACAAGATTTTAATATTAGTTACGTGTGCACTGTGTCTACATTTTCCATGGATTATTAGTTCTCACAGAAAGCCCATGAAAGTTATTATTACCCTATTGTATGCACCAAGAACTGCAGCTCACAGAGCTTATTCAAGGCCACAGAGTGACAGAGCAGAGATTTGAACCCAGTTATAACGTTGAGATTTGAATACTGAAAATATTGAAAGATATGTATATTAATCTTGGAAGCTATAGAAGTAGATGACAAATGACAAAGAATAGAAAAGTAAAGAGAAGAGAACAAAGGAGTTTTTCAAACTGGTAGTCTCACATTTGCAAGAGCCTCCCCAGGAAGATTGGTGGGATACCATTGAATATCTGATCATTTTGGCCAGCTTGTTGAGCTAGGAATCTCCTGGATACAGAGCTGGCATGCATTGTTGACCTACAATGCCATAAGGGAGAAAGACGACGGGACATGGAGTCAGATATCTCTGAAGCTGCCTCGTTTACTACCTGTGTTACGTAGGCAATCTACTTCATTCCACTGACCCTTTATTCACTCCTTAACAAAGTAAATACCAACGTCGCTTACCTGCATTCTGTTAAATTATACTGTGAGACAAACATTGCCCAAATCTGAATGGCTCACAGGGTCCCTTCCTTTCTTGGATTGCAGATCCTTTTCAGGTCAGCTACAGCTTGGCTCCCTGTTTTCCTCCTGACGGAAAAAGCCAGCCCTTCTGGCATGTGTTTGTTTCATGGCAGAGAGACAAGGGAGATGCAGGAACCATGGGATGGCGCTCAGAGGGTCTGCCTGAAAGATTCCTGCATCGTTCTCACTGACCTTTAAGTAGCCCAGAGGAAGTCACATACCCAAGCCTCCCATGAGTGGGGTAGGAAAGAAGCACCGTCTCACAAGCAAGAACAGTGAATAACTGGGAACAATCCTAAGTCATCACATGCCCACAGGACTGCTGTGAGGATCAAATGAGATGAAAAGTGAAGCTCCTAGCAGAGTACCGGGCACATAGTATGTGCTCTAGAAATTTTATTTCATTTCCCGTTTGAGATCTGGAGTCAAGCTCAACAAAGCCCAGATCATGAAGTACCGTAACTGTACTAGTATAAAACAATTTTCCAGTGTCCATTTTTTCTATGACCCCTTTTATCATAATTGCGAGGATTACAAATGAATAAATTACTATGTTTCTCACTAGAAACTGGTAATTAAAGGAAGAATTAGCTGTGGCCAGTATACGCAGTGGTTAGAGCACCAGCCTGCACACGGGAGGGTTGAGGGTTTGATTTCTGGTCAAGGGCACCTTGGTTTTCAGGGTGTGTACAGGAGGCACCCTGTCAACATCTCTCTCTCACATTGATGTTTCTCTCTCTCTCTCCCCCTCCCCCCGTTACATTCTCTCTGAAAAGCAACAGAAAAAATATCCTCATGTGAGGATTAACAAAAAATAAAAGAATTAAAGTATATTTTTAAAAGGCATGCTTTGTTAGAAGTACCTTAGTCCTCTTATTTAAGTCTTGACAAAGAATGGACAAATTTAAACCTGGCTTTTAAAAGTACATCCTTAACTTTGTAAGAATTCCTAACTTTTTAGAAATATACATAAATATACACATACACACATGCAAAATAAAACTATAAAAACAATTATATGTGCACTATTATCAAAACAACACAGCAAAGTTTCAATTGGGAAGAATTTGGTATACCTGATGAATGTACTTGCGGTGAGAATTATATTCCCGAGATATCTCTCAGGAATTGTGCAAACTTTAGAATGAGAGGGAAATTCCCTATTGAATGCTTCTGAACAGGTCTGTTTTCTATGTTGTGGTCAACTACAGTTAGTTTTGTATGAGTAATGGATTTGGTCTTGTAGATTTTTGGATGAATCCTTGAAGAAAAAGCTAGCCAGTCTTTCCTTTTCTCTTTGAGATCAAAGACACCACTGTATTTTGGTCTGAAAAGGGTTTTACCATGGTTGCCAAAAATGCTGTTTCCCGTCAACTGTCTAGTGGCTCCTCAATGATTGACAGACCATGCAATCTCTCCAGGGTGGCTTCATTTCAACTTAATGCTAGTGCTTAATTTAAAAAGTACTTTGAGTCCCTTTTGGACAAAAATTAGTACCAAAATAGTTCTTTCCTCAGCTAAGAATCAGTCACCAACATCCACTGTGTGAGGTGTTACCCTAGTCCGAAGCAGTCCTTTGACAATTCATGAGATACATCTTTATCTGCATGAGACCAGAGTATTCAGTAGCGATAATTTACTTGCCTAATTTTCACATTAATTTCAATGGAGAAAAAATATTTCAGATGAAGACTAAATTCTTTAAATGATTCCACAGAAACAAATATTAGAGAATTGTTTTTGTGGAAAAAAAATGTGTAAGAAAGTCATTGGTATGCCATTTTCATTTTAAACTATTTAAGTAATAAAATCATTATCAGGTGATTTTAGATTTACAATAGCTTGAAATATATCTTCTCAGACAGTAAGTTAAATACTCAGAGAAAACTCTTGTTTTATCAAGGGGTCTCATAGTACATGAACTCCACTTTGATATCACATATGTGAGAATCAATTTCATTGATTATCAGTTTAGCATGTTTCTTTTTTAAACACAATGCAAGATGTAGATCATGTACCATAGAAATATACACTTGAAACCTATGCAATTTTAACCAATATCACACCAATAAATTTAACTTAGAATATTTCAATGTATACAATATAGTGCAAATGAAATAAAAATAGATTAGTAAAAAAGTAAATAAAATAAAAAGTATTGATGAAAATCTCTCATCAATCACTTGGGGGGAAAAGACGATGCACAGATAAATAAGTTGCTTCTTAGTGGAGTGTGCCCTTTGAACTGAGGTTCAAGATATATGAGTAGAAAACCCAGTTGATGAAAAAAAAAAACTCCAAGAAAATATCCCCTGCTAAGAGTGACTCATTCTTACAATAGTGTCTACAGCCTTCAGGTTTGCAGCATCCCTTAGCTTTTCCCTGAATCTCAGGTCCAACTAAATGAAGTAATTGATGTAAAACAGGTAAACACTCTATTCTCCAAATCATAAAACCGAGGATATGCTTTTCTTGAATGATTAGGACTAACGGGTGACTCTTCAGAGGTCACATTTACCAGCAAGCCCCTTACTTTGTGCTTCAGTTCACAGGCACTGTTTAAGATCAGAGGTAGGAAAGGCTTGCCTGTTGTGTTAATTGACTCGGGAGCATGCTTTCTGCTTACGTTTAATGTTATAAAATGAAATGCAACAGTTTGCAGTGCAAATTGAAGCAAGAGGTTACATAGGTGTGGCAACCTCACAGCCTCTGCCGGTTGTTAGTGTACCAGTTAGCGTTCATTTGTTCCACCTTTGATATTTTGGTAGTGTTGTAGGAGAATTTTTTAAAAAAAATATAAAAAGGACCGTGTGAAAAGGATAAAGCATTCAGTTAAATTTTGAAGGCTTCATTGTCTCAAACATCTATGTATTTTATGAATCCAATTTTGCTAAATTTTTTCAAGTTACTTTCCAATTTCCTCACTTCAGTTTGTCTGTATATTGTTCTAAATACTCCATAGCCCACAGGGGACATTTAGGTCAATATTCTGCAATGTCTTATTATTTATTTAGTTTACAATGTATAGACAACTCATGTTTTAATTATTTTATTAAGCAATATAATAAGGCTTCTAAGTGAAATTAATAAAAACACTTAAAAACTCACACTAAATCTTGATGCCCGCTTACTTATAATGTCATCGACAAATTATTCTGCTGATAGTAATATGTTGCTGTTTATGTATATGTGCATCTTTTCCATAATGAAAGTGAATAGACATATTTTTCCCTCTAATTCCCACTTTGCAAATATTCAGGATCTGAAAACAAGCTTATTCTTTATATCACAATGTATCTGCATCAAGAGGAAAAAGCCATGGTCTTTGGCAGAAATGCATGCAGTGGCTTAAACTGTTAGATCTTTAAAATATTGGATGATGATTATCTATAACCAGATCTTTTCTGAACTTTGAATTTGCTTTATCTTTACTGTCTGAATCATGACCAGGAAATGACTTTTTAAAAATGCACTGAAATTGGGAAGCTTTTTATTAGTTTTGTTCCTACTATAAAATCAAATCCTTCCATTGACAATAACCAAAATGAATCAGGTAGAGACTTTTGCTCTTAACAATGTACTTATCTTTAGACTAGTGTTAATATTTGAGTATCAGAAAGTAATAAAATCAGCCAATATTAGTAAAATCATAAGTTTAAAATACCCTAAAGTGAAACAACTTTTTTGTGCTTAAATTCCTAAAGCTTTGATTTAATCCTAATACATATCACCCAGCCATACTGAATTCACTTGATGGAAACACTTGATAATTATTCACCTTAAACCTTTATCATCTATACACATCCTCTCTCATTCTTTACTTATTATTTCTTAATAATCTCAAAACCCAGGTGAAAAAATAAAGCAGTTTGAACACAATAAAAAAATAGCATAGTCTGAAAATAAAAACAGAAACGTCTAAAATAATGTTTTATATATCACATACAAATGTGTTTTCCTAAGAATTATTTCCAGTGTGGGCCACCATATGGAAGCAGAAAGCCATTATAGGAACGAACTAAGATGGTTTGTATCACCTGCATAACTTGTTTTGTTCTGTGCCTTCAGGCTTTGAAATCCGCTTCCCATATTTTTTTTTTCCTTTCTTTAAAAATAATATACATCAGTTTAATTTATCCCAGGTCCTGACAGAAGGATCGGATTTTAAGCATTTAATGCTGTGGTTTCAAATCCAATTTCTCAGTGTTCATCGTTTCAAAAGTGGTAAAATTCAGTTTTTGAAAAGGTTCAAGAACTTGGGGAAGGCTTGGCATCCTTTCTAAAGCCCCACAGTGATGTTAAAGGCAGCTCTGTATGGGAGAGAGCAGTTTGGTCTGAATTTTCCTATAGGGCTCCAGGAAATACTAAACCCTCTGCCTACTCCAACAAGAGTCTCTTCTTAATGGCACCAGCCTAGGAATATTTTTTAAATTCATAAAACATATTGAATAAATAACCTATTTACAGATTTCCTGAGATAGGATCCCGATTGGTTGGTGCATTTTCCTAAAAGGAGGGTATCAATATATCTGCTTCAGGCTTGATTCCTCTGCATGTGTTTGGGAACAACTTTTCTCGAGACCAATGGGATTTTTATCCATTCAGACGCAGAGGCACTAGGTCCTTGCACAGTAAATTCATTGTGCACACTCTTCATTGGTGGGTGGGGGAACCTCAAAAGGTCAGCAGTCCATATTGCTTCAAATAAACATCCAGCATCTCAGATGCTTTTTTGAAATGGACCCAAGTTTATTTGAATCTCTTTTCTGGTTTGGAAATTAGGCTGAAAATTTCACAGAAACATTTTTTTTTTTTGGTGAGATCTCAGAATGTTGTGGTTTAAGTAAAGTAATAAACAAACTTGAAAAATGAAAGGCAAAATTGGCTTACACTCACCTGGTTTCATTCTATTAAATGCCTGAAACTGAGTGGCTTTGTGCAATATTAAAAAACAACAACACACACATACAAACAAACAACAAAAAGACAACAGAGTTTGGCTGTGGTGTAGCCTAGAATCATCAACATTCCTGCTGAGGAAGTTTCAGAGAACTTTCTGTCCATCTGTCCACCTCAGTCCTCATTTTTTAATAACACCTCAACCATTTTTTTTCTTTATTTTTAGTTTGGGAGACTTCTGTATTATTCTTCTACTTTCAAACTATTAATGAAGCCTAACTCTTTGACCTTCTTTTTAAGTGAAATAATTTCTATTTGTTTATGGGTGTGATCTCCTTGACGTGCATATTATGGTATTTTTATGATGTATAAAGCATGAAAACATTTTTTCAATACTTAAAAAAAGACATTT
>NW_005355037.1:249350-302005 GCF_000412655.1 Myotis brandtii | reverse complement strand
AGACCATTATGCAGGTGTTATTATCTTCATTTTACAAGTGATAAAATAGCAGTTTATAAAGTTACCCAATTGTGTAAGCTGCATACTTACAGCTAGGAGGTAGCAGAGTAAGGTTGAAGCTGAGGATATCACTTCAAAGCCCATACATTTTACTCTTAGTTTATGAAGCTTCTTGTATAGCTGTTGAGGTTTTCCCAAGACTTTTCTTTGACGCTCATTTATCCCTTACTAATAACATTAACTCTAATCATTACACATAATTGGGTATATATATATAATCTGTATATAATATATATATACACACACACACACACACACAGATATATGTATGTATATTATATGTGGGAAGA
Source organism: Myotis brandtii (assembly GCF_000412655.1). Lineage (NCBI taxonomy): Eukaryota > Metazoa > Chordata > Mammalia > Chiroptera > Vespertilionidae > Myotis > Myotis brandtii. The sequence continues at coordinate 301,655 of NW_005355037.1, read as the reverse complement.
ATACTTGCATTATACCTCTTAAATGTGAATAGAAAATTTCTATAGTTAAGGAAGTCTTACTATGACAATCTCTTGGATTTGTAAAGCATTATACTATATACAAAGGTCTCTTGTATTTATTATCTCATTTGATCCTTCCAACAAACCAGGAGGGAGGCAGATAAGGCATCTTGATCCACTTGTACAAATGAGGAAAGTGGAGGCTTCATGAAATTAAGGTATTTCCCCAAACTCATGAAACTAAGAGACATCCCGAGAAATTCTAAGTCAGGTCTTCGACCTATGTAAATTGCTCTTTGCAAATCAACACTTCAGGATTCCATCCTGTGGTCTGCTTCTCATACCTTGCTTTATGTACTCTCTCTTACCTCTTTTCCACCACACTGGATTTTCTCCACAGTTCTTTTGCATATTTCAGCTCTGCACACATATTGTGCTCCTGATAGAAAGTGCTCTGCGCTCTGCACTCACTGACAAAATTCAAACTACTTTTGCAAAGCCCAAAATAGTCTGGACACATGATACCGAAGCTGTTCCTGAGCTACCCATTTAAGTTATGTATCGAGTCTAAATTTAATTAAGGCCACATTTTATTTATACATTTCATGCATTAAACTCATTTAAACTTTTAGTCAGATTTCATTAGAAGAAATACTACCGTGCACATCATGCAGTAGTAAAGCTAATGTGCTTCAGGAATTTGAAAGAAGTTAGAGATCGGGGGTCTGATTTCAAAATTTCTTTTGCTTTCTCTCCTCAGTGCTTGCAGCAGGCCTGGGAGCAGGCGGCACACGGTTTGTTTCCTAGGACACTAATACAGCCAACATGCTCCGTACAAACGTGTAAACACAGACATTCCCTGTAATCAGGGAGGTTGGTATCTTAAGGCAAGATTATGTTTTTTTAGGAAATGCAATTTATGTTCAGGATTAAGTTTCCCTTGCAGACTGATAACGTCTGAGGCTCAGGGAGATGATAAAAGGTATTGTGTCCTGCCCTGCATCTGAAGTCTTTGAGTCAGTCTTCCTGGTCAGCCCCCATTCTCATGATTCCAAGTAAAATTATTTAGATTCTTCATTTCTTAGACAGATAAAAAGAAGTAAATGATATGAAAATACAAAACATTTTTGAAAATTCAGAGGATCTATTAGCCTCATTGGCGGGTGCGAGGAAATTCAGAGAGACATGAAGAAAATGTACAGATGACCCTGCGGCTAACATCCTTCACAAGTCAGGAAATGCAGATTTATGTTGGGTGTGTTGGTACTCTTGAGTTTGAGGTAGACTTGGGTAGCAAGTTAGACATGATTCTTAGAATGGAATCATTTTTGTCTGCTTGTGGCATGGCCCTAATACGATAAAACACATTAAAGTATGACAAATATTCCCTCTGTTTAAAATGAAAGTTGAAATAAATCCATTCAGAATATCAAGTAAGCCCTCTCTATAAATCCTTTCATAGGAAAAGCTAACTGCTTTATTTCTTTTCCAAACTGGTAAAAAGAAAAAAAAAAGTTTTCACAAAGTAAAGAGCAGTTGTCATGCCCAAAACAAATTTTTTTTTCAGTCTAATACTAAGTTCATGGGTTTTCTTTTTTCCTTTTCACCTTCAGAGTCTGAGGCCACCCCCTACCTCCACTTTCATATAGCAAGTTGCAGATGATGCAAAGGAGAACTATGGCCTTGATGCCTGGTCCAACAGCTGAGTTTTCTCCATCTTTAAAATAAATATTTCCTCAAATGAATTGAGGATGCAGAACTGGAACTTTTCTGATTTTTATTATTATTACTATTATTACTGTAATAAGTGCTGCCCCGGAAGCCTCTATCTGCTGAGCCTTGACTGTGTGAGCCAGAGTGCCACCAGGCAGGCAGAGGGGGGCGTCTGCTTGTTTGTTCACACATATTTTGTAAATTTCTTGTTTTCGTCAATTAGGAAGATAGAACTGTTGAATGCTGCTTTGAGCTGATTTTCACAGAGTAAAATCCTTTTGTAGCATTATAATTATGAGTAACTAGATATGTTCTTACAGGCAGGGAATCAAGTCTGATAGGGCTGGACCAACTCTATATATTCTGACTCTTCTTGCTGTTTTCTTCCAAGACATTTAAAAGAAAACACATTGTAGTTTTTTTTTTAATTTCTTTATCTTCCCTTCTGCTTGTGGTGGTTCCTCTAAAAATAGAATTTTATGACATGCAGTATAATTTCTTTTTAAAACCATTTATTTAGTAATAAGAATGTTCTTCTGGCCTGAGATGCACTATAACCAAGTATGTGTTTTTGTTTTTTCATAGAGTTAATGTTTACGGCAGAAGGCTAAACCATTGGAAATAAGGAGCTGAAATGGAAACTCTGACATCATTTTAGCTGCAGTCCTGCTGCCTTGACTGGGGAGAAAAATATTAGCCTTTGTCCAATGTACCTTTTCCATGAGGTGTAAAAAGCACCCTATACAAAGGGAGACTATGAAACCCAGAGCTGGTCTGATTGCTTGCATGTTATTCATATACACGCCCATTGTTTTAAACTGGCACTAGGAGAACCCGCTGATTCTAACCATATGGCTGCGTGCAGAAGTGCATTGAGGAGTTTCCTCTAGGGTGCCCACACAGTGTCCTACTGGCGTCCCAGGCTGCAGAAGAAAATAAAAAGTCTGAGTTCTCCCATTATGAGATTTCATCCAGATGCTCATGAGGTTATATATTTAAATAATGAATCTTGCTTGGACTTGAAGGAAAATTACCATTTTAAAGCTTTACAGGCTGCAGACTATGTGCGTTCCTCCACTAGGTGGCGAAAAAAGGCCATACTACTGAATGTAACTTAGACGGGGAAACTGCAAATTTAGTTTTAAAATTATTTTAAAGCTGGATTAATTCAGATCTACTACTCTTCTAATCAGGTTACAAGTTTATAGTCTCAAATGCCTGCTGAGTGGTGGATAAGAATTCCACATCTCAGAGAGCAGGTAGAAACTTTTGAGATATGGAGAGAGTTTATGCTGGTAAACTGAACATTTTTTAGAATAAAATATTTTCTACTCAATCTATGAATCAAATTGTCAAATGATCACAATAATTTTTCAACAATCAAGTTGATTTTCTTTCCATTACATCGTTCACAATTTTAAAGGAAGATATTTTATACCCCAAATAATTTTCAAAATTCCAGAAAAACATCCTTTAACTTAACAGTAGTTTTGGGTGATGTCCTGTTATTAATAGCTCTTATAAACTATTTTGATTATTTCTGGAACTGGAAGTTTTAGGACTATATAATATTTTCTTTCCAGTTTAATAATATTCAGCTATCATGTGCTATGCGAGCCATTCACTAAATAGGAAATCTCACATAGATTTTGGTTCCAATGGGATGTAGTAATGGTTCCTATTCTATATGTGCTTCAATGTTTCATGTACTAAACTTGGTGTTTTCTTCTTCCTTTTAGCACTAATTTCTATGTCTTTCTGCATGTCTGCTGTGCAAATCTTATTTCAGGTCTTTCTTGGCTACAGAGACAAGCAGCATTACTACAGTATAGGTAGGACATACGTAGGGCCAAACACTTGTTGCCTCTAGGACCTACCCCATCATACACCTTTCATCACTAACCAGAGCCAGATGCATGCAAAATTGTGAAGTCAGTGATATTATTTTTTATTGACACTTATCTTCTTTTTCCCCGACCTTATCTCCACATCCCTGCATTATAGTTCAGAAAACAAAAACATAGGTATTAAACAGTCTTGGGTTCGAATGTTGATAGTACTAGTTATAGAATGTGTGATCTCGGATAATTTACTTACTATCTCTGTACTTCCAGTGCATTTGAAAAATGGGAATATAGTCTCTATAAGTAAGGGTGTTTTGAATATTAAGTTTGATCAAACATACAAAACACTTAATGGTATGGCCTAACTTAATATATGGTAGCTATTATCAGCAAGAAAAAGCATTTTATAAACCTAACTTTACTTGTATGTCACTGTGATAGACTGAGGTGAAAATATTGTAAGATCTACAAGATCCTCTAAGATTTATGAAGTATAGTTGGGATACTTATTCATTTGTTTATTCATTCATCAGCAAATATTTATTGATGATACTATTATGACAATGAACAAAAGTGACATAAAACTTGCCCTCATGGAATCTGTAGTTTGGTGGAAGAGACAAACTCTAAACAAAAACACATTATTCAAATAACATTTTAATTACAGCTGTGATAAGTATCATGAACAAAGAATACGGCATAGTGAAAGCCTAGATGTCACTTGGGATCACCCTTACCTTTGAATTACAAAGAAATATTGATCCAAACTTCTATCTTGTTTTCTGCAAAAACTAATATCTTTATGGTTGTACAGATTCCTCTGGACTTTTTTTTCTGAGAGTCACCCCTTTCTCTGATTTCATATTACTTCTAAAATATTTCTCTGTGATCTTAATTTCTGCAGTGTTTTTCTTCTCCCTGCCTCTTATAGATCAAGACAGATTACCCAGGCTTTCTAATACTAACAGTTTTGATTTTAAAAAATAGATCTAATGGTGAAACTGATTAATCTATTTACTATTTATTAAGTCAATGATGGTGCAAATGAGATTTATGATGAAAACAAATGATAGTGATCCCAGCCTGGTGGAGAAAGCGGCTATGGCAGAATTCCTTTGTTTACAAAGCTTATTTTCAAAGTGGCTCATACTAGCTTGAACAAAATTAAAACAAACAAAAATTTAACCAAATCCTTAAAAAAAAACCTGCAAGATTTTATTTTCAATTTAATTTTTTCTCACTATTTCATGATGCCTCTTTAAGAAAGTAGGAGTTATAAAATTTGATTAAAATTTTCATGAAAAGCAAAAAGTCTTCTATTGTGACCATCAAAACTGGATCGTTATACACACTTACTATGATATCATACAGGAGTGAATTTGGAGTGAGGAGGCCTGGGTTCCAACCATCCAAGCAACTATAAATAAGTCTCTAAAACCCTCTAGTAATGTACTGTCTAGTATGGTAGCCAATAGCCACATGTGTATGTCTATATTTACATTTTAAATAATTAAAATCAAAATTTTGATTCTTTAGTCACACAAGTCATATATCAAGTTTTCAATATTGACACAGAGTTAGTTGCTACCATATTGGACAGCTCAGTTATGTATATTGCATAATGTTCTATTGTACAGTACTATTCTAGAATGTCCATTTTGTGACTTGCCTTTGTCCCTCATCATTTTCTTAATGGAGAACAGAAATTTTAAATTTTAATATACTTCAACTTATCCATTTTCCATTTTATGGCTAACATTTTCTATGTCCATTTAGCAAAACTTTGCCAACTTAAAAATTATGAAGATTCTCTTGCTCTTTTTCTGAAAGAGTAAGATTTTTTCTTCTCTATAATATTATGAACTAGCATTAATCTTGGTGGAAATTTAATAAGTGCTAATTATTATGTTGGTGATATGAATGTCTATATGCTAATAGGCATGGTATTAAAAGAAAAATAACATTATGGAAAAGTCTATTCTTTCTTTAGATCAGCGATTCTCGACCTGTGGGTCGCGAACAATGAAAATACATCCTGCATATCAGATATTTACATTATGATTCATAACAGTAGCAAAATTACACTTATGAAGTAGCAACGAAAATAATTTTATGGTTGGGGGTCCCCACAACATGAGGAACTGTATTAAAGGGTCGTGGAATTAGGAAGGTTGAGAACCACTGCTTTAGATGAAAGTATAGGGACATGGAAAATGGACCAAAATATTTTCTTGTGATTAAACTTCAATTTTTATTTTTTGAGATAAGTATCACCAAAGTATATTTCATTTGATTTTATGGCAATAAGTAAATAGTGTAGTTTGATTTGGGAAGCAACTTACATATTTAGTTGTGTTTTTATGGGTCTTGGTTATATTCTTCAACATTCTACCCCTATTTATTTAAAAATGCTCACTTTACGGATTACAAATTTCTGTTATTAGAGCAAGTGTCTTCTCAATTCTGTCTTTCAACCTTATCATGACAACCCTCTTTTGGTAAGACAAATTGTATACCTGAGAAGGGAAACGTTTAAAGAAACCAATAAACCAACTTTATGAAATTTAGGGCATGTGCAAGTATTTGGGACTCTTCAGTTGCATTTTATTTAAAGATTTTTTTACATTTCTACTCAACCATTAAACATTGACAATTTTTTGTCTGAATTTATTTGATTGATAAAATTTGAGTCTTAATTTAGGTTATAACACTGAAGGTCTGAGTTCATTTTGACATCAAAATGATTTCTATATTCTCTACTGTCTATGAACTCTCATTCTAATGATAGGCAAAAAAAATAAAGATGGAATGTACACAAGCAATATTTCTCTAATATTTTAGGGGGAAATGTGCTATTAGTGACAATATGAATTTTTAGTAGTTTGCCCTCAGTCCTTTGATCTCACTGGTTATTATTCACCCCAAATACTAGTATATAACTCACCCAAAATAAAATTATGTAGTTACTCTATGAGCAAAATTTATTAGAAATAGAGACCAAAGAGATATATTTTATATAGGAAGTTGCTGGCCATTAAAATATTTCTTGAAAGTTTGCCAGGCATTCTGCTCAGTCCAAATCTCTCATGCCAGATTAATATATTTAATCTTCATAGCATCTCCCAAAGCTATCCAATCTTCCCCACTGATCTCCTTCTCCATTACCATCTGCTTTATTTTCTTCTCAGCACTTATAACTATCTGAAATTTTCTTGTTTATTTACTGCTTACTTTTTTTTCCTTTTTTAAAATTTTATTTTATTGTTTAAAGTATTACAAGTAGTAATACATACCTTTTTTCCCCATTGACCTTCCCCCAATCAACTGAAGGACTTATTGCTCACTTTTATTGTTTGTCTATACCAACTAGAATGTAAGCGTCATTCTAGATATTTTCCTCTAACAAATCACTGGTTATGTGTTTTGTTTATTTGTTTTTAAAAATAATTTTAAAATACGGTTTTATTAAACTTTTTTTAGAGAGAGGATGAGAGAGAGAAAGAGAGAGAAACATCAACATGAGAGAGAAACATCAATCAGTTGTCTTCTGTATGCACCCCTACCAGGGATGAGCTTTCAACCTGAGCATGTGCCCTGATGGAATCAAACTGGTGACCTTTTGGTGCATAGTACAATGCTCAACCAACTGTGCCACACTGACCAGGGCTGGTTATGTGTTTTTTGTTACTTTAACTACACTTGACCTACTTTCTCCTGCTACAGGGGGGAAAAAAAGCAAATATCTTTAATAGATTAGGTAAGGCAAATCTAAATTAATTATAAGCAAATAGTTATTTTTGCCAATTTTGTTTACAACTCTATCTCAAATATCAAGAATAGTGACAGGAACATAGTAAGATACTCAATACCTATTTCTTGAATAAATAAATATTCCATTTTAGTAAATAAGCAAGAAAAGATAACTTTGCTGTTTAAAGGCAGAGCTAGGTTAGAAATACAAATTTGCTGAGCATCCAAGCTTATAAACATTCCTTACTCCAATCTGCCTCTGAAATTTAGTGTTAACAAGACTCTGTTGGAGAAGTAGAATTTAGCACACTCTTAAGGAAACATTACCATATCATATAAGTTACTCTAGCCAAAGAAATATTAGTAAGAAGTGAATACCTAATTTAAAAAAAAATTAGAATTTCCAGAAAGTTCAGATAAAAGAAGCTTGAAGAAATGGCTTGAAGTTTCTAAAAAAAAGATGGTTGAAAAGAGATGAGAGATCATGAAAAGCACTTCATATTAGCACTTAACATTAACAGACCATCCATGATAATCTTAGTATATTTTCTTTCCTACTCCTCCCCCAGAGCATTGTGGCATACATTTACCCCTTTCCACAAACCTCCAATAATCTTCTAACTCTCAGGTGATGATCATAACTCATATTTAATTGGAAAATAAAACAAGTTTAATCAGACTCTAGGAAGACAACTCTGCCCAGAGATCTGCAGCGCCATCTAAAGGATGGTCCAGAGGTGTTATCTGGTGTTATGGAGGAAAGTTACAGAGAGACGAAGTTCTGTTTAGTACAAAATATAGCTAGCTGTGCCCAGACAATTTGAGTTATTTATTGAGGTACTGGGAAGGAGAAGCTATACAACTATGTTTATTCACTGTCGTGTATGAAAAGGAATCAGATTCGAGTCAATGAACTTCAGTTTGAAACTATGTATGACACTTGCAATAGTCTGATTAAACCCAAATTCCCAATTCTACATACAGATGGTATAAAGAGCAGTTTTTAAAATCTTCTAAATAGGGACATGTTTAGAGAGAGAAAAGCCTTAACAAAAATGAGTAAAGGAAAACCATTATTTTATTTACTGCTGCCTACCAGCCAAACTTATGTGAAGGAGTAGAAGATAAAGATCCCCAGCTTTCAGATCTCACTCTACCAGGCCAGTGAAGGGGGTGGGGGTGGAGGAAGGAGGGCACATTCTGCCAGTAGAGGGTGGAGGACCAAGGTTGGTATACCATGGTTTACCTGAAGATTTTGATTTAGCTCTTTAGGGACCCAATACTACCAACAGATTTCAGTCAATGGCCTACTGGAATACATGTCCTGTTACCTCAGGGTCCTCTAGTGTAGTTCTTGGGTGGGTATCTTCCTGTGTGAAAGAGACTGGGATTCAAATTCTTTTGCATTTTATTGCTGAAAGGCAATCATATTCTCACTCATCCATTTATTCATTCAACACCGTTATTGAGTATCTGTCATTGTTCTGAATGCAAGGAAACAACAATGAAAAAAAAACAAAAACTTTCTCTTAAGACTTGCATTCAGGTTGGCTTGGTAAAATATATTCCGTGCTAAATAGCAATGTGAGCTAAGGACAAAAATAATGTAAAGAATGGGAGTCTTAAAGTTTAAATAAGGTGAGCAGAAATGTGACAGACTTGTGAATATAACCTCTAAAGGAAGGACTGAAGGTTTAGAGAATAGGGGTGAGAGATAAAGGGGTGCAGGGAATAGGTGGAATGCAGAACATGGGGGAAGAGTATCCTGCAAGAGACCAGTAAGTTCAAATCCTTTAAGCAGGGCTGGCTTCATGGGAGTGCAATCTGTGCTGTTACACAAGACTTACATCATCTTGAAATTCTTAATAAAATGTTAACAAAGAGCCTTGAATTTTTAATTTGCACTGGGCCTCACGACATATGTGGAAGTCCTGTCCTTAAGGCATTGTATGAGAATAGTAATGAGGTCCCTGTGTTAAGAGACGAGTGAGCAAGATGTCAAGACTATGGTGAGGCAACACACCTAGCATGAACTTGAGTGACCTGAATAATGTTTGAGCAGGATCACTCCAAGTGCTATGCTGAAAATAGAAGGAAGGGATCAAGGGTGAAAACAGTGTGAACAGTTTAAGGAAAACGATTGCAGTGGAATCTCAGCAAGACTTGCTGGTAGGGTAACATATTGTCCCAAATTCTAAATACCATTGTATTTTCCTATTTTTAATTAAGAGCTTTTAGGTTTTAATGCTTTTAGATGAAAGTTTATGGACAAAAGGAGGAAAGATTTGTTATACAGTATCATTTGCTTGTAGGATGCAGGCCCTGAAATAGAATTATCTCATATCGATGTACCACTTAATCTAAAAAATCTCACACACATTAAAAATAATGTCTTATACACTATATGAATTATTTTCATTATTATAATTGAGGAATTTGACTGGATGATCTATAAAGGCTTTTCCAATTCTTATTTTCTATGCTTTATACATCCTCTTTTGCTATTTAATACTATCTAAAATCTGATTTTCATTTTACTTACTCTGGCCCCAGACTGACTGGGTTTATTTTCAATTCACATTAAATTTTGAGGGTTTGAGGAGTTGTCATAGATTTTAAATATTTATACATAACTATATATATATTTCATCTATTAGAATCAAATGAGATAATGTATATGAAATGCTTTGGAAAGCCTAAATCACTTTATAAATGCTGGCGATTAAGTAGTATATTAAAAAGATTGTGGTTTAAATCTGCTTAAAATAATTTGTTTGAAATCTCTCTTACATTTTTCAACAATCTGAAAGAACTATATACTCCACTATAGCAAAAACATAGAACTTGCTTTCATTTTATAAAATTAAATTTTTGGAGAAGGATTAACTAGCAATTTTCTACATAGTGTAAAGATTGTTCTTCTGATATTGGCACTTGTAGGCTGTTTAGAATTTTGCTGCCAAATGTGCAGTTTCTTGACTTTCAGTTGGTGGGAGAGAATTAATGTTCTGGGCTCATGCTTGTTTCCAACTTTAGACTTCTATTTACAAGCAAGAAAATAAGCTTCCCCTACCCTCCCGCCCCTAAAATGCTAAGTTTCAGTCCTCATCCCCTGGATCAAGTTGTAAGCAATTAAAATGTTGCTTACAAATTTATCTATGTCCATATGATCCGGACAATGTTGTACTTTTAGATATATTTCTTTAGGAAGATGGCTATCTTTGCAAAGGTTAAGTCCTCCATAATTGCTCTTGATCCCAGCCTCCAACATCAAGTATCAGCTCTTACTCAAGTCTGCCTTCCCAGCCCTCCCTAAATTCCCAGATTAGGTTGCATCCTTTACTGTCCTCAATTCTTTTCCTCAAGGACATTTGTCATGATTAAGTTGATTTTCTTTTTCTTTTTTTTTCTCAGTTGTCTTCTCCATAGATTGTAAACTTGGTTGTAGTAGGGACCATGCTTTCTGTTCTCCCAATTTTATCTATGCCATTACTTGGTAAGTAGGAGGTGCAGTACATTTGTTCATTGAATAATTCACATGAAGGTGCCTGCTTCAAGTGGGACTGTTGTACTAAAATTTTCAAAATAATGTAACATATGAAATAGCTATGGGGTGAATGGTAATAAAATAGCAGATTTTACCTTGAGTTTATTAGAAATAAAATATAAATTTATAATTATCTACTACACTAGCTTAATTTTTGAGTATAGGCTAGAGCTAGACTATGCTGTACTAATGATAACACAACTAGTGATATCAGTGGGAATAACTGCTTCTGCAGGTTACGTAGGGACCCAGCTGCGTGAAGTTCCATTGTGTTGAGATATACCATCTCAAAGCATGGCTTCTAGGGTCACTGCAACAGGGAATGAGAGAGGGCATGAATAACTCAGAGCCACTCTTAAAGGCTCTGGACTGGCCTTGGCCAGTGTGGCTCAGTTGGTTGGGCATTGTCCCATGCATCGAAGGGTTGCAATTCAATTCCCAGTCAGGGCACATGCCTGGGGTTGAGGGCTTGATCCCTGGAAGGGGGCATGTAGGAGGCAGTCTGTCGATGTTTTTTTTTTTCTCTCTCCCTTTCTCTCTGAAAATCAATAAAAATATATACTTTAAAAGTTATGAAAAAGCTCTGATCTTGAAATGACAAGTGTCAGATGGCTTTGAATAAATGCAGGGGTCTTGAAAGTCTTTTTTTATGCAAAGGAAAGAGAGGTATAGTAGATGTTGTAAGAGCTAAACAAACTTACCATTAAGTTAAATGTTTATACTAGGCAATGTTTATTTCAGGTGTTTGAATAAGGAATTTGATATGTGATAATAGATAGGTAAGTAGGTAGCTCATTTCTATAAATCAACAGGATTTGACCAGAGACTATCCTTTAAAGGACAAAGTGCCTGGAATTAACTTTATTAGCTGAGCCCCAACATCATCTGGCAGTTACATTGGCTAATTAAGATCTTCCTTCCATCCTTTCATCCTTCCTTCTTCTTTTTCTCTTTCTTTTGAACAATAAATTTGAAAGCTTAAAGTATATAAACTAGTAGCATAGGTCGCATGAAAGCAGAAATAAGACAAATTTTACTGTGTGTTTTTTTAAAAGGATTTTGTACTTTAACTTTTACATGTTAAAGTAAATGACAAATGTATACAAAAGTTATGAGCTAACAGTACTTGATAAAATCACTCAATATGCTTTTGAAATTATTTGAAGTAGGGTGTGATAATGATCCTAGTAGAGGCTGTGGCCACGCAAGCAAAGGTCCAGGCAATGGGACCTAAGTGACTATTCATAGAAATGGGAGCATAGATTTCATGAAGAGCCTTGCACTGGGTCTACATAATCAGTTTTGACATATTAAGTAATTTTGGAGCTTACTATAACTACTTATTTTTCAATTTAGTCAAATAACTTACTAATAACAAGTGTGTTTATCCAAAGTAGTTAGTAAAACTAAGAAAAAAGTCAAACTGGTGGAACATATTGTTTAACTTCAAGTCATATCTAAAAGACTATGACAGAAATGAGTGTGACCAAAAGTTGTTTTGGTTTGGAATTTCTGGCCCCACTTTGGTGTAAATGTTAGAAACCTACATATCCTGGATCAACTTCTCACAGGGATGTCTTACTGAATCAGAGACTGCCTCTTTTAGCCACATTTAAATCCACCACAATTACACATATGCAGACTAGACATAATATTCATATTAAAATGTTCATACATAAAACCAAATACTAAAATCAAATATAAAAGTGTGTAAGTGTTTATGCAGCAAATATATTTATGACATAGAAATACACATTCCAGAAACCTAGTTTGACTCACTGTATCATCCTACTTTCTTTTCTACAGAAGGAAGCTATGCATCAAATTATGTAGCATGTAATGTCAAGTGAGCTTTGGAAAACTTCACAGATGCCTATTTATTGTTTAGCCATTTATTGAAACTATTAGAGGCCTGGTGCATGAAATTTGTGCATGGGTAGGGTCCCTAGGCCTGGGCAGCGATCAGGGCTGATCAGGGCCTCCCGGCTGCTGGCTGCTGGCGGGACCTTCCGCACCACCCCCTGGTGGTCAGAGCACGTCATAGCGAACGATCTAACTCCCATTCTCCCAGTCCAACTCTTGAGGGGGTACTTTGCATATTAGCCTTTTATACATAGAGAAGATGTTTTATATTCTGGGTTGTTAGTAAATACCTTTTGAATCTATGTTAACACTAGTTACACAATATATCCACATTTTTTTTGTTTTCATATTTCTGTATGGAAAATGCTCTGTAAACTGCAAATCAAATTTGTTTTGCTTGACTACTAATTGCTAATGTCTACAATATAATTCATTCAAGTATTTACTGAGCATCTACTTGTGCTACTATTGTAGACTATTGATTTAAATCAATTACACAAACAAGACCTCTGCCCTCATGGAATAGGGTAAACAACTATTAACTTTGTAAATTAGTAATCTATATGTGTGCTAGGAAATAAATCACATGGAAATACTCAAATGTATGTGCTGCACATTAGGTCTCATTGAGAAGGTACCATTTAAGCAAAAACTTGAAAATTTCATGACAGTAGCCAAGTAGTAATTTGTGGAACAGCATTTTAGGTAAAGAGAATGGTAGAGCAGTTCTCTGACTGCTGTGTGACTCCTATATTTGCAGAAAAGCAAGGAGGCCATTGTGGCTGGAGCTGAGGAAGAGAAAGGGAGAACCACAGGAGGTGAGGTTGTGATCTGAGGGGGAACCAGGACTTTGACGTCTAATCTGAGTGAAATAGGGAGAGTTTACAGGTTTTGAGCAGGACAGTGATATGATCTGAGTGGTGATTAACAGAATTGCTGGCTGTTAGATTAATAGCAGAATAAACTGTAGAGATGCAAGAGATCAGTGATAGTGACTTAGACCAGGCTCACACAGCGGTTGGAGTGAGAAGTGGTTAGATTATGGAAATATTTTGAAAGCAGAGTCAACAGGACAGACTGAGGAGGGAGGGAGAGAAAGAGGAAGAGGTGAGAAAGAGGGAGGGAAAGATAGAGATGGAGATAGAGAGAGATGGGAGAGGGAGAGGGAGAGGGAGGGAGAAGGAGAGGGAGAGGGAGAGGGAGAGGGAGAAGTGACTAGGATTCCAAGGATTTTGGACTGAGCAGTGTGTGAGAGATACAGTTGTTTGGTGAAACTGGATTAGGCGAGGGCAATTATGAAGGTCAAGGGTTTAGTTTAGACATGCATTTGAGATGACTTACACATTATGTGGAGCTCAGTAGTTAGTTGGATGCATGAAGCTAAATAAAGCATTAGGAAATAGATATATTCTAATACAAAGGTATTCGGGGAAGGCAGACGTTAGAGCAGTTTTAAAGACATTTATGTGATTTTAGTTCAAATAGGAAACTATTTCTCCCTCAGTCCTGCAGAGTGCATTTTATAGATCCGACATGACTATTTTTAGGCTTGCTGGTGGGAACATAGCACCACCTTGTGGGAGAAAATGTACACATTTTTTAAGAAAATCTGAAAATGCACATTTTTCTGCATTCTAAGGGATTTTACTTCTGAAATAATCAGGCAACTGAACAATTCAAATCAATATCAGTTTAATAAATTATCTCACAAAGTCATCTGACTCATTAATTATGTAAATTACAATTTATATAACTTTAAAAATAGAAGATGAGTAATTATATATAATTTGTTAGAAATATAAAATTTTCAGCCTTTGACAGACTTTCTGGAATTCATTAATTCACTTGTTCATTCTTGAGATATCATAAAAAAACATTTTCTGTATAGACAGAATGATAGACTTAGAAAATCACCATTTTAAAAAAATCTTTACCCAAGGATATCTTTTTATTAATTTTAGAGATAGAAGAAGGGAGAGAGAGAGAAACACCAATTGGTTGTCTCCCATACTCACCTGAGGATCAAACCAGAAATCAAGGTATATGCCCTGATTAGGAGTTGAACTTGCAAATTTTTGGTGTATGGGACAATGCTCCAACTGACTGAGCCACTGGCCAGAACAGAAAATCACAATTTTTTAAACTACCAGTTTACTAATTGATTCAGGCAAGGATCATTAATGCATATTGAAATTCTGTCTTAGGGTTGCTTGGGAACATGGTATTCATGTGGTCAGAAAGTATCACCTCACATTACATATGAATTAAAACGGGAAAAAATACTTTGACAATAGAAAACTCTAGTAGACATCACCATTACCAAGTGATCAAACTTAGCATCATCAATGATGGGACAAACCTAAATTATATGTCTTCTGAGATGATGCAATAGGAAGAACACAATAATCTAGAGCTAGTATTATTGACATAAATATTTAACCTGAATCTAATCATAAAAAATGATTAGTCAAATCTGTAAGATATTTTATAATACAACTGGCCTAAACTCTATAAAAATTTGAATGTTATAAATACAAAATAAGAGCTATTCTAGATTCAATGAGCTAAGGAGACAAGACAACCTGGACATGTGCCCTGACCAGGAATTGAACTGGTGACCTCTTGGTTCATGAGTCAACTCTCAACCACTGAGCTGCACCAGCTGAGCATAAGGGACAATGTTGGACATTTTTTAAATTAAATAAATTAGGAGGAAGATGCTCTCAATTATTATTTTTTTAATTAAATCTTTATTGTTCAGGTTACATTTGTTCCTCTTTTTTTCCCCCCCATAACTCCCCTCCTCCCAGTTCCCACCCCACCCTCCGCCCTCACTCCCCACCCACTGTCCTCATCCATAGGTGCACGATTTTTGTCCAGTCTCTTCCTGCATCTCCCATTTCCCTTTCCCCCCCAAGAATAGTCAGTCCATTCCCTTTCTATGTCCCTGATTCATTATAATCACCAGTTCATTCTGTACATCAGATTATTTATTCACTTGGTTCTTAGATTCACTTGTTGATAGATGCATGTTTGTTGTTCACAATTTGTATCTTTACCTTTTTCTTCTTCCTCTTCTTAAAGGATACCTTTCAGCATTTCGTATAATACTGGTTTAGTGGTGATGAACTCCTTTAGCTTTTCCTTATCTGTGAAGCTCTTTATCTGACCTTCAATTCTGAATGATAGCTTTGCTGGATAAAGTAATCTTGGTTGTAGGTTCTTGGTATTCATCACTTTGAATATTTCTTGCCATTCCCTTCTGGCCTGCCAAGTTTCTGTTGAGAAATCAGCTGACAGTCGTATGGGTATTCCCTTGTAGGTAATTGAGTCTCTTTCTCTTGCTGCTTTTAAGATTCTCTCTTTGTCTTTTGCTCTTGGCATTTTAATTATGATGTGTCTTGGTGTGGTCCTCTTTGGATTCCTTTTGTTTGGGGTTCTCTGCGCTTCTTGGACCTGTAAGTCCATTTCTTTCACCAGGTGGGGGAAGTTTTCTGCCATTATTTCTTCAAATAGGTTTTCAATATCTTGCTGTCTCTCATCTTCTGGCACCCCAATTATTCTGATGTTTGTACGCTTGAAGCTGTCCCAGAGGCTCCTTACACTATCTTCGTATTTTCGGATTCTTTTTTCATTTTGCTTTTCCGGTTGGGTGTTTTTTGCTTCTTCGCATTTCAAATCTTTGGCTTGATTCTTGCGCTCCTCTGGTCTGCTATTGGGTGTCTGTATAATATTCTTTATTTCAGTCCGTGTATGCTTAATTTCTAGTTGGTTCTTTATCATAGCATCGAGGGTCTCATTAGTTTTCGTGACTCTCTCCTCAAGTTTATTGACAGCTTCTAGCACATTTTTGCAAGCCCTCAAAATTGCGATTTTTAGCTCTATATCCTCCATTTCTGTCATGTTTTTTTGTCTCCGCATTTTTTATGCTTTCTTGGTGCACCCCCTAGTGGTCTTTGTGCGCAGTCTTGTTCTAGTTGAGCCTTGATTGTTGTAGTTAATACTAGAGGGATTTGACCACCAGGCCGACTGGCTGTGTGAATCAGCTGTGTCTGCCGCGGAAAACTTCTGTCCTCTGGGGAGGTGCTAATCTAGCCTTTGCCTGCGGCGATCTGGCAAATGGCTCTGCGCAGGGCTTGGGCGGGGCGGGCTCAACAGGGCGGGCGGAGGGAGTGGTTATGGCCCCTCTCAGTCCCGTTCCCAGAGGCTCTGCTTCTCAGAACCCCCGGAACCGCTGCAAACCTCGGAGGGAAAGCTGCCTTCCAACTGATGCCAGACACTCCCGCTTCTCCCGTTTGGGTCCGAGTCCCCAGCGATTCGCCCGTATCTGGAGCTCAGAGTCTGAGACTCCCCCCTGACCGAAAACGACAACCGCGCTCTCAGCCACCAGCCCGCTTTGCGCGCGCACCTCCGCACCTGAGTTTTTTCCACACTGCGCCTCCTCTGAGCCTCGGTGTGCTGTTATTTTTCCTTCTAGTTGAAGAGTCTCTCCTCAGCCAGCCTTCCTGTGGTTCCGGGTGATGTCCGTTCCGTCTTTTAGTTGTATTTTTGAAGTGGTTGTTTGCGGCAGCAGTCTGCGGTGTTTACCTATGCCGCCATCTTGGTCTCCTCCGATGCTCTCAATTATTACATATATTTTTCTAAACTTCCTTATATTTTAAAAAAAAGCAACTTTATAAAATACACTGGTAATTCAACTCAATATTCCAAAAATGTAATGTTATTTATGCAAGATCAGTTAAAATGGAGATGAGATGCAAATCTATACTGAATCTTTTGCAATTGCCACATGATAAAGTTGCCTTCACAGCATACTAATCACAATCTTTGAGCTAGCTTGGGGAATACTAGATTTTTCTTTAATCTTCTAATGACAACTTCTTATGACTTTAAATTCTTACTTGAACTGATATTTTGACATTACCAGTACTCAGGGCACATTTTATTACAGAAAATAAGAGGTTTTAAATAAAGAAAAAGTTCAGGCTCTAACTAATTATAAGATTTTAGGCTTTCATAGATTTTATCTTTTTTATTTTTTCATGAGTTTGCTTTGTTTATTCTTTTTTTATCCTTTTATTTTAATTTTATTATTTTTTGCATCATCACTTATCCCTCATAGACCCTCTTCCAGCTCTATCCACCCCTCTCACCCTCAGAGTCAGCACACTGTTGACCTATGTCCATGAGTTCTCCACTCCTCTTAGATGCCCCCCCCCCCCCGCCATCAGAGCTGTCCACCTGCTCTCTATCTATGAGTCTGTCTCTGTTTTTTGTTTTAAATACATTTTGATTGATTTCAGAAAGGAAGGGAGAGATAGAGAGAGATAGAATCATTAATGATGAGTGAGAATCATTCATCGGCTTCCTCCTGAATGCCCTCCACTGGGGATTGAGCCCACAACCCAGGCATGTGCTCTTGACCTGAATCGAACCCGGGACCCTTCAGTCTGCGGGTCAATACTCTGCATACTGAGCCAAACCAGCTAGGGCAAATCTGTATCTATTTTGCATTTTAGTTCAGTTTGTTCATTAGATTTCACATATGAGTTGAATCATATGATATTTGTCCTTCTCTGACTGGCTTATTTCACTTAACATAATGTTCTCCAGGTCCATCTATCTATGCAGTCACAAACAGTAATGTTTTCTTCCTTCCTGAGTAGTACTCCATTTTGTAAATGTACCATAGCTGTTTTATTCACCCATACATTGGCTATTATAAATAATGCTTAAATGAACATAGTGATGCGTAGATTCTTTCAAATTAGTGCTTCAGGTTTCTTTGGATAAATTCCCAGGAGTGGAATTGCTGGGTCCTCAGGCCGTTCCTTTATTTATTTATTTATTTATTTATTTATTTGTTTGTTTGTTTATTTATCTATTTATCTATTTATCGTGGCTTAAAATAAGCAGCAATCTCCTTCTGAAATAGAACTAAATCATACTTATAAATGTAGACATCAATTTTTGATATTAAAATTTTTTTAACTTGGGCTATTTATTTATTTATTTATTTATTTATGTTAGCAACTCCATACTACTTTCCACAGTGGCTGCATCAATTTGCAGACCACCAACAGTGCACAAGGGTCCCCTTTACTCCACATCCTCGCCAACAGGATGTAGATTTATAGATTTACTGATAATAGCCATTCTGACAGGTGTGAAGTGATATCTTATTGTGGTTTTAATTTTGCATTTCTCTGACAATTAATGACACTGAGCATCTTTTCATATGTCTATTGGCCATCTTTATGTCCTCTTTGGATAAGTGTCTATTCAGATTCTTTGCCCATTTTTTAATTAAATTATTTGTTTTTGTAGTGTTGAGTTTTATAAGTTCTTTATAAATTTTGGATATTAACCACTTTTTGGATATATTAGCAAATATGTTCTCCCATTCAGTGGGTTGTCTTTTCATTTCATTGATGGTTTCTTTTACTGTGCAGAAACTTATTCTGGGAATGCAAGTTGGTGTAATATCTACAAAACAATAAATGAGATACACCACAAAAATAAAATGAAGGATAAAAACCAAATGATCATATCAATAGGTGCAGAAAAAGCATATGATAAAATCTAGCACCCATTTATGATAAAAACTTTAAGCAAAGTGAGAATTGAGGGGACATACCACAATGTAATAAAGGTCATGCCACCTGATATACTATAAGGCAATAGTGAAAAACCCGAAGCCAACATCATAGTCAATGGGCAAAAACAACAACCATTTCCCTTAAGATCAAGAAGACAGGGATGCCACCTTTCATCACTCTTATGCAACATAGTACTAGAAGTCCTAGCCATAGCAGTCAGACAAAAAGAAGAAATAAAAGGCATCCAAATTGGAAAGGAAGAATTAAAACTGTCACTGTTTGCAGATGCCATGATACTGTATATAGACAAGCCTAAATATCCCATCAAAAATTACTAGAGCTGGTAAATGAATTCAGTAAAGTATCAGGATACAAAATAAATCTCCAGAAATCAGTTGCTTTTTATACACCAATAATGAACCATCAGAAAGGGAAACAAAAAAAATTTCATTCACAATTGCTTCAAAAAGAATAAAATAACTAGGAATAAATTTAACCAGTATGTAAAAGACCTGTTCTCAGAAAATTAACTAAAGAATGAAACTGAAGTAGATACAAATAAGTGAAAACATATACCGAGTTCATGGATAGGAAGAATTAACATTGTGAAATGTCCACCTACAGATTCAAGGCAAATTCTATCAAAATACCAATAGTGTACTTCATAGAACTAGAACAAATATCCCCCAAATATACCAGGTATATGGAACCACAAAAGATCCCAGTAGCAACAGCAATCTTGAGAAAGAATAACAAAGTTGGAGGAATCATGTCACTTGATATCAAGCTATACTATAAGGCCATAGTGATTAAAACAGCATGATATTGGAATAAAAACAGACATATTGATTAATGGAAGAGAATAGAGAGCCCAGAAATAAATCTGTATCTTTATAGTCAATTAATATTTGACAAAGGCGACAAAAACATACAATGGGCTAAAGACAGTCTATTGGAGTGATGTCAGAGGAATGTCAGAGGAAGGAGGGTGGGGGAAGAAAGGGTCCTAATATGAGGTGACAGGAGAAGATTTGACTTTGGGTGGTGCGCACATGGTCCTATATACAGATTATATGTTCATATAGACTAATGATAAATAATAATAAAAAAATAAAGACAGTCTATTCAATAAATGGTGTTGGAAGAATTGGACAGATACATGCATAAAAATAAACTAGACACCTTCTTACATCACACACAAGAATAATCTCAAAATGGATTAAAGACTTAAATGTTAGATTTGAAACTATAAAAATCCTAGAAGAAAACATAGGCAGTAAAATCTCAGACATTTCTTGTAGCCATATTTTTTTCTGATATATCTCCTCTGGCAAGGAAAACAAAACAAACACATGGGTTTCATGAATTTTAAAGATAAGATCTAATAAAATGTGTATGTATAATCTTTAAACTTAAAAGATCATAAAATACTGAACTAATAATAATATATAAATTTAAGTGTTTTAAGGTTTAATGGTATAGACACAATATTATATTCTAATTATTTGAATACTGAAATTCATATACACTCAATTATTCAATGTATTCAAATCCTAATCATTCAAGAAATTCTATCTTTTCCTATATTTTAAAAATTGGAATTAAAAAATGGGTAAATTCTGTCATTGGAGTTATAGATTTTAAAAATTTTACTTAAAAATTTCATTAATTAAACATGTATTTTCAAGTATTTTATCTATGAATAGATTTTCTTTCTCCTCATAGTTTTTGGCCTCTATCTTTACCTTCCAATGAAAGTCTCATTCATTACTAAAGAGAGAATTTTGAAAGCTTTTACTTTGTTTCTCTTGTTAAGATAACCATTTCCTTTGCATTAATTAAATCAGAAAACCTGCCTTATATTCCATCTTGCTTTAACAGAGGAAACATTGAGGAATGGTGTAAGGAGGAAAATGGTAGGTGTAAACGAGGGAAAAAACTCAAGAAATGCAATACAGAATGAACACAAATGTTTTGAGTAATAAATTGAGATCATTCTAATTTGAGTGAGGAAAATTTTGTGGACTCTGTAAAGGCACTATAACTTATAGGATCATGTTGGTTAAATTCCGCTGCAAAATTTTCTCAGTATATAAAAATCTAGCTCTCAAATTCAAAGTTGTGGAACAAAATATAAAAAAAAAAAATGGTTGCTACCAGGGATTAACTAAAATTATGTGTATCTATGTATTAGATGGAATTAATATCTACATTTGAGATATAACTATATATTATATTTACTATAGACACACAACAGTTTTCCCTACTCTATCAGTCTGCCAAATATCTATACTAATAAAAGGGTAATATGCTAATTAGACCAGACATCTTCCGGACATCCTTCCGGATGTCCTTCCGGACAAATTCACGGTGGCGGGGGCTGAGGCAGAGGTGGTTAGGGGCGATCAGGCCAGCAGGGGAGAGCGGTTAGGGGCGATCAGGCCAGCAGGGAAGAGCAGTTAGGGGTGATCAGGCAGGCAGGGGAAAGCAGTTAGGGGTGGTCAGGCCGGCAGGGGAGAGTGGTTAGGGGTAATCAGGCAGGCAGGCAGAGTGCTTAGGGGTGATTAGGCAGGCAGGCAGGTGAGTGGTTAGGAGCCAGCGGTCCTGGATTTCGAGAAGGATGTCCAACTGCTGCAGGGATCGGGCCTAAACTGGCAGGCGGACATCCCCTGAGGGGTCCCACATTGGAGAGGATGCAGGCTGGGCTGAGGGACCCCCCGCCCCGTGCATGAATTTCGTGCACTGGGCCTCTGGTATTTAATATAATTTTATATATTTGCTTGACATTTATTCATCATATACTATGTACCAAGCATTGTGCTGGAAAAATTTATATAAAATAAATAAAATAACCCTATTAATACAGTCAAGATGGAAAGAGATTTTTATCATGCTGCACAAGTTGTGGTCTTACCCTACCCACTCTGGAGATTCAGAGCCTCCATATCCGTTCACCTGCCATTCAGAATTCTCTCTTAAAGCCAAATAAAATTACTGTCTGTGAAAGCAACTCATTGTCTCCATAAGAAGAATTATGCTGGTTATTATGCTGTTCTTTCAACAGGGTTCTGTTATGCCCAGGTGTTCCAGGGGAATCCATAATTATGCATGTTTTGATCAAATGTTTAGATAGAAATGCATTTCAGACTCTTCTTGATGGCAGCTTTGCTCTTACAATGATCAGATGTGACCTTTTATCTTAATTCAAATATGGAAAATGTGAAGTTAAACAGTGTTGCTGATAATAATGCCACTGTCATTTTTGCCTGCTCACTGTTTTCTAAAGCAGTCAATTTAATGTTTTTTTTAATTTATAAAAGGAATAGCAAATAAATAGCAAGATAAGTAATACACAGAAAATGGCAGAAGACTTGACATAGGAAAAACTTTCAGAAAAATGATTTGAATTTTTAACAACCCAGTGGAACAATTTCACCTTGAATACTGTGATACAGTAAGTACTATATATTGAGCAAAATCAGGCAAATGGATTTGATCATAACTCATTTCTGGGAAGAAAAGAGAATGGTTGCTTCTTTTTTTTATTATTACTCCAAAGAGGAAGGGAGAGATAGAAATAGAAACATCAATGATAGATAATCATTGATCAGCTGCCTCCTGCATGCCCCACACTGGGAGTCGAGCCTGCAACCCAGGCATGTGGCCTGACTGGGAATAGAACTGTGAGCTCCTGGTTCATAGGTCGGCACTCAAGCACTGAGCCATGCAGGCCAGGCGCAAAATGGTTGCTTTTTATTTTTCATTTACACAAGTGATTTTCATGCTATTTTAAAGTACATAATTCCTTTATACTGTGATTTTCTTCTGTTTCTCTAACCGCTTCTGTGGCATGCCAACCTAATGGATTAGGTAAAGACTGTCAGATAAGGGTCCTCCAGGGATTTCAAACCAAACCTCACCAATGGCCCAAATCAAAGTGCTATCACTGCAAGTTGCTATTTGTGTTTATTCAGTTTCCAAGAATGTAATTAAAAGAATAGTTAAGGTCCATATTTAATGACAAATATTCCAAAGAAACATAATCTGAGAACTCTTAAATAATACAAGATGAATCTAAAAGCAGTACTTTAGCCCTAACCGCTTTGGCTCAGTGGATAGAGCGTCGGCCTGAGGACTGAAGGGTCCCTGGTTCGATTACGGTCAAGGGCATGTACCTTGGTTGCGGCACATCCCCAGTAGGGGGTGTGCAGGAAGCAGCTGGTCGATGTTTCTCTCTCATCGATGTTTCTAACTCTCTATCCCTCTCCCTCTCTGTAAAAAATCAATAAAAAAATATATTTAAAAAATGCTTCAGAGAATTTTTTTTAAAAAGCAGCACTTTAAAATATAGTTCATTTTCTTCTGTTTTCTTCAAAAATACTCTCTATATCAACTTCTGATCTGGCTTAGCTTTCTGAGAGGTGCAAATGTCTTAAAGTATAGGTGTTTATAATTCCTATCTCTTCTGTCTCTATGGAAGGTGGGTCCTGACAGAAGAACCTCTTCCTTTGTTGTACTAAGTGATGGATGAAGAAGTAAGTAATAGAATCCTGGAGAGATGCTAGATAGCTGTATATCAACATTTGGACCTTGGAGGGATGGAAATCCCCATGGCAAAAAAGGTCAGCATGAATGGAGAAGTAGTGGTGAGAGAACACGGAAGCAGTATCCCAGCCATTCAACCTAGACCAGGGGCCACCCGGCGCTGATGGTACATGAATAATATAAAACTTTTGTTTGTTTCTAAGCCCTTTGTATTTCTTCACATGTACTTATATATTTTGTCCTGATTTTTAAAAATAAGGATTCAATCTTCTTTTCTTTATAAATGTAGGCAATCTGTTGCCTACTGAATAGATTTCCTCTGGATGTACTTTAGGCCCCTGGAATTCACTATGTCTATCGTAATTCATTGCTTTCTGTCCACATAGTACCCTGCTCTAGTAACTCACACTTTTGCAAATAGCATTATTCTACCCAGTTGTGTAACCTAAGAACCCTAGGGGGATCTTCCTTCTCCCCCTATTCTGCAAGTCCGACTCATGGCAACCTTCTTATTCTACCTACCAAATCTTTTTCCATCCTTTGGCCACTGTTTGACTTCAGTCGCTCATCTTATCTGACTTGGACCATTTTACTGGGCTCACACGTAGTCTCTTGACTTCAAGTAAATTGGCTGTCTTCAATACCACCAACCTTCTTTCTAAGACAAAGATCATATCCCTTTTCTAACTAAACTGAGGAGATGCTACACAGTCTACCTGGGATTAACTGGGCCACTCTTACCTCCAGTCTACCTTGACCACTCTTCAGCCAGACTAAAAGTATATGATTTTTTCCATTATTTTGTACAATCTGTTCCTCAAACATGCCCAAACATGTTTCCACCTCTGAGTCTTTCTTGAAAGCATTGCCTTCACATATATAGTCTACACGTGGATTTCTCTCACTTCATGAATCTTCTCAAATGTTGCCTTATTAGACAGGCCTTCCTTGGCCACACTGTCTGAAATAGCACTTCGCCTTGTGACACTCTTTATCCCTTTAGTCTTTTATTTTACTTACTAGAGGCCTGGTGCATGAAATTTGTGCATGGGGAGGTTGGGGGGAGGGTCTCCTCACCCCAGCCTGCACCCTCTCTAATCCAAGACACCTTGGGGGATGTCCGACTGCCAGTTTAGGCCTGATCGGGCCTAAACCGGCTGTCAGACATCCCTCTCACAATCCTGGACTGCTGGCTCCTAACCGCTCACCTGCCTGCCTGCCTAATTGCCCCTAATTGTGCCCCCCTGCCAGCCTGATCACCCCTAATTGCCTCTGCCTGCTGGCCTGATCGCCCCCAACTGCCCCCTCCTGCGCCGGCCTGGTTGCCCCCAACTGCCTCCCCTGCTGGCCTGGTCTCCCCATGCAGCCTGGTGTTCAGTTGTTTGGTCGCCCCTCACTAACCCCCCTACTGGCCTGGTCGCCCCACGCAGCCTGCTGCTTGGTCATTTGGTCGCCCCTTACTAACCCCCCTGCCAGCCTGGTCACCCCATGCAGCCTGTTCGGTCTTCCGTTCGGTTGCAATGGTCGCTTAGGCTTTTATATAGATAGATTGGCACGTTGTGGCACTTCTCACCAACTAGCACATTACTGTTTTGTTTATTTGTTCATCATTAGTTTTCTCCCTCTAGAAGTCAAGCTTCTTGAGGACAGGGACTTTATTTTTATTGTGATATTCCCACACCCAGAAAAGTATTTCCCTATGGTAAGGCTCAAAAAGTACTTGGGAATGAGCTCATGAATTAAAGCTATTTTCAATGTGTTGAATGTGTTTCTCCCCCCTTATACAGTGGGACCTTGACTTACGAGTGTCCTGACTAATGAGTTTTTTGAGATACCAGCTGTCTCTCGGCTGATTTTTTGCATTGAGTTGATAGAGTAATTTGAGTTAACGAGCGCCTTAATGAGCTTGGTCTCGGAACGAATTAAACTCGTAAGTCAAGGCCCCACTGTATGTCTGAGTGACTCATTTTTCTAATTGAATCAAAATCAAATTCATCTTTCCTAATATATCATTTCTTCTACTAGAAAGACTTAATAACTCCATATTCAAAGTTATTATTGCACTTTGTAAGTAGTGGTATCTCAGCATATTTATTATTGATTTTTTTGGATATTGAATATTGGTTTTCCTCATCACTGAATAGAATATAAAATATTAGAGTTGATAGATTATGTATTAGAGGCTTAAAAACTCT
Source organism: Myotis brandtii (assembly GCF_000412655.1). Taxonomy (NCBI): domain Eukaryota; kingdom Metazoa; phylum Chordata; class Mammalia; order Chiroptera; family Vespertilionidae; genus Myotis; species Myotis brandtii. Next base: position 275,599 of record NW_005355037.1, on the reverse strand, counting down.
TGAATGATTAAATCAATTATTTAATGGACTACAAATGAAAAATAAGTACTAGATATAAAGGAAAATTAGATTATTTTTCCCTATTTGCAATATTCAGAGTAATTTCCTTTATTTCCCTCTGGTTAGTCCGAATCACATTTATATAGTACATATACTTACTATGTTATGTTTTTAAACACAGAAATACAAAATGTCCCCAGGTCACTGAGCTTTGCCTTGGCTTGACAAGTCTCAGGTTAGTTTATTCTACAGAATGTAGGGAGATCTGTTAATTAACTCTACTTTTCTTAAAAGATCTTTATTGCAAATAAAGGAGAGTTAGACTACTTTTACTATCTGATTGAAATCTTTTAGGACTTTAAAAATTTAATCTAGAGTTTGAAATTAGGCTTATCTTCTAAATTGTTAAGTTGTTCAGGAAAATACCTTCTGAAGGATTTTAAATAACATAATTGCCTGCCAATTGCTTTGAACACACTGAACAATTTTCATCCACTGAAAATCAGAATGAGTTCTTAAAAAAAATCTGTGAACTATAACAGACTGGAATAACAGTCTAAAAACCTAGTAGCTAAAATTTTTTTCTTTTTTTTCAACTTGCCAAAAAATTTGAACAAGCCACAATTTTCTTCACTTTAAAATCATGGAGAAATTTACTTAATTCTCTCTGTGGTTCTATAGACCATAAAAATGGATCCTAAAGGGCTGAAGTTGTAAAGAAATTTAAAGTCTTCTCTAAAAACTTCATTTTTTAACTCACAAATTAGGCCTAAAATCATTGAGGCCTTTCCTCAACATTTCTGTTAGGTTTTTGTTTTGTTTTGTTTTGTTTTGTTTTGTTTTTTAGTTTAACCTATGGCCTTGCTGACACCTAGTATTACTCACATTTTTACATATTTTCTAAAACTAGAAGTCCATTTCAGCTCATGGACTGGCATGGCTATGACAATTAACTTGAATTTTTTCCAAATCTTCTCTCAGTTGCAACTGATACTTACTTTCTGTCTCTAATGTAGTAATCAGAGGCAGTGGCTTATTTATTTGTCACAGTATTTGAAGCAATTACCTTTTTATATAAACACTTTATCATGGAAGTTTTAAGTTTAGAGACAACTGCTTCCTCAACTTGATCTGTCATATGGAAATGGCATTTGACTTCCACCATCAATAAGAATTGCACTTTTGTGGTTCAAGTTCTTCTCTGCTGTCAGTCGAAAAAGAAGGCTTGTCAGAATTGGTTCTTCCTTGGCCTTTCATTTCTCAAGCTTCCAGTAAGTAAATGGAATGATATTTAAAAAATAGGTCACTTATTTTCAATTTTGGAAGTTTTTATCCAATTTATATGATGAGTCAAACTTAAAATAAGCTTACAGATTTAGAAAAACACACTAAGTTAATTTTAGTCCCAAATAAACATTTTTGTGACTATTGCCACTGAGTTGAACTTTTGAATAAATAAAAATTATTTTTTGATGTCATAATAATATAAGTAACAATCTATATATATAAAAGGCTAATATACAAAGTGTTCCCTCGGGAGTTCGACGACTCGCTATGACGTGTGCTGACCACCAGGGGGTGGCATGGAACAAAGGAAGGCCCTGGCCGGCAGCTGGCAGCCAGAAGGTAGGCCCCAGCCAGCTGCCGGAAGGTTCTGATCGGCCCTGATTGCCAGCCAAGCCTACGGACCCTACTCATGCATGAATTTTGTGCACGGGGCCTCTAGTAATAATAATAATTGAGGGCATATATGAGCACTTAACATATGTTAATAACTGCTATATGCATTTCATGTATTATCCCAATTTATTCTAACAACTAGTAGAACATAGGCTATATTATTTCTATTTTATAAAGAAATTGAGACTTATAGAGATTATATAATTTGCCCATGTTTATACATTTACTAAGTTTTAGATTGCAATTAAGACTCCATCCCTTAATGGGCTTTGTTACACATATTAAAATACAATTTACAATAATGCTATGCTAAATTATAATTTCAGATGTATTTGAAACAATTATAGGAAATGTTTATAAACAAATCTGAAAGAATTAGGCAGATCTATCTCAAAGGGAGAACTGATATTGTTTATTGAAATTGTGAAATTTTATTGTGAAATTTTATTGTAGGCTTTCAAAAATATCAGAAAAAAGATGCCATATTAAAAATAGTTTTTTTTGTCATAACTTTATATCTGAAATTATTACGTATTATATTTTACATCAAGATAATGGTAATACATTTTTAATTGTGCAGTTTTATTATATGACTTTGTAATTCTTTAATAATATTTAATAATAGTAAAATAAATGATCAAATTTTTCTGTCTTAATCCTTAATATTCTTAATTATTTTAGCTTAGTAGTTATTAAAAATCTTATATAAGGATCATATAGTTCCAGTACTATAAGTATAATTTTATCATGCATAGGAAAACAACAATATATGTGAAAATATCTTGCATGCATTTTGGTAAAATGAATGAATGATTTGGGTGAAATCTTTTATTAAAATTTATGTGGGTGGAGGTGGGTAAATGTGGGGGGAAGGGAAAGTCTGCAATGATGTCACCATTAAAAGTTTTTAATAAAAATACTACTAAAGGGAAATAAATAAATAAATAAAAGTTATGTATATATTCAATACTCATATATATATTTAAAATTGGAGATTCTTTTAGGTTCTTGTAGTTTTCAAAGAAAAATAAAAGGCATGCTTAGTGTGTGGCAGATAGGAAAGTTTATTTCTCAGGCTCATCTGTCAGTAAAGGGAGATCCATGCCTCAGCAGGTCTGGGGGAGTCAAGGTCCAGCATAATTCTGGAGACTTGTTTCTTCTCTGACAGCCCCTGACTTCCTAAAAGTAGGTTTCTATTGTGTCTACAAGATATCTGCCACTGTGGGCAACCACCAAGCTACTTTCTGTTAAGGTTTTTCTGTTCCAGTTTCTAGCAGCTAAGTGTCCCTGGTCTTTCTTGTTCTGCCCATGGCTTTCATCACTCATGACTTCAACTCAAGACCTACTCAGCTGAGGTGCCATTGGGTTTAGAGGCCAAATAATTCTCTGATGTTGGGAAGAGCCTTTCCCTTGCACTGTAGGATGTTTATAGCATCCTTGCCCTCTGCCCACTAGCTGTCATCCCTCTCCCAAGTTATGATAAATGAATGTCTCTAGACATTGCTAAATGTTCTCTGAGGTGCAAAATTGTCCCTGGAGCCAACCAATGATTTACACTTAAAAATGTCTTCCTATGTGTTCACATGTCACATTCTCTCTCTCTCTCTCTCTCTCTCTCTCTCTTTCTGTCTTTTCCCCCTCATACTGTCTCAGAGTTAAACTCACTTTCAGAAAAAGAGAGACTCCCAGACAATGACAGTATGCCCAACCAATATCATACATAGTTTTTTTTTTCCATTAAAGTTAAATAATATCTTACTACTAAGCCTCAAGGGACATAAAATAAACCAAATTACAGACATAGTTTCTCTTTATCCAATTACTATTTATAAAAATTTATTTTTTAAATGTAAGGGATCTTGCACAAATAATCAATAGTGGTGAAGAAAAATTTATTTAAAGTTCATTTCATTTTATTTCACTTCCTCTATTTCACTTCTGTTTATATGTTATAAAATCCAATTAAAAAAAAATTCACTACTTCTAATTTAAAATATAATTTTAATGTAATTTAATTTTTTAAAAGGAAATTCTATTTCTCCATCTACCACTCTGTCAGTATATAAACGAAGACATTATATTTGAATGGATAATTTATATTCCAGAATCCTATGTTTAAATTCAAATTGACACCGAGCAGATATTGGGGAGAAACTCAAATGTGAGTCAAGGTCCAGGATAATTCTGGAGACTTGCTTGTATGATCTTGGGAATTTTCTTAACCCATTTTTCCTTAGTTTTCATATTTTTGAATGTGCATAAAAATATACCAATCTTATAGAGCTTTTGGAATGACTACATGAGTTAATGTTTTTTTTTAATTTGTGTTTATTACATACACAATCAAAATAATGAGAATATCTATTATCTCCTAAAGTTTCTTTGTATGTTATTATCTTGATTGTGGTGGCAGTTTCATGGATGTAGCATACTCATCATATTGTATATTTTAAGTATGTGAAATTCATTGTGTGTTGATTATACTTCAATGTAACTGAAAAATTTTAAGTGTCCAGTAAATAAAAATATATTTATAATGATGTTCATCTAGTGATAAAAATGCCTTTTTCTGAATAGTGTAATCTGTATGCTTTGTTTATAGTTTAATTGGAGTTTTATTGAATTTAATTAAACTGTTATTCTTTTCTGCATTGTTTAGATTTTTATAATGAGGGTATAAAATCAACACAAATTATTTGTCATAATTTTTACAGAGAAGTATTTTGAATATACTAATGTGTTTGATATGCATTTTTAATTCTTTGTAGTTTGTCACTCTTCCTTAGACAGGCTTCTTACATACCATTTCTCATTCAAATCTCTGAGTACTATTATCCCATTGTTATCCATCTGATAGGTACATATTTAAAAGATGACTAACTTTGCCATTTCTAAATATGGCTACGAAAACTCATTGCAGAACTTTCCCATATTTTGTATTTCTTTCCTGCATTCAGAAATAGTCCAAAGAATAAATGAACCCTTCCTAAGTTTACCTGAATAGCTTGGGGCAATTTAAAGACATTGTTGCTTCCTGTCTATAGAACCCAACTACTACTAATCACTTTTGGCTTAGCAATTTTTCATAGAGAAAAAGCTAACTTCTTAAATTTCCTCTTTGCTCCTCTGGGTAAGATTAATTTGGTTTCCTTTACTGTTTGTTTGTTTTTGTTCTACAAACTGTACATGAACATGGTATCTTTCACCTAACTATCTCTGTCTCTGAGTGGGCCAAACTCTATCAATTTCTGTGACATAATGGCAAGAACCCTTTTCCTTTCCCTGATACACACATAATGATACTTTCATATTTGAAGCTATAGGCAATTAGAATATTTTTTTTAAATGAAACTATTAGTTAGAGGACAAACATTTCACCCATAATGATATGGCTACCAATAGCTTCATATATGTCAACATATTATTTTATTTTTATTTAAATATTTTTTATTGACTTTAGAGAGGAAGGGAGAGGCAGAGAAAGATAGAAACCTCAATGATGAGAGAGACTCATTGATGGACTGCCACACCCCACACTGGGGATCGAGCTCACAACCTGGGCATGCGCCCTGACCGGGAATCGAAATGTGACCTCCTGGTTCATAGGTCGATGCTCAGCCACTGAGCCACACGAGTCAGACCATATATGTCAACATTTTAATTGGTGCCTATGTTAAAGACTCACTTTTTAAAGTTGTTTTTATTTTTACAAAAATGTATATTAATTGTAAGCATTTAAAAATGCAAATTATATTTTATTTCATTATCTCCCCAAGATATTGGCCATGCCAGTGGCTGTCCCAGTGCCTGCTTTTGCATATGGACACAGGATATGGGAAACAGAAGGGCAACTAATTATAAAAGTCTACTTTTTACTGAATAAGCAAACAGCTAAAATTTCTTTTTTTTTATTGCCTTGTGAGCAGCTTTGAATCAGTATATCTCAACCACATTTGACACAATTATTTTTATTCAAAACATACTATTTTACCTTTTGGCAATAGTTCCAGTTCATTAAGGTATAATTTGGATGCCTTGTTCTATTTCATTCCCACTACTACTTCTTCAACACTTGACACTTTCTCTGTTATCCTGTTCTTGTGCCTCTCCTGTTGTCTTTTAAAGATGCTTGTCAAAATTCTCACACTAATTTTCAAAACACCTCATTATCTCATCTCATCAGGCTGTTGCCTCTGACATGGACCATCTACTCCTCTCAGATGAATTCTCATGTGTAAATGGACATGCCACACCATTTACTGTATTAGATTTTTGTTTTCTGTTCTTTTTTCCATGTTTAGATATCTACCTCGCTCTTTTTGGACTCTTTCTGGGACTTACTTTTGCTTTAAGGCCCATTTCAAGTTCTTTATTATTGGAATGTCCTCTGAGAACACATTTATTTTCTTCCTAGCCTGATTACCCGTAAAGTCTTAGAATTTAGAGGTGGGAATTCTTCAGACCTTTTTGGTGAGGTCGGAAGAATTTAAGTGAACTCTTCAGTCTTAGCTAATGAGCTACTGCAGAACTGAGAGTAGAATTTATATCTTTAAATTTTATATCACAAGTCAGTGTTCTTTCCTCAATATTATGTGGTTTGGTTTGCTTATTTAATCACATAATTAAAAATGTGATTAAATATGGTCACTGTACTATTTCCTGGTAATATTGTATTATCTTACTGTGAACCCCATTTCCCAGTTTGAGAAAAGCTTCTTGAAAAATCAGGCTCATATTGCATATCCTCCAAGACATAACCCAATCCAACCCACATGTGTTCTCCCTCTCTCTCTCTTTCTCTCTCTCACTCCCTAGAATAAAGTACAGACTCAGCAGACGGCTGCTATTTATTTATTTATTTTTGTTAAGGACTTTATTTCTTTAGAGAGCACTGTTAGATTCATAATAAAATTGAGAAAAAGGTTCCGAGATTTCTCATAGAGCCCCTGCACCATTATCAACATCCCCCACAGAATGGTACATTTGTTACAGCTGATAAATCTACACTGACACATTATAATCACCCAAATTATTACATTAGGACATTAGGGTTCACTCTCGATGACATGTCTGGTTTTAAGAGTTATTATCACGAAGTCTTTGTATACTCAGTATAAGCTCTGTCAAGAAATGTTGTGATTCTTTATAAGTGTCTAGTTTTGACCAAATATTAGATCATAACAATTTACTGGACGACACTCTGACTTTTTTATTAACCAGGCCCATCACCTTTCTCTCTCTTGTTATGTTACTCTCACTCCTCCATGTAAACAAGTCTCTATGGGAAGCCACAAAGACCAAAGTTCAGTGCAACAAAGCTTTTTGCATGTCTTTTAGGATCTGCCTCCTTCTTATCCCTGGCCCATTACATACTTCTTATTAGCTCAGGGTTTTTATTTTGTGTGTACTCTCACTCCTCCATGTAAACAAGTCTCTATGGGAAGCCACAAAGACCAAAGTTCAGTGCAACAAAGCTTTTTGCATGTCTTTTAGGATCTGCCTCCTTCTTATCCCTGGCCCATTACATACTTCTTATTAGCTCAGGGTTTTTTTTATTTTGTGTGTGTGTGTGTGTGTGTGTGTGTGTGTGTGTGTGTGTGTGTAATTGTGAAAGCAATGGTCACTGTACTTACCAGACAAGTTTCATCTTTGTGTACATGTGTCGGAGTTTTACCTCTTTCCTAACAGTCTCATAAATACAGAACTAAGTCTACAAGACAGCAAATATGTGTATTTGGTGGGGGCAGACTGGGAAGCAGCTGTTGTTCGGATAGTTGTGTGGAAACCACATGACTGAGTCATAAAAAAGGCTACACGAAGAGAGAACATGTTTGAACGTAAGAAGGCTCACAGTGAATTGCCTTTTCACAAGGGAACAGTCCCTCTGAGCCTGAAGTTAGTAATCTAAACTACACTTTGCTTTTAAAGCTACCCATGCTTAAAATAAGTTGTCTTAGTCATTAATTAAATCATAAAACTACTGACTGAACTGACATCTTTATAAAATGGGATTTAATTATAAACTTTAATCTTGGCAATGCTGTTTGTGAACGAAACTTAAAACTCTGCCCATAAATGTGTATATTCAATAACATGTAACCTTTCCACTTATTAGCAACACTTCCTTCACTTAAGGGGTTTCCTTTTCTTAAGCTGTTGGCACATTGAACCCCCTCTCCACCTCTACTTTATAGGTCCTTAAGAGATGTATGTATTTCTTTAAATACGGAGACCGCATTCAGAAGCCTCTCAAATGACTTATAACTTAAAACTTGTTTAATCGGAATTTCAATTAGGGGAAATAAAAGAAATGGTAAGCAGCAGCAGGAATGACACATTCCTTTTTACCTGTGATTTAATTTACTTTACTTTTTTTTTTACTATGAGACCATAATGTTTATTACCTTTAGCAAAAATGAATTGAAGAGAAACATGGCTCGTCTGCTGCAATGTCCCTTCACACTTAAGAACATGCTCCGCTGGGCAAGGCGCTGCCTCAGGGAAATACTCTCGCACTGAGAATGCCGAGCCTATAGCAGAGGGCCCCCCTCCCCTAGTGCATGCGCATCCCCTGGATCTCTCCTTTCACAGCCAGCCCTAAAAGCAAGAGCTCCATAATGAAGGTTGTCCTGGGGTTTTGTTTAAGTTAGTCAAAGTAGGCTAACTTTGCTAGTAATTGTCACCCAAGCACACAGTGGCCCTTACACAATGCAGGTGAACAATTGGACAGATGTCTTTCTTAGCAGTCGTTCCGGGTCCCAGGCAGATGAGTTTCTGTCATCTTTCACAAATGCATCCAATGATACCGTATGGGCCACCATCCCTGTTGGCTTTTAGGGAAATGTACACGGAGAAGAACGTGTGGTAGATTTTCATGGATCAGTCTTGGTAGTAGTGCATGTCTTCTCTACGTCTCTTCTACTGAGTAAAACTCAGTCACACGGCCACGCTTAAGTATAAGAGAGGCAGGAACGCATGGTCTGGCTCTGTGTCCAGGAAGAAGAGATGATCCTGGACTTGGATGAGCAGCTGGTTGTTCCTGCCCCACCCATCAAGTTCATTCAATCTCCACTGTTGCAAGAAAGGAATCTCTTATCCTTGGACTGATCTTTTGAAAGCTTTGGTTTTCCTAAAGAAGATCCAGTCAGGCAATAATATCCTGGTTTTTAATTCAAGAAAGTAAATCTAACTTCTTTCAATGAAATTAGGACCATTGATATCAAATGCGTGTCTCTTCACAGAGATGCAATTTACAACAGATTTTTACAAAGTTTGTAACCATGTTATCTGTTTTGAAAAAGCCAGCCACCCTTATCCTTGTATAAGACTGTCTTTTTCTATCACATCCTTCCCTGATAATTTTAGGGCTAGGTCAAAAATTCAAGGTCTATAGAACTGGGTTGCCTTTTTAGATCTCAAAACACACTAGGTTTCCAAATGAGGTATGTTTATTTTATTTCATCTGGAAAGAGTTATACTAAAAATCTGGAATGACTAGTTATACTGTCCATAGGAATGTAAAGGAATGACATGTTGGTGAAATCAGAGGCTTCTGAGGATTTTGCACTAAGTTTGGTCTTATGTTATTCAAATCAACATCATATTTCTGATACCAAATTATGCCAAATTCATGTTTCTCCTCCCCTGACCTTTATTGTCTTGGTTTACTGATTTGGGAAATAAGGAAATTCTAAAGCTTAAAAAAAGCTGCTTCTAGCTGGACAGGTCATCTATTGCCCCTGTGATGACTTCAATCAGTGAGCTCTTCTGAGCCTGCTCTCCCCTGCTGTTAGCCTCCACTCCTCTCAGTGTCATTCCAAGCTGGGGCCTCCACTCCTCTCAGTGTCATTCCAAGTAATGGCCCTCAGCAGCGAGGGTTCTCAGCCCAGATCACCTCAACAGGCCCTCTTGTTCTTTGCCAAGTTTGCTTCTGGTAGCTACCCCTGTGCACAACTTTTTAACAAGTTTTTTATTTTTTTTTCCAGTGGGTGACCAGCTGTCCCAATTTGCTTAGAACTGAGCGGTCTCTGCAGGTGCTAAACCTGGGGGAATCCCTGGCAAACTGGGATGAGTTTGTCCTTTCATACTCTTAAGGTTCTCCAGAGCTGCCAGGTCACAACAGCAGCAAAAATACACTTAATTGTATCACAGCTCTGAGGCAATAAGCCTCAGCTAACTTGCCCTTGGTTGAGCAGGAAGTGGTTCTGAAATTGTGATTCCACATCCAAAATCAGAATGAGGGTGATTTTTAAAATGCAAATCTCAGGGTTCCATCCCAGACCAACCCCCAAATCTCAGCAGATGGGACCTGGAATTCCACATGTCTAATAAGCACCTTATGGGAAAATTTGGATGTACTAAAATTTTGGCTATTTGTTTGGCTACTGAAATATTTGTTTATGGAATCCACTTAAAGAAAGGCAAAAGATAGCCCCCTTCCCACCTGTCTGGATCAGGTTTACGTGACTATGGTGTTAGGCAGAAGCCTCACACTTTTTAATGCACTCAACTTTATGTAAGATATATAGGTACTTATGCAAATGAAGCATCTCAAGTTATAGTTACACTAGTGGCCTGGTGTACGAAATTCGTGCATGGGGGAGGTGTCCCTCAGCCCGGCCTGCACCCTCTCCAATCTGGGGCCCCTCGGGGGCATCCCTCTCGCAACCCAGGACGGCTGGCTCCTAACCATTCACCTGCCTGCCTGCCTGATCGCCCCTAACCATCCTGCCTGCCGGACTGCTCGCCCCCAACTGCCACACCCTGCTGTCCTGCTCACCCCCGGCTTCCCCCTTTCCACCCCCCACTGGCCTGATCACCTCCAACTGCCCTCCCCTGCTGGCCTGATCACCCCTAACTGTCTCTGCTTTGGCCCCGCCACCATGGCTTTGTCCAAAAGGACATCCGGAAGGTCTCTTGGAAGGTCTCCCGGTCTAATTAGCATATTACCCTTTTATTAGTATACCAGGAGTTTGGCAAACTCCTCCCCTATCCAGGAATGTTTGGTACACAAATGGGATTCCAAATATCTTTGACTTAGTGTCTTCCCACACCCATCCCAACCAGGGCTGTCATCCCACTTCCAAGCTCCCATGAGGCCTCCTTCCTCTTGCACATTTCACAGCAGCCATGACTAAAGTCCGCTTTACTGCAATCACATCTACACCACTGTAAATCTTTCTGAGTGAGAGAAAGCTGTACTTTTTAAAACTCCTGGTTATTTTTCTTGTGATTTCTTCTGTCTCACAGTAGTTACCCCAAAGAGAGTGCTCTCCTCCCCCACCCCGGAGTCTGAGCTCTGTGTGATGGTCCTTCTCATGGTGTCAGGCACGTATGTGCAACTCTTCTCAGACACACAAGGAACAGGCCTCCTCCTCCTCCTTCACGCCTCTCTGCTGGACGGTTGGTTTTTCTATGCGGGGAGAGAGGAAGCAATGGTAACCACCACCTCTGCTAGGTTTCAACTTCTTTTATTGATTGACAGGTATTAGCTAGGACTCCTTTGCTGGACAACAGGTTTTTCCTGATTTATTATCCTTGTTTTATTTTTTAAAAAGCCCGTGGGAAGTGAACAGCCTGTTGTAATCATTCTCTCCACTAGATGGCACTCCCGGGTTAGCTTTGTTTCAGGTACTATCAATGCAGGCGATTGATTTTTACATCAGTGTGCAGGAACAGGAAGCCATATTTATGTTTCACAATTTACTTGCCTGATTACAAGGACTACAATGTTTCACGCTGCTTCAGAGATTTAGATAAGAGAGCATTGAAATTAGGCATATTCAGAATTCTAATATTTGTAAATTTTCTTGAAGCCACAAGTCAGCAAAACTGGAAAATGTACAGGAAACAATCCTTAACTTTAATTGTTTTGAGCAAGATTTTGTAGAGATATGAACAAATAATAGAATTGTTTGAATGGTATGGCTTAAGGGAGCACTTCTCAAATTTTTAAAATGTGTGATTTAAGGCAAATAAAAGGGAAAACTTAATAAAGCCATAAAGAACATTAGCATTTCATTAATCCAAGGGATGGTTATAATTTTGCAAAGTGCCTAATGAGTTCTTTGCTCTTGGAAACTTTGCCAGCGTCTACCAATAACTGCAAAGTTTTTATAGCTCTGGTCTAAAAGGCTGGACTACTTACAGGAATGATTGATAGTGTAGACAATTTTCCAATTTTCTTTTCTATTTTAGAGATAATTAATTAAAAATAAATCTATGTATAATTATCAATGAACACGACATTTTAATGTAGACCACAATTTAAATAAAAATTTTAAAGAAATACAGAAACCAAAATACATTTGATATCTTTCTTCATATTATTCACTTTATCAATGTTTGCTAATGTGCCTCTGGTGTTCATTTCAAGCCTGAATTAGATGCCAAGTTCAACAGAGCTATTGACTCTATTTTTAATCAAAAGACTTTTCAGGATTTATACTTAGGTCTGGATCTATCTCTTCAGGGTGACATCTGTAGTCCTTATTTTATTACTAATTTTCCATAGTCATTTGCTTGGAATTGGAGAAGAAAGGGAGGGAGGAAAGAAGGAAAGGAAAGGAAATGAATGAAAGAATAAAATAGAAGAAAGAAAGAAAAGAAAGACAAAGGGAGGGAGAGAAAAAAGAGAGTACAAAGAACACATTGGGCTCTGCTGTTTTCAACTCCTCTTCTCTCACCTCTTGGTATCTGAATGTAGAAAGAGCTTTGATTAGAAATGGACACATCAATTAACAGGCAGCTTCCTTATATTACACAATTACAACACCTCAACTTTAGGACTCTTTATGTGAGATGATTCACAAGAATGTTGTATGGATGATTACAAACATAATTCAGCCATAAATATGTAGAAACTACCGTTTTATATAAATCTCTTAATGAGGTCTTTTTTTTAGACCACGTGGAATTGTCCATGAAGAAACCTCATAGCTAAGGAGCATGTCCTCTGAGCAATGGCTACTTCAAATTTATTTGTAAATAAATTCATGGAAATAGAATATATCACGGGTCATATGGGGTATGCTCTTGGACAGAGATTGATTCAAAGGACTATCATGCCCCCGTGCACCCCTAGAATCATGAGGAAGAACTAACTGTCTGGGACTACTATAGATATTTCTGAGTTCTTTAGTTGTAGCTAAATTAAACTGTTGTCCATCTTATAAAAATTTTTCTCTTTAGCTGAGGTTTTCAGAAGGAAAATATGAGTATGAGTCAGCAGAAATTCTCATCCGTTTCATTTTTGTAACAAATATTCTGCAATTAAATTCATAGGTAATATATCTCATCTACAACATAATTTATAAATCTACATAATGCCCATTTTTATATACAAGACAGTACAAACAAGTAAGTAAATGACAAAATGATCTTCATTTCCATGTGTAAATATCCAGGCACAAGTGAACTAGAAAACAGAACAAAATAATTAGATTCTGTACTTAAAAAATGATTAGATTCTGTACTTAAGCACAGGCATCATAATCAACAGCTAAACAATATAAATCAATACAAGAGTTTTGTGTTGGCAACTAAATAACATAATTCCATGAATAATTTTGATCGATGTCATAATTTTCTAAAATGTGAAGCAAGTCTTAATAAAGTTTCAGAAAAATATTATGTTTTCTTATTTTATAGTACTTATATGCTGGAAAAGCCAATATGTATTAAAAATATTTAAAATATTATGTTTTATTTGAAAAGTAGAATTGAGTTCATGTAGGTAACATACCAGTGTATAATCTTAGCATAGAGGGAAAAGTCAACTTCTGAATTGAAGCTTCCTCTCTTAAGCCCTATCAGACACTATATGATACTGGGGGAAGGGGAGGACATGAGAATAAAGACAACTAAATTGTAGACCAGCACCAGGTTTTCTCAATATCATGGCTCTCAAGTCCAAACTTTGTCTCCCACTTGGTAGCACAGACTGGTCCCTTACAGAAGCTCCTGGTCCGAGGCAATAGTGTTATTTAGATCAAGTCCATTATCCTTGAACATTATTTGTACTTCCTAAGACCTGAATACACTCTCTATAAAACATAAGTAGTAGTTTATCACTTTTCTAATATCAGTAAGCTACCCAAACGTTTCTTAGTTAGACAATGGAATGGAGATTGTTGCTAGCTCCAAACCTATCTATCACCAATAGAGAGATGGTAACTTAGAATTAGACAAATCTGTTTTCTAATCTTAACTTTGCAAATTACTGAATGTTCAATATATTACTAAATCACTGGGATGATTACTGTCTCTACTTCATGGGGCTGTCATATGATTAAACAAAGCTTAATTATTAGGAGCTAACCTTCTTAATTCATCCGATCTCTCTATATAAAAGGCTAATATGCTAACTGTCCGACCATCCGACCAGTTGCTATGACATGGACTGACCACCAGGGGACAAATGCTCAATTCAGGAGCTGCTGAGCTGCAGTGACTTGGCAGTGGTGGTTCTTGGATGATGCATTCTGAAACCAGAGAGGAGGGAGGCTGATTCCTCGTGGGGCCACGCGATTCCACCTTCGACCATGGGTTATGTTGTTGCTGGGGCACTGTCAGCCCGAATCTGGTTTACTGCACACTTGGGTTTGCGTTCCATACCCTGTACGACAGCAACTTTACAGAGTGCCCTCTTGCACTCTGGGACCCCTTTGGGGATTTCAGAGAGCCGGTTTTGGCTGATCCCCGCAGGCCAGGCCGAGGGACCCCACCTGCTGGAGGGACCCTGCTCACTTCGCAGAAGCCGGGGAGGGACCGTGGGAGGTTGGCTCCAGGGTGTGTCTGGCCCATCTTGCCCAGTCCTTCTAATTAATTTCTTTTCAATGTGCACGAATCTGTGTACCAGGTCACTAGTTCTCTTATAAAATATTACAAAAAAAAAGAAATAAAAAACTCAAAGAGGATGTGATGATCAAAAACACAAGTCAGAGGGAAAAGTAAGGTTTCCTGAGAAAGAAGAAAGTAAGAGTATCAAACTGTAAAAGAGATAATAAAATAATACCTAACTCCACTCTCAAGATTAAGATTTAATTATTTTTATTTGTCCACATAAGAAGTGATTAGACCTATTGCAGCTTGTATGAAGGAGACCAGATGTAGGACGTTGTTCTCAGAATTGTCTTTGTAGATTTGATGTGTACTTTTAAAAAAAATAATGGGCTTGAAAGGAATAAAAATAATTGAGAATACTTTATTGTTAGACTAACATCACTGTGAATGTGGTAACATCTTCCAGTATCTAGTTAATGTGCTTAAATCTCACAATTAAAGTTAGCATTGACAGTAAAAAATAAGGTATTACAGAAATAGAAAAAAAATCATATAAAAATAAACATATTGATATATATCCTTGCATACAGAAAAGAAATTATATGTCAAAAAGTAATTCTGCCCTAACAATAACAATAATAATTAACCTGTCAAATTGTATAATTTATGCTTACTAAAATTGGGAACTTTATTTATTTAAAAAAATAAATTCCTACTTTAGGTTAGGTTCTGTACTAACTGCTGAGTATCCAGTGATGAATAAGGTTATAATACTTGCCTTTGAGGAGGTAACATTCAATGCTAAGTACACTCTGTTTAGAAATTTTAAAAAGATGGATTTTTACATGTTATTTACTCATATAGGTATATTTTTTCTGCTTTTTCAGTTTTGCTTTGTGTGTTCTATACTGTTTATGTGAGGACTAAGCATAAAATTCCTAAATTACTAAAACACATTAAAAAGAAAAAATAAGCAACTTGCCACAAAAATAATTTAAGGTGGTTTATATAAAGTTTTTTTTTTCAGAACTACAAATAAAATTGTCAAGTCACTTGTCAGATGTAGTGATCTTCAAGATGAATTTGGCACAGCAGTTTCTTATGCATCACAGTATGAAATAATTTCTATTTAAAGTTATGAGAAAATTTTAGACTATCAAACCTCTTTTTTGGAAATCCATGATTTTAAGTGTTAGAATATAACACTGTGATGACTTACAATGAATGAACTCTGGGTATTTTTTGTTGAACTTTCCTCTGATGCATGGAACAAATGATTCACTCCAGTGATGCAGCTAGGAATTGAAGGCTTTCAAATAAAATGAAGAGTGACTTTGTTTCTCACCTCAGAATTCCCACTAGGCACTCTCTCAGCCTCACTACCAAACCAGAGCAGAAATTTATTTATTTATTTATTTATTTATTTATTTATTTATTTATTTAAATATATTTGTATTGATTTTAGGAAAAGAGAGAGAGAGAGAGAGAGAGAGAGAGAGAGAGATCATTGTGAGAGAGAATCATTGATCAGCTGCCTCCTGCGTGCCCCACACTGGAGATCAAGCCTGCAACCCTGGCATGTGTCCTGACCAGATCAAATTGGTGACCTTTTGGTGCATAGGACAACACTCAACCAACTAAGACACACCAGCCAGGGTCAGAGCGGAAATTTAGATGTGACTTGGTTCTTGAGACATTTTACATTTTGAGCTGACTAGTTTTTAAATGGCAAATTTAATTTTTTTAAAAAATAATTTATTTCACAGAGAAAGGGAGAGGGTGGCAAATTTAATTTTTACCCTTCACTTGAATTCTGAAAGGATTTCATATTGAATAACACATGGGGAACATAATTGGAAATATACTAGGAATCATAGCTTTCTTCTTACTAAATTTTTAGGTTAAAAAAACAACAACAACACTCTTTAATATAAACATAAACCAGTGGAGTGGTTCAGGAAATATATGAGATAAAATTGGAAATTATATAAAATATTGTTTAAGTTCATATCAAAATGGTCTATAGTATATACTTATTCCTAGAAAAGTTATTTTTCATAAATCCCTGTTTTCTTACTAAAAGTCTTTATAAAGTGACCTCGTCTTACTTATTCCTAAAATATATTATCAGGATTTTATTGTATCTAGTTTTCAACTTGACAAAGTTATTGAAATTTTACTATATAAGGCAGAGTGCTAGGCACTGGAGTCCCCAAAATAACTGTGATATGGTCCCTATCTTCAATTTTGTTATAGTCTATCTAGATTTAATAAGAGGAACAGATCTGAACCTCAAAACCCATATTCAATGAGAACTTACTCTCTATGTGAATCATATATGAGCTGCAAATGTACAATCTTTCTTTAACTGCTCTGAAAATGTAAAGTAAAAGTTCTAAAGGCTCTATGTGAATTTTTCTGTAGACCTAGTTAGTGGCTTAATGAAAATAATGGTATTTTAATTGACTTCTGATTCTTGGTGTATAGTGTTGTTTTAAAGTTATGATTACCCTTTTCATAGACTTCCCAGGAGGCTTGCTCAGCTGCACATGTTTCCACTGTGATGTCAGAGAGCCTGGGCATCACCTGCAGTCCAGCCATCCCACCTCAGCCTCAACTACACATTAAGATAACATGAAGTGCTTTAAAAAATGCCAATGTCTAACACCCACTTCAGTTTAAGTAAGCTAATTCCCTGGGGTAAGCTAAATCCCTATCTGTTTTAAAATTTCCTACAGTGATTTTAATATACAACAGAATTGAGAAACATCATTATAGACATTTCCTACATCAAAATGAGTTTGAGTTAGATCATGAATTCATCCAAAGAGTTAACTAGCCATTGTGTTACAACATTAAGACAATATGGGAAGTAGCTGAGTGTTTTGTCATATTATAAATTACACTAGAGCAGCCTTGGGCAAACTACGGGCCGGATCTGACCCGTTTGAAATGAATAAAACTAAAAAAAAAAAAAGACAGTACCCTTTTATGTAATGATGTTTACTTTGAATTTATATTAGTTCACACAAACACTCCATCCGTGCTTTTGTTCCAGCCCTCCGTCCAGTTTAAGAACCCATTGTGGCCCTCGAGTCAAAAAGTTTGCCCACCCCTGCACTAGAGGCTCAGTGCAGGGATCGGGCCGAAACCAGGATTCTGGATTGTGAGAGGGTGGTTCTTACCTGACGCACCCTGGAATCAGGGTCTCTCCTCTCTGGTTCAGGGTGAAGTTACCTGAGAACCACAGCTGCCAAGTCACTTCAGCTTGGCAGCTCCTGTGTTGAGCGTCTGCCCGTTGGTGGTCAGTGTGCATCATAGCAACTGGTCGACTGGTTGACCGGTTGACCAGTTGTTCGGTGGTTCAGTCTTTTGGTTGTTCAGTTGCTTGAAATTTTATATATATATATAGATGCTTTAATTTGTTAATTTTATACACCCATATGAGCACAAATAATATCAAAAGAGAAAATGTTCTCATTTCTGTTTATATGCCAGTGTACAATTTGACTCACATGATGTTTTCAGCCAAAAATATAAAATACGTTATTTTAGTTTTGTTGTGACAGACAGTGAGAAGTAGTTGATGTTTAATTTTCTTACATTTCGTTGTCCCATTACTTTGACTTTCTTTGATGTTGTATTATGGACTTGAATTCTGGTTTGCAAGTCCAGAAAGACAAAAAAGAAGAAGGGCCACAGAACTTAGGACACTTTTATAAACCTATTCTAGGAGATCAAAACTCATTGTTCAGTATTATCTCAATTGCTCAACTTAAAAATAAAATGATGTCTCTTAGAATTGAAAAAAAAATCCATTAATTTTTGATGTTATCTTTGGTATTGATATGTATGTTATATACAAGAAGTCATAAGAAATAAATTAAAAATCAACTATGTGAGTGAAAAAGTAGTCTCAAATAATTTTTAAATCTTTGGTATAGCCATTTTTACAAAAATAGAAAAAAATATTGTTATATGGGAAGTGAATTTTACTTCCTATTTGCTTTAATGAATACATACACACACACTCATGCACACAAACACACAGAGATATTTAGAATACCTGAGACAAAGAAAAGGAGTAATTTGCAGTAATTTTTTTTATAGAAAATACATTTCTTTAATACATTTTTAATTGAACCACTAGATGGAGCTCCATTTTAAGTCATTTATCTACTTGAGAAAAAAAATTTTTTTTTCCATCACATATTGCTTTGGAAATACATATATATTAAATGTTAAAATATAAATGTCTAATAAAATTTTCTTAAAGTTGACTATCTGTGAGTGAGATTACAACACATCAATATTCAAATACTAATAAATTTCCAAAAAAATTCAATTGCTCTTGAAAGAAAAATGTGGATTAGCCCTTAGAAATATAGTCAAGATTTTTGGTTCAGCAGAACATATGTCTCTTACCAATTCATAGATAATATTGCCATGGTTTTCCAGAATGTATAGTTCTATTCTTATAAAAATACACTCTGAAAATTATGAATTGCAATGACAGGTGGAAAAGGATGTTTTATGGAGACTTCTGTGAAAAACATAAGCAGGCAATCAGCACAATTACAAGAAATAGACACCATGTTCTCAAGAACTGAGCCGTCTGGTAGAAACACACATATTGATCTTTGTTCCTAGTAATTTGCATATATTTACTGCATTTATGATGTAACCAAGAAATATCATTCATATAACAATAGAATTAAAAATATAACTTAATAGAATTAAAAATATCATTAAGTTAATGAATAAAATTGACTTTATAGTAGGATGCCAGTACTACCCTAATTCATAAAATGCCTATGAATCAGAGAGTTACCTTCACTTACCCAATCAAGGAATGATTCCAAGCCCATAACAGGTTTACAGCCCAACATAAAAAATAAAATACTTAAAGCTAAGGGAATCATGGACAGCCTAGATTCATTCATTCATCCCAGCAGTGGTATAATTGAGGGCCTATTGTGTAGAAGGCACTGTGCTAGTTCATAAAAACTGACAAGTACTATTCATTATAAATTCTACTTTAGGTCATGAATAAATTCTGATGAAGTAGAGGAGGGATTAACAGAAGGTGCCCAGATTGTCAGTAAAATCTTCACCATGAAGAAAATATTTGAATAGGCTCTGGAAGCATATTTAGAGATGTTAGCGATAATGGAAATATAATGGAGGGGAAAGAATATTGTTGCATTGAATTGAATATAGGTATAAAGTTAAGGGAGATTTGAAAACAAAATGGGTGACAGTCCTCATGTCATCTCTCTTGGAAACCTGTCCTGGATGTAACTTTGGAGGAGTTGATGGTGAGAGTCCTAGGAGAGGAGCTCTCCTGGTATCTCACATGAATTTAGGATATGTTCTTCATGAGTAGGAGTGTCTATAACCTTTAAATCTGAGATACATTTCTTAGAAAACCACAGACTTCAATGATATGTTCACTGATAAGATAGGAAGATAAAAAATAAAAAATAAATTTCATAAAATTTATAGCATACCTCCATATCGGGTGAATAAAAGAGAGGGGGAATGTAAAGGTACTAAGTAGGAAAGCAGGCTTTTTTGGGGGAGGAGGGGAGCTCTGGACACTCAGAGCAGAAAGGACAGCTCTGCTAGTCTCATCACATAGAACAGTGACCATTTAATTTTAAAAAGTTAAATTCAACCAGTTGCAAATATCCTTGATTTTTGTCTATTGATGGTGGGGAAATAGGTAGTAGAGGCTCTGGGAGAAATGATGGGCTGGGCCAGGAGCTCCTCGAGTATACTAGGAAAATGCTGTGCTCCCCCAATTCAAGGGAGACTTTTGATAGAGAGAATGGGTTTCTTAATTCCAGGATGACGAGGGAAAGTCTAGATACGATGGCAATTTGGAAAAGGGAAGTAGAAAGGAGCAATAGAGCCATAAGAAAGGGAATGATAGCAAAACAGGCTTACAGAGCTTGATATAGTCTATTTTTACCATTTGCTTAGAGTCCAGTTTGTCATTAAGTCTAATAAAATATTTGCTCCATCTGGCCTCAAAACCAATGTTCCTTTTATTATTATTCTAAGTGAGAGAAAGAGGTAATTACAACTATAGAAAGGGAAGAGAAGAATAAAGGGGTACGCTTTATATGGGCAGAAAGCTGATTATATTAGCACTTCACACTAAGACAAAAATGATTCAGAACAACACTCAGACTCTTTCCCTTCATCCCACGAATGCCCTCAAAGTATTTGTTGAGATGTTCTAAATAGTTTTAGGGGCTAGCCTTCATTCATGACAATCCAGTGTTCATTGAGGTACTGTAGTAGATTTTTTTAGGGTTCTAGGCTGTCCATGATGCCCTTAGCTTGAAGTATTTCTGATAATTAGCTATCTACTAGTATATACTGTCCTAGGGGGACAAACATGCACACTTCCTTTACTCCTTTTCCTTGTGTTGATCCCTCAAACACAAGTATTCTCAAATGGGAGTCACTCACTTCTAGCATTTTTGATAAATCATCTGTGTAACCAAACATTCAACTACAATATTGTCCAACAAAGGAAATGCTCTTGGAATGAATTGCTTAGAAAAGCATATGAAAACATGTTTTCAACCACTTAACTTCTAATAATCAAATTTTTAAAAGAGAAAAAAATACAATTTTGAAGTGATGTTTGATTAGATGGATCACATTTTTCTACCTCTTTCCAAATTCTCCTCTATAACAATACAATATAAATATGGGAATATAAGAAGTTAAATTCCTATACTGTGTGGTAAGATGATCAACTTTTTATAAGAGAACTGAATTTTTATTCTAGTAAGAATCTGGAGTCTAGAGTCTCCAATGTGGAAAGTAAGAAAAAAAGGGGGTGAGGTGGGGCTTATTCTGTGAGATTTATAGGCCACACATTAAATCTAAAAATCTTACTTCACTTATTTGGAATCTTACTAACTTTATCTCTATAAACAGAAATCAAATAACCTGTCATATTGCTTTTATAATGTTTTATTTTCCTAAGAGAATAAGATTCCTATTTGGCACTTCTCGCAATTTTTAAGGCAATCCACTTATCTGAAATATCAGAATAATGTTTAGCACTAACATCCAGCCAGAGACCTAAGATAATTTGACACTAACAAGTACTTTTTATGCTGCAAAGTAAAATTAGTTTGTATTAAATGGTAGAAAATCTGCCATTATTTTTGAAGCCGTCACTATAACAGCTGTTCTACAACATAGAGTGCTCACTAGTACTGACCCTGTATGTCTAAAGCATCAAATGAATAGTGAACCAACCAGCCATCCAGCTACAAAGAAAAATGCAAAATGCAATATTATCTTTTTTTCAATATAATTTGAAGCCATCAAAATTACATGGAATCTCAGAATTAAAACACATTACTCAAGTGTAATCTAAAAGACTCAGAAGTAAACAGAAACCCAAGAAACATTTAGAATGCAAAACGACTCTCTACACTACCAACAGTGAACCTCTGCTGCATATAAATTGGGAAATAGCATTGTTTAATGTCAACAAAAGAGATGTCATGTGCTTTCTCGACAGAGGCCAGAAATAAACCACTAACCATGGAAACCTGAATTCCAGAGACAACATGCATTTCCATTCCAGTTAAGGAACCCATGTGATCTAAACTTTTGTAAAATGTAAAAAAAGTCTTCACACTGTTAGGAAAAAAAAAGCAACAACACATAAACTTTCTATGCCCCATCTTTCAATGGATATTTTATCAAACAAGACACCACTGTTGTAGGGCATACTATTATTTTATACAAAACAAGGAATGAAAAAGTGCTGCCAGTTAAACTATGACAAGCTAAGATGTATAAAGCACATTGGAATTCCAGGGGAAATGTCCCCTTCAAACGTGGGGGCAAAGTGTAAATTATGGTGCATCTTTCTCACAAGGGTGATGTCAGGGTCAAATATATTTGAGTAGTTCCCAAACTCGGCATTTTATTTTTCTTTTTAATTTTCATTGCTTTTTCGCTCAGCAATGGGTATTCACTTTTTAAAAAAATATATTTTATTGATTTTTTTTACAGAGAGGAAGGGAGAGGGATAGAGAGTTAGAAACATCGATCAGCTGCCTCCTGCACACTCCCTACTAGGGATGTGCCTGCAACCAAGGTACATGCCCTTGACTGGAATTGAACCTGGGACCCTTGAGTCCACAGGCCGACAGTCTATCCACTGAGCCAAACCGGTTAGGGCCCAAACTCGGCTTTGTCTTGGCATGGACAAAGCGGCTATGCAGAATTTGAGCAAGTATATCCAAGAAACAACAACTACATAGACCACAACATATTCCAGGCTCGAAGATGTTTGGGAAATGATAGACTAAAAACATTAAATTCTATGATAAGATATCATAGAGTCTTTAACATTTGAGAAGCATTGTGAATCTTCAAGAGGTAAATGGAGTATTTATTCGTTCCCCAAATTGCTTGACATAAATCAACCCCTCGTTTTCATAGGACATAGTGTGATATTAGGGATCACTAGACAATATTAATGCACTTAGAATTTAATGGAAAACAAGTCCCAATTTGTATAAATTGATTCTCTAATTTTTAGTTTTCTAAGAAATACAACGAAGTTAAAATATAAGTAAAATGCTTACTTTCTCTTCCTTGGTCGTATGCCCATCTCAAATTTCATGCCTCTTCCCTACCCTCTTGTTCCCTGGGAAGGGATATCCATTAGAATGGCACTCTTTCTTACTTAGCCTCTTCGTCATTCATTTCCATAAGGAAACAGTGTATTTTCTATTGATCTTCACTTCTCCTTGGAAGTGTGATGGTCTTCCAAGGTTTGGACTGAATGTGTTTTTAGGGAGAACTCTAGCCAGCCCAATTGGCCACACACTTATGCAATCTATGTACTACAGCTAGCTTTCATCTGTAACAAACCTTCAACTTTGTCTCTGACTCTCTTCTATCTCATGGTTCTAAACTCTGGCATAGAGCAGAGAAAGAAGTCTTATTTCTTATAAAACCCCCAAACTGCAGAATTGTATATCCCCTTACATTAAATGTGCATATGAGAGTCAGACCCAAGCAGCTTACTTTTTGAGTACACATCCTCTGCACCTGACCCTGGGCACCTCCCAGCTTTCAAAGAACATCTTAAAATAGACACATTCAGTTATTACTCAAAAGGTGAGAGTAAAATAAGAGAACCTGTAGAGGCCCAGGAGTCTGAAACCCGCTATAAAACTCCAGTAGAGCATCACTCTCCATGCTTTCCTGGAATGATGCACTCACTCCTGCAGAGGCTTCAACGGACCCTGCCAGGCCAGGTCTACGGTAGAGATCATTATAGAGCTGAATATCTTCCAGTTGTTATAGGTCTGTGATACTTTAAATCATGTGCGTAATCAACGCGGCCCTCCGCCTTCCTTACTGAGGGCCAACATTTTAGAAAGAACAATAGCTTCTCCTAACTCTTCACTTCTCTCCAGAAGCTTTCATAGTTGTTGGTTCAGAAGAATTCTGAAAGCCGTGAGAAATAGACATGCTTTTCTTTTTGTGATCTTAGAGAATTCTCAGTGATAGTTACCTTATATCCTTACTTTTCTCATTGAAAGTCTAATGCTTTCCCTCAATCCTGAGTGTGCTGTACGTACAATCTATGAAAGAGTAAGAAGAGTAGTTTAAAAACATTTCAGCTTTTTGTTACCTGTATAACAGTCTAAAATAGATTCTTTTTATCTTCCTCTCCTCTTTTCTTCTCTTTGGAGGGGAATATTTCTGGAAAGTTTTAGGATAAAAAAACCCACAAAAACAAACTTCAGTTATTATTACAAAACCCAATTCCAAAGATCCTTTTTAAGAGACTATTTCAAAACAGAACCCCAAATTTCTAAAAAAAACATTTAATTTTAACCAAGTCTTTCTAATGTCCTGCTGTACTTTGAAGAAAAGTCTTTATCAGTTTATTGAAGTTCTCAGTATTGGAAAATTACTAAGAGGAAACATTATAAGGAGTTGACATTTCCTTTTGGGGATTTTGCTTGAAATTTAGTAAAATAAATGAGGCATGAGAGAAAACATTAATAAGTAGTGTTAGCACATTATAAAAATGTAACTATGACCCTGGCTGGTTTGCTCAGTGAATCGAGTGTGGCCTGGGGACTGAAGGGTCCCAGGTTTCATTCTGGTCAAGGGCATGTACTTTGGTTGCAGGCTCCATCCCTGAGTCTGCTTGGGATGCATTCAGTAGGCAACCAATCGATGTGTCTCTCTCACATTGATGTTTCTCTCTCTGTCTTTCCCTCTTCCTGCCACTCTCTCTAAAAATCAATGGAAAAATATCCTCGGATGAGGAATAACAACAAAAAAAGTAACTCTGTATTATTGCCTAAAACTGTACAACAAGATTTAAAAGGTGAGGATTTTAAAAGATGAAGGTCACTATAGCATAAAGAACAGTAAGAACTTGTTATAGAACTTGAAGTATACTAATAAACCAGAGTGACATGAGTAATTCTCTCATGAAGGAAAAGTTGGTCATTATTGCCAATCAGATCCACTTCTATGTCCCTCTATGGCCTTCTATTCCCTCCCTCTCTCTGTCTATGGCACCTGAGGGGAATTGGAGGACTAGATATATGTTTCCTTAGAGCCAGATCCTTGTTGAAACTCAGAACAAAGCTGCCTTGCCAGCAATTTCTGAGTTATTGATCATGTCCTTTCATCTGTCCTGCTTCTGTGAAATAACTTTTGAGGAGAATGGAACATGTGAGGGTATTTCTAGGCATCTGTGCCTCCTCCATTGTACTACTCATTTTTGAGCCCAAAGGAAGAAAAGTAGGCTCTGTTAGTAAAATATAGAGCATTTTTTGTTGTTGGATTTCTGAAAAGGCAGTGTTCCCTATCTGAAATGTTCAAAACCAAGGCTGATAAATGTAGCATCTTAATTAAAGTATTCTAGGAAAACACTATACACTTGTCCAGATTAATAAAATAAGAGGTTCCATTAGGATAATTTAATTCCTCAGGAACTGTTCATGTTATTTAAATATTGTTTTGATAAGAATGAAGATATTCTTTACATGCTCATCAGTGTAAGTAAAGTGAATCCCTTTAGAACTTACAGGGATTTTTAGTCTTATCAATCTGGAAAGCCTGGACTAAAAGTCAAGGTGTCATTGCATACAGAATTTTTTTAAAAAACAAGACTTCTTTCATTTTTTACTGGTACAAAATACAAATGACTGAAAACCTGCTGAAGAACTCTACTCATACAGCATAGTTCAGCCTGCCTGTCAGGGGAATATCTGAACATAAATTTTTTTAAAAAATGCTTTAAGCCCATAGAAACATGTGTCTCACTCCCCATCCCCAGCCCTGCACCTACAAATGTCTAAAAAGCAGCCTGAGGACTACTATTGGACATTAGTCTATTATGGTTTGGAGAATAGGATATAAGATCAAATTTTGTTTCTTTTAGAGTTTAAAAATGATTATCTCTCTTTTCCTGTTCCTCTTCACAGTTTATTTTCTTGCAAGCCTACAGTATATTTTTATATTGTTTAGCTTACAGAATTGGCCACTTGATGACACAAATGATAAATCATAATATTAAATAGCTTTTTCTTGACCAATCAGAAAAAAAAAGAAAGAGAATGGTTGCCTTTATTTTATTTTACCCCAGGAAGATAAAAATTAAATTCAATGAAGGTTCTAGCTCTACTAATAAATGGGCATGATCAGACGCAGGCTGCCTTGGAAAGTCAGAAGATAAAATTGATAAAAAGCACATTTTATTTTGAGGG
>NW_005355037.1:228517-241473 GCF_000412655.1 Myotis brandtii | reverse complement strand
TCTGAGGTTGCCCCTTTGCATCCAGTCCAACTATGGGCTTATTTATAGTGTTACCTTCTGCCAGCAGCCCTGCGGGAGCCCTCCCCACTTGCGGGTCACGCCGGCCTCTATGGGCGCGGATTTTGGGGGGCGCAGATTTCCCCCCGCACGCGCGCGTTCCTCGCTCCAACCTGAATTGCAAACCGCACCTTTGGGGTAAGTCTAACCTTTCCGTGGAGGGAAGCAGGTCTCCTCTGAGTTCATGTAGTCGCGCTGCTTGAGAACCGTTGCCTCCGGGTGGGTTAGTAGCTGATCTCTGGCTGCGGATAACAGCTAGTCAAGATGGCGCGGTCACGCCGCTGAGCTGGCGCCCAGGGGGAGGTTTCAGCCTCAATCTCTAACCATCCCCATTTTCTAAGAGTTCTCTGTCTTTCCTGGCTGCAGACTGACTCTCAGCTGAATCTCCTCTGCTTGTTTGGGCTGTATTGTACCCGTTTCAGCTGCTCGCCCTTATCTGGTCCGGGACAAAGCACCAACACGTCCGTCTAAGCCTCCGCCATTTTCCTCCTCTCTTGAGGGAAATTTTATTCCTAAATGCTAATGCATTTTTAAAAAATGGTGAATTGTAAAATACATAAATGTATAATAACTATATCACGTAAGAATATTTTTTAAATTGTGTCTGAGTAGAGATGGAGGGACACCTCCCAAGGCAATTATAAAAATTCCCCAGTCAATTATGAGTATATGCAACAAAAATATGTGGTGCCTCTGTACTCTATGGACAGTGGATAAAAGATGAGGAACCATTAATTCAGAAAATAGACCATGAAATACCCTCTAATTAAAAGTCAACTAATTAAATGGACAGTGTCAGGAAATAGACCATTGCTTCTCCCCTGCACACCTCAACCATGTGCACGAATGAGCTCAGTGCACTGGAGATTGGAATTTACTCTTTTGGTAATTCAGGTCAGAGAAAGGACAAGGAATATACAATAGTACCTGAAGCACATAATTTTTTAGGGGAAAAAACAAAAAACCCTCATGTACAGTCTAAAATAATGGTCTCCATTTGGAGAGATCATGACTTGATTTACATATTTGCTAGGATTGAATTTTACTGAATTAAAGTTTTCATTATTCATATATTAATAAAGATTCATATATTAATAAAGATTAATAATTAGGCAATTTGCTATGACTAACATGCACTATGACTAACAGTGCTATTGCTTTCAAATTAAACATAAACACTAGGAGATACTCATCTAAATTGATGTAATCATAATTTAATTACTATAAACAAAGACACACCCATTACAAAGTTTAAGCCTGCATTGGCCAAATAATAGATTAAAAATACAATGTGATCATACAAGACTGGGTAATAAATTTATTTGTTAGATGTTTAAGAAAATATTTTAGTAAAAACTTTTGGGTTAGTTGTGATTAAGAGAAAAAAAATCATTTTTCAAATTTAGAATCTTAGTTTTCCAGATTCCATTGTTTCTAGTTTGATGATCACTCAGTTCAGAACCAATTGCACTATTGGCCTTCAGAATACAAATAGAAACTTATGACAACCTATCCTGACTCCCATGGGTTCAACAATTGTTTGTCTAGGTGCTCTTTTCTATTACATCAAAATAAACAGAAATTGAGCAAAATATTTTTACCCCTCAGTACTTTGAACAAGGAACATTTATGATGGGAAGTGCTCACTTAATTTTCCATCATGGGGGAAATTTGCTACCACCTTTTTAAGATCCCATCTCAATCCTCAAGAGAGTTACCTTACTAGTTAGAACAATTAAGTTGTAGGATAAGAGACTTCTCTTGTTAAGGTACAGACTTAAATAAATTTAAGTCTGGATGCTTTTAGCAAAAATTATTTTTATTGTAAATTTGGTAAGAAACACTTTTGAGCTAAGCCCATTAAATTTCAATTTAATTCCACCAAGTTTTATAGAACATATAGTATTTCTTAAGCATAGTATTGGAGGTTAAAATTAGGTCCAGGCACCAACCTAGAGACCCACCAACCTATAATCATTTGGTCAAAGTTCTCATCCTTAAAACAAAGCTTACTCTGTGAAGGTCACAATCCACAGAAGCTTAAGCAAAAAGGGAATTTTAGCATGCAAAGACAAGGACATGGATGCCATGTTCCATATGCTCTTTGTACACAGTCTCAATGTCTTCCCTTTAAGTACAAGTTACTCCAGAACTTGGGGTCCCAGTTATCCACATGTCTGCCCTGCAATATCTACACCCCCCCTCCCTCCTTTTTGTTCTCTGTGGCTTCAAGAATCTTCCCTAAAATAACTAAACTAATCAGAACTTTTCATTACATGGTTCATTCTATCTCACTTGTTAGCTGCAAAAGTCCTACTTCAATTTAAGACCAGATGAGGTAATTTATCCTTTGAAACCACTCCCTCCATCAGGACATGTTGCCCCATTTCTCTAAATTTCCATTGCTTATTGCTGGTATCATTGCATGTGTGTTTACCACAATATGTTGCAATTCAAAAGTATACAAGTCTGTCTTTCTCTCAGAACAAGAACATTGTGTTATTAATTTTTACGTTTTTGTACTCAGTAGAATATCAGGCATATATTGTTCAAAATATGGTGATGTTGATTGAGGGTATTTTTCTCTCTGGAGAAACTCATGCTCTAATGCAGTGGTCGGCAAACTGCGGCTTGGCAACCCGCAGCTCGCGAGCCACATGCGGCTCTTTAGCCCCTTCAGTGTGGCTCTTCCACAAAATACTGGCTCCTCCACAAAATACCGACTTCTACGCATGGGCCACGAAGTTTCAATCGCACTGTACATGTGCGCCCGCATGTGGTGTTTTGTGGAAGAGCCACACTGAAGGGACCAAAGAGCTGCATGTGGCTTGCAAGCCGCGGTTTGCCGACCATGGCTCTAATGGAAAAATAAACATGGAAACAAGCCAAAAGACTATAACAGAAGTAGCAAAGCTAAGTTTTATTAAGTCCTTACTCTGTGCCAAATATTGTACTGAAATATTTTTAAGAATGTGTTATTACTCCCATTTTATTATCCCCCTTTGGCACTTCTTGCATGATGATGACATTTCTTTCTTTCGTACCCATCTACTCATCTAGAATGTAAGTTCTTTGATGACATGGACTGTACCTGGCACTGTTTCATTCCCAGCATCTGATATGATCCCACCTGCCACCTACTAGGTAATCAAAATGTTTGTTGATGCATTTGTTAGTGCATTTGTGCATTGATCAAAGGATTATTTTGCCCAGTATTTTAAAGATTAGAGCACACATTTTATGCAGTGCTTATGCTATGCCAGATGCTGTTCTAAATGCTTCACAGATATGAGTTTAGCAAACCTTGTTACATCCTGTGAGCTAGCTTCTCTCACTGTTAACAAGGTAATGTTTTACAGGTGAGGAAACTGAGGCACAGCTAGATAAAGCAATTTGGGCAAAGCTATATAGCTAGTTATCTATCTTAGATGCTTCTATTAATGTGACTTGAGATTAAAAACCTGAACTATAAAATCAGCCATAGGTAATATACTGACATGGTGATT
The DNA here is from genome assembly GCF_000412655.1 of Myotis brandtii. Classification (NCBI taxonomy): domain Eukaryota; kingdom Metazoa; phylum Chordata; class Mammalia; order Chiroptera; family Vespertilionidae; genus Myotis; species Myotis brandtii. Next base: position 237,910 of record NW_005355037.1, on the reverse strand, counting down.
CATGAGGACAGTTTTAAGTAGTTTGATGATCATGTTTCATCTTTCTGAAACGGGAAAGTTGGACTGGAACACATGGCGTTCCTCTGGGCAGGATGGTTCCAGGGCTCTTGTCTGGTGGAGTCGAAGAATGAAACCATGGTCAAAAGGTGGTATAGTAAAAAGTGGAAATTTATTGAGAAATAAGCACAGATTCCCACTAAGTCCCTTTTTTCCACGGTTTATAAAGGCTGTAGTTCTTTGTGCCTTGACATCCCCTCTGATTGGTCACTATCCCCTTTGATTTGGTCACTATAGCAACTCCAGAGCTCAGACCTCAGATTAGGTTCTCCTCTCCTTCTCCCTTATTGTTCTCCTATTTTCTCTGGGTTTTCCTCTTCCCTCTCTAAATGAGGGGCTTCCTTCCCTTTATTCTGTAAATGTATACCTTCTGCAGCTCCCAGCTCCCTTATTCTATGGAAATGTGCCTTCTGCTATTTCCAGCTCCCTTATTCTATGGAAATGTACCCTTTGCAGCTCTGTAGCCCTGTGCTTTTTTCCATGGACCCCTTAATTCCTAAAATTTCCTAAACCTGCCTAATTCACCCCTAAAAACTTCTTTCATTTCTTACTTGGTAAAGCTCTTAGCCTACCCTGGTCATTTTTCTTTATTTTGGTTCAGCATCTCCAACCTGCATTGTCGACATAGCTCTAGCTCTTCTTTATTGATCCAAAGTTACTATGCTCTTTGAAAATTACTTTTTTTTCCACAAGGCACATGCTTTCTTCCTGATGCTGATCCTTAAAGAATAAGATCTTGTTTACAACTACCCGGAGTTTAGAGGCTATCCAGTGGAGCCTAGGTTCTTGAACTTCATTCATTCTGGAAGGCTGTTCAAGTAGTGATTTGTTTGAAAATCAAGTCCCCTTTTCCCATTAGAAATAATGTAAGTTGAATTAATCCATTCCAGACCCCCAAGTGATTCCCTGTTTTAACCTCCCTTATATACAGTACATGTGTACTGTACTGTTTAATCTATAAACAAACACTTCTTTTCTTGAATTTATCAAGCCAACCTGCACTAGCCTTACAGGAATCACTTTCAGCACGGTTCCAGGGGTGTCTTTTAGGTCAGTATGCAGCATCTTTGCCTTTTCCCATATCATTACTTCCAAAATGCTGTCACTGGTTAACTGCTTTCCTTATCAAATCAACAACAGTTTTTCTACCTCTTCAGTTTCCCATGGTCATTGTTTCTTTCACACCCTTAGCAACATTAGCACTCTTGATGGCCTCTCTTTGTTTTAAAATTGTGCTAACCTTTGACTTCCCCAGCAACAAAAGCATTCTCTCCTTTGTTTGTTTGTTGCCTGAGAGACACTTCTTGTCATGCTGAGGGATCAACATAAAAAGGTTGTCAGGTTGAAAACCAAAGTTTGGCTCCACAACCAAGACATTTTTTTCTGGGAACAACTTGGTTGAGAACCAAGTTATTCAAGATGGGATACATTCGATGAATGAAATTTGACTGTACTTCAATTATCTTTTCAGTTTTTGTTCCTAATTACTATTCACAAATCTTTGTAAAGTAGAAATTGCAGGAAATGTAATCTTTCAAATGTAAATATAGCTGCTGTGATAATTAGGCTAGTGGGTTTTTAGATCATTGCTATTCTTAAAAGGGAAAAATAATCCATATACATTTTTCACATTGTTGAACATTTCTTTCTCTAGTATAGTTGCTTCCTAATTGTTTCAAAAGTATTCCCATTTCAAAGGAATTGCCTTCTCTTCTGTGTTTAGCCCAGTTGGTTGAAAAGTGTTGTTTTTTTTTCTCTTTAATATATCCATCGATATTTCATGTGCATTAACACTTCTCTTTCATATAGTATACATCTACTAGTATTTTGTGATTACATCGTTTTTATGCACAAGGACCCATTTGTTGAACAGCAATAATCATTTATTTATTATTGAAAAAGTTAGTTCCTAATGATTATTAATACTGTAGAGAGTGGTTTATTGGTGAGTTATAGCTGAATGTTAACCAGTTTTCCTACCCAATAAACATATAATTAATGTAGACATTTAATGAGTCTCAAAGGTGTGTTACTAGAGAATAACATATTTTAATGAACATTTAAAAACCATCAATATCAAAGATTAAAATATGTTGGACATACAAGAACATTATCCATTTTGTAATCTTGGAATTAATTTTTTACTCTAAATAAGACTGAATGTACTATTGTAGCTCTTTAAATAGTCCTTGTGTCAATAAAAAATTTAAAAAAAAATAGTCCTTGTGTTTGTTTTCTATTGCTAAATAATAAATTACCACAAAATTTGAAGCTTAAAACCACACTAATTTATTAGTTCATAGTTTTCTATGTCAGAAATCCAGCAAGATGGGGGTAGGTAGGATCTCTGCTTAAGCACGAGGCTGAACTCAAGATGCCATCAAAGCTGAGTTCATTTGAATGGCCTGAGAAGAATCTGCTAGAAGCTCATTCTGGTAGTTGGCAGAATTGAGCTCCTAGCAGTTGCAGTACTGAGATCCTGAAGTTTTGCTCTTCATGAGTTTGTATAGGCCACTTGCAGGTCCTTTCCTCATGGCCTCTTCCACTGTCAAGCCAACAAGGGAATTTAAAATCATTGTTTTCTTTCAAATCTCTCACTTTCAGTTCTTAAATTACCCAAGGGAAACATTTTGCCTTTTTATAGGGCCCATGTGGCTAGGTCAGGACCACCTGGCTAATTTTACCATCTGAAGTGCAATTGTGCCATACAACATAACTTAATCATGGTGGTGAAATCCATTATATTCACTGGAGGATGATTCAGGTCATGTACACCAAGGGCTGGGGATCTTGAAGAAATTTTAGAATTCTGCTTAGCACAGTCCCCAAGTAGAAAAGGTCATCTGTGAATTTTAAAGCATACTTTCACTTGCCCATGAATGACTGAAAAATTTTTTATATATCTTTTTTAATGATACTATGTGGTAACATTCTGACAACTTTTAGAGTGCTAAAACTTTAGGGTTGGCTAGTGATAAATGATATTTCTCTTTATAGTGTATATGTCTGTGTTGTTTTATGTATGTACACATAAGCATCAGAAGTACTGATAGCACTTTTAATAAATATTAATAATTAAAATCTGCTGATATCCTGACTATACAAAATATGAATAACTAGAGGCTTAAGAAAAGAATACAGTACATATATATTACCAAAATCTATCATTGCTGGATTGACACATAAAATATCTTACTATTCTGTACTAGTCAGCAAGCCAGCTAGTTAGAGAGGGAAGTAGGGGATCTGGAACACAGAGACCAATATGAGAAAAATTTGTGAGAAAGTGATGGGCCTAAGCCAGGGCTTAGAGAAGGAAATTGCCCATATGAAACGTCATGTAGTAAGCGATAACTCATGAATTTCCATAAAATGGCATGTCTAGCATTGATTTAGGAGTTATTGCATTTTTTAATAATTCCATCACTTTTCCCAAGAGTTTCTGTAAAAGACTATTATATACAAAAACCTTGAGTTGGTGGTGATTTACAGAAACTATCATAGATCTGGAATTGCAGTCAAGTGAGAGGAGTCCCAGGTTCAGAGTGATGGTGTAAAAGCATGGTGCCTGGTGAACTGACTGCTTCTTTTTCTCCAAATATAATTAGGAGAAAGTGGCTTTGAAAAAGTGTGTGGGTGTGGTTAGATCTTCGTATTGCAGAGGAATGGGGGTATTAAAGAGAAAGGAAAGGGTGTTACATCAAGGGAGAGTGATAGTGTCATTGACAGGTCAGTGCATGTTCTGATATAGACACCATTTGATCTTTAAATTAAGAAAAGGGAGACATCAGTGTAGCTGTTGGACATACAGTTGTCAAGAAAGTATGATTGCCAGGGGATTGTCAAGGGCGGGGGAAAAAAAAGGACACATATGTAATACCCTTTGTAATACTTTAAGCAATAAAAAAGAAAGAATGATTTACATAGTGAAAAAAGACTAAATTAAAATAAATTAAGTGAAGTATGGATATGAAGGCTCACTAGAAATAAATATGCATCAGCGTGGGGGTAATAATTGGTAAGGTGAGTGGAGAGTTGGTGAGGATATAAATCCAACTGGAGTGATAGATTCATATTGTGAGTCACAAGGAGTAGAGAGCATTGGGCAATTATTCACCATGAAATCATCAGCAAGGGAGCTTTTGTAGGCTTTTGAGCCAGCAAGACTACCTGTTACAGGCAGTTAGGCAGACATGAGCAGAGCAAGGACAATGGGCCAGGTCCAGAAACTCACCAGGGCAGAAAGTCCCAGATGCCTAGCAAGGGGCAAAACTGGGAAAACAAGAACCTCCTCCCCACCCCGGGTAACCTATCCTCCCCTAGCATATCACTGGTCTTTCGGTTTGGATCCCCTGACTTTTCATATTGCTAGTCCTGTGGCTTAGACCCCTCTTGAACGTTTCTCCCTAAAGATAACATTTAGGCCTCAGTTATATTTCAGTTCCAGGCCCAGAAAAGCAGACAAGTGATGCCATGGCCTTCTCAGGACTGGCTGGATTGACTAATGACTCCCTGCCCTGGGGCCAACCAATCAGTGGAGACCAGGACCCTGAAAGAGCACACCTGGACAGCTGATGAATATTCTATTGAGACCCTCCCCTAAACCTCCCCTAAGATTTCCACCTGCAAGAGAGATACATGTGCTCAGGATGGACCCAGTGAGTGCTCTCCCGCAGGGGACCATACCAGCATATTCCCTTTCCCCTTCTTTCCTCTAAGGCAGTGGTCGGCAAACCGCGGTTTGCAAGCCACATGCATCTCTTTGGCCCCTTGAGTGTGGCTCTTCCACAAAATACCACGTGCGGGCGTGCACGTACAGTGCGATTGAAACTTCGTGGCCCATGTGCAGAAGTCGGTTTTCGGCCTGGGCAAGTCTATTTTGAAGAAGTGGCATTAGAAGAGGTGGGGGGTGTCTGTTGGTTGGGCGACGGGAGATGTGGCACAGGCGGGCTGCGGGATACGAAGCGCAGGGGAGGCACGCATGATTCATGCACGAGTTGAGTGAGCCAATCAGTCAGCAGTCTCATTGTGCAGTGGTTAGTGCTAGTCACGTCCGCAAATTGCACGCGGGTGACAAAAGTACCTACTCGAAGCAGAAAGTTACCTGTATTTCTCCAACCAGCTGCGAATCCTACAGGTATTTTTGTCATCAATTTAAGAATTGTAATTATTTTGTGTTGGTGGCTTTATTATTATAAAATGAAACTTACCTGCTTAGAGGGGTTTAAATGCCTAACCTTGCTAAATAACTTCTCTCGCTTACTATTTATTTCTTTCCTTAGCACTCATGACAACTGCAATTATTTGATGTGACTATTTATTTATTTAAAGTTGATCTTCCTCACTAGAATGTAAGTTCCAGAAGGATGTCATGTTATCTCCAGCCTTAGACACATAATAGGTATTCCATAAATATATTAGTGTATTGAACTCATGTTGTTAATACTAAGTACTCAATCCAAAATTATTATTAATTAAGTTAATAACAATGTACCTACCTATATAATTTAAGTTTAAAAAATTTGGCTCTCAAAAGAAATTTCAATTGTTGTACTGTTGATATTTGGCTCTGTTGACTAATGAGTTTGCCGACCACTGCTCTAAGGGACCCACTAGACTTGCCATCAGGGGAGCAATGGGCAGTGGCAGTTCCTCTGGGCTAACCCTTTGAATCTGTCTCCAATATCTCCTTTTCTCTGACTTCTCAGTGAGCCAAAGCAGCCCAATCTAGGCTCTCCTGTCACTTTTTCTATACCCTTCCTTGTTTCACTGTCCTAAGTATATTTTTGCCGTGGTCATACATTCTTACTTACTTTGCTACACTTTGTTTTTTGATTGAAATCTTTCCTTCAAGAAGACAAGAACAGAGATCTCGGCATCTCGCTGGCAACATATTTAATCACTAGAACCTATAACTAGCCCCTTCAAAATGTCTTTCAGATTTGCTATTTTCTCCTCATTTATTTGTCTAAAAAAAAATTCCTTGTCATCATCAAATTCTACATTATTATGCTAAATTCTCTTAAAAATTCACCCCTAACCCTTATGCAAGTATTTCTCCTTTCTCTAATTTCTGTCATATACAATGTCAATTAATAAAGCTCCATTATCATGTGCTGTTAGTTATGTTGAGTTGAATCCAGGACTTAAGGACCATAGTGAACCAGGGCCATAAAGGTGAGAAAAACCATGCTAATATCTTGAAACAATGAACATAACCTTAGGTGCCTCAAAAGTGTTTGCTACATGTAAGGTTTGGTGCTGAGGATTTCTCAAATGCACTTGACTTTTAAATGTCCTGCTCACCAATTATAATATCTCTTGAAAAGTACTTTTTTATTTTTATTTTTTTTAATTTTTTTTTATTGCTTAAAGTATTACAAAGGGTATTACAAGGTGAACCCGAAAAGACCCACACCAAGACACATCATAATTACCATGGCAAATGTTCAGGACAAAGAGAGAATCTTACAGGCTGCAAGAGAGAGCCGGAAAGGTACATACAAGGGATCTCCCATTAGATTATCAAATGATTTCTCAACAGAAACACATCAGGCCAGAAAAGAATGGACGGAAATCTACAAAGTGATGCAAAGCAAAGGACTGAATCCAAGAATACTCTATCCAGCAAGGCTATCATTCAAAATTGAAGGGGAAATAAGAAGCTTCACAGACAAAAAAAGGCTAAGGGAGTTTATCACCACCAAGCCAGCCATGCAAGAAATGCTAAAGGGACTGGTGTAAAAAGAAGAAATAAAAAGCTCAGAAAGAAAACAGCCACACAAAAAAAGAAATGGCTATAAGCAAATACCTTTCAATAATAACTTTAAACGTAAACGGACTAAATGCTCCAACCAAAAGACATCGAGTGGCTGAATGGATAAAAAAACATGACCCATACTTTTTTTAAATTAAAAATAATTTATTGATTTGAGAGAGACAGAGAGAGGGAGAGAGAGAGAGAGAGAGAGAGAGAGAGAGAGAGAGAGGGAGAGAGAGAAACATCAATTTATGGATTTATGCATTCATTGGTTGCTTCCTGTATGTGCCCTGACTGGGGATTAAACTCACAATATTGGCATATTGGGAGGATTCTCTAACCAACTGAGCAACTGTTCATCTTACATAAAAGGGCCAATTTAAGAACTGTGGAGGGTAGAAAAGCACAGAATAGAAATAAGGACAGTAAGATGTAAAATTTTACTAACAAATACATCACTGCATCTAAAAAAAGTAGGAACACAAGATTAAAGTTTTTATATTGATTAGAACCATCTCAAGAAGTTATTTCTGTCAACTATTTTTGGAAGGCAATGGTGGGCAAGAAGTGAGACATGTTTGAAGATAATATATAATATATATATGTGTATTGTATGTCTGTCCATGCATCTGTCTATATATGTGTGTCTATTATATATTTTATAAGAATACCAAGCAATAATTAGAAGTGTATACATAGCAGTCTAGAGCCAGGTTCATATTTCTCTCAATGTGCTAAGTATTTTCAGTGTTTGTTCCTGCAAGTAACATGCTTTCTAAAAATAGTATGTAAATAGAGTGGCTATAAATTTTAAGTCAATTTTTTCTGTATTTTTCTTTGATAGTTGGCTCAAATAAAAATCATTTTATACATTTAGAAATGATTTTAAATGAAGATTTTTCCCTTGAGAATATAATACTGTTGGAAATCAGCTCCAGTCACCTTCAATAGTTTTGTTGGGCGAGTGAAATTTTGTTCCTCATCTGTTGAAATACTTAGAGCTAAATCACCGAGCGGAAGCAAGGTTTCCCACCTCAAAATAGGCCTTTTGCAATATTGATTATTTTAAGCTGGTTATTGTCCAGAAACAAAAGACTTAGGAAAAACTTATGACCTTTCTCCCAACTGCCTAAAATCATTTAGGTAGAGAACCTGCTGTTCCAGGAAGGGAGATACTGTCATAGATAACTATAGTTTAATGTGAACGAAGTGTGACAGCAGGGAGAACCTAGCAAGGCCCCTTTTATCAAAATGTCCTCTCTGGGTCCCAGTGTTGATGGCCCAGCAAACATTTATTTACCAAACATTTGCTTTTTCATCTCCATGTGAATTGCCTTCCTTCCCTTTGAGGTCCCAAACCACCATCATCACCACCCACCTTCTTCTGAGCTCCAGATGGCCTAGAAGCCTTAACTGCCTGTTCTGTTCTCAGTTTCATATTCTTATGAAACCCCTGTGTGCACATCTGTAATAAATTTGGTTATTTTCTTCTCTCAATCTGTCTCATGTTAATTTGATTACTAATCCAAGCAGAGGAGTTTAGAAAGGTAGAAGGAAAATTATATTGTCCTGTCCTACATAAATATTAGTGTAGGCTTATACAATATCTTTGAAGGAAAAAACACTATTTAGAAATTCTACAATTTTATTGACTATTGTTTTTTGAGGATGTTTGTCTATGAGGGTCTTTAAACAAAATGCAAGCAAGTTTTACAGTTGGTTTTAAAATATAAATTATGGTTTATTAGGCACTAGACCAAGAACACTTCAATACATTATTTCTAAGCAGTTATTGTTTTTTAATATTTGTTTCCCAAAAAAACAAGAGTTGAGACTTGACTCAGCTTGGGGTGGTCCACTAATGTTCTTTTGAATCATCTACTTCTCCATAATTTTTATTCCTCTACATTAAAAAGCTTACTGCATATTGCCAATTTTACACTAATGATGCATGAAATGTAATGAGCTTTCTGAGTGTCTAGATTATTATATGAATAGCCTTTAGACTAAAGTTTCAATGTGAATTCCAAACTCATATTCCATAATTGCATAGAGATAATTTTTTTTTCAAAAAGTATAATCTCTCAACAAAATAGCATACTAAATTTTACTATCTTCTTTACCAATTTAGCTAATAAATTTTCATCAACATATAAGCACAACCACTTTTTAGCTATATACCAACACAGGTGTTAGTGCGAAATAAAACCAACTGTCAATTAACATATCCTGATTATTCTGAAAAAAAAAAAATAAACACTGTCAATTAAAACAGAATACCTCAAAGCAGGTATATATTTTTGCACTTTCAATTTATTTCATATTACCTAATATTCTAATTTCTATTTTATTTTCTTTGTAGCAATTAACTCTGAAATTACTGTATCTTGTTTGTTTATTGGCTACTAGAGGCCTGGTGCACAAAAATTTGTGCACTCCGGGGGGGAGAGGGGGTCCCTCAGCCCGGCCTGTGCCCTCTCGCAGTATGGGACCCCTCAGGAGATAACGACCTGCTGGCTTAGGCCTGCTCCTGGGTGGCAGAGGGCAGGCCCAATCCCTAGGTGCAGCCCCTGGTC
>NW_005355037.1:224945-227791 GCF_000412655.1 Myotis brandtii | reverse complement strand
TACTGGGGTGCCTGGCCAGTCTGGGTGAGGGGCTGAGGGCTGCTTTCAGGCTGGCGATTGACTGAAGCTCCCAACTGCTCCTTTTCTTCTTCTTCTTTTTTTTTTTATTCTGGGCCAGCTTTAGCTCTGGCTCTAGCTCTGAGGCTTTGGTTTGTTTGTGTTCTATAATCGAAACAATGTATACCTCCAGCTCTGAGATCCCGGCCGGCTGAAAGCTGGTTTCTGGGGTTTTGTTTAGCTTCTATATTTATAACAATGTTTCAAACTGCAAACTCAGAGGCCGGCAGCGGCAGGCGGGGAACGTTGGAGTCCTCCGTCACTGAAGGAAGCAAGCCTCCTGTTAGCTTCAAGCTGCCTGGCTGCCGGCCGCCATCTTGGCTGGCAGTTAATTTGCATATCACCCTGGATTAGCCAATGGGAAGGGTAGCGGAGGTACGGCTAATTATCATGTTTCTCTTTTATTAGATAGGATTGTCTGTTTTCCTCACTAGAATGTAACATCTGTGATAAAAGGAGACCTCTTTGTCTTGTTTAGTGCTATATCATCATGGCATGGAAAGCAACTGTCAAATAGACTTCTAATAAATAGTCATTTGGCATTTTCTGCCATTGAATGCTAGATTTTAAAGCTATATTTAATTACACTGTCTAATAGTTCTTTTAAAAAATTATGAGAACATTTTATTAATAAACAATAAGCATGCTGGCTAAACTGTGAATATAGTAAATCACATTTTTAGCTACCTGTGATTATTATGTGTCCATATTCTAATCATTTCTAAATCAAATGGAGACTTAATCATTTAATTAATATATAAAACATGTTCTAAAAATTAGAGAGGACAGTATTTTCATCCTGAGCTTAGGATAAGACACAGACCTCACAGAAAGAATGCCTTTCTAACAGAAAGATAATATTGAAGCATTGATAGTTATAAATAAAAGTAGATTGCAAGGAGTTAGAAATAAGCAGAACACATTTAAATCAGGAAACTATCAGTTACCTTTAGGACATTAAAAGACAAACTGAAACATATTAAAAATTAAGAGTTTATTTGAGCAAAAATTGACTTGAATAAAGGCAGCAGTCAATGAAGTCCTAAACTAGTTCTAAACTATGAACCCAGTGCTGACTTTTTTATCAATTCACTAATTGGTCTAAAGAGGAAGCCCTTAGTGGAACTGTCTTTCACGCATCCTATTTGTGCCCCCTTTTTGTGAGACCCCTAAATAAAGGTAGTGGCATATAGAGACTCATCTTTGTGCCAAACGTTGCTTCTATAAAAGGCGCAAATTGAAATTTTTATCAATATTCTCATTTTGTTTTATACTGTCTATGTGGTAAACCTGGGGATATCAACAGTAAATGATCTGTTCCCACATTTCACTGCATTTTGCAAGTGCACTTATTCGTGACCCATTAGGATTATCACAAATGTATGTGGTACCATTGAGTGGTATGATATGAAACTGACCTATAGCTCTCTTTCTCTTAAACCTATTTCTAATCTGTCAAGTTTTTGTGTGTTTTTTTAATGTTATTTTTTATAGTGGCTAAGCTGAAGGTAAGTCTCTCCAGGAAAACTACCTCCTTGGCCAATATGGTTCCTCTTTCCCTCCATCCTGCAATGGAAGAGGTCCAGCTGTGTTTTTAGCAGAGCTAGGATCAAAGCTACTGCCCAGAGTTTCTGTTCAATATCTCTGCATTGTCCAGTCAACCATCAGGCCAGCTTCGCTCGTGTTCCCAGCTGCAGTCCATCAGTTCATTGCGTGTGGATTCCATATGGCTGTAGGCCATGTGACTTCTAGGGCCCCATGGCTATGGAGGGAACACAGGTGGGTGTAAGGAAGTAGGAGCAAAGCCAGAGGAACCAGAGAGAGTGAATTCCTTTGTTTGGGAATTATGTATTCCCAAATTTTGTAGGTTTGTCTTGACTCCACCCCTCTAGCTAATCCATAATTCCCCAGGTTAGATTGACTATCATTATCCCTGTGGCACCTGTACTTCATTGTGCATGTGTCCATCTCTACTTTGTCCAGTCCCTTTCCCCAGTGATCTGCAGGGAATAGGCTGGTGGTTCCCTGGGGAGTGTGAAGTTGCAGTTTCCTGGTGAAGCTACCCAGATGACCATGCTTATAGTCTGGCCTTCCCTTTGCTCTTTTCTATTAATACTAGAGGCCCAGTGCATGACATTCATGCACTGGGGGGTGTGGGGGGCCCTAAGCCCAACCTGCATCCTCTCCAATCTGGGAGCCCTCAGGGGAGCCCTCTCCAATCCGGGAGTTTCTGTCTGTCTTTGCAATCATATGAGTGAATTGTCTGAGACCTCAACTTAGTTTGGTTTGTTGCTCATAGAATAGAAGAGGCATTTTTTTTTTCTTTGCTTCATTGGTGGAGATTTCCTGGAAGTTTTAGGATATCTTCCCTTTAATTTTTCCTAGCTCTGATTTTTTTACTTATGTCTCTCACCTTTGCTTTCCCTTCATCCCCCCACTGCAACAGTAACTTGCTCCAGGCTCACTTTGCTCTAGTGCAGCGGTTCTCAACCTGTGGGTCGCAACCCCTTTGGGGGTCGAACGACCCTTTCACAGGGGTCGCCTAAGACCATCGGAAAACACATATATAATTACATATTGTTTTTGTGATTAATCACTATGCTTTAATTATGTTCAATTTGTAACAATGAAAATACATCCTGCATATCAGATATTTACATGACGATTCATAACAGTAGCAAAATTACAGTTATGAAGTAGCAACAAAAATAAGTTTATGGTTGGGGGTCACCACAACATGAGGAACTGTATTAAAGGGTCGCGGCATGAGGAAGGTTGAGAACCACTGC
>NW_005355037.1:224442-224877 GCF_000412655.1 Myotis brandtii | reverse complement strand
CTCACCTTTGATGTTTCTATCTCTCTCCCTCTGCCTTCCTCTCTGAAATCAATAAAAATATATTTTAAAAAACCTATCTGGCCAAATATCTCTAGATAATTTATAATGCCACTAGCAGTGTAAAAGTTTGTAGTTGTAGTGCAACATTACAAGAATTGTTTTTAAATTGTGTTAAGAAACAGAATTCAGCTGAATAAATTTGAATATCTAATTTACTTTATTAAGTGATTCAGGAGTTAGGCAGCATCCCTCTAGCAACTAAAAGGGTGCTCTAAGGGACTGTACAATTTCTTTTTATAAGAAACTAGAGGCCTGGTGCACGAAATTTATGCACTCAAGGCAGGGCATCCCTCAGCCAGGCCTGCACCCTCTCACAGTCCAGGAGCCCTTGGGGGATACCCAACTGACGGCTTAGGCCCGCTCCCCTCATGGAAG
>NW_005355037.1:200404-224176 GCF_000412655.1 Myotis brandtii | reverse complement strand
TGGAAGGGGAGCGGGCCTAAGCCGTCAGTTGGACATCCTTAGTGCTGCCATGGAGGTGGGAGAGGCTCCCCCACCACCGCTGCACTCGCCAGCTGTGAGCCCGCCTTCTGGCTGAGTGGTGCTCCCCCTGTGGGAGCACACGACCACCAGGGGTCAGCTTCTGCATTGAGGGTCTGCCCCCTGGTGGTCAGTGTGTCATAGCAATCGGTCATTCTGCCGTTTGGTTGATTTGCATATTAGCCTTTTATTATACAGTGGGGCCTTGACTTACGAGTTTAATTCGTTCCGTGATGGAGCTCGTAACTCAAATTACTCGTATGTCAAATCAAAAGTGAACGAGTGAGACACATGATGCTGGGCTGATGTTGTGGCGTTCACTGTGATGTTCTCTGCGCCAACTAGCAGGAGGGCATCTGTACCTGGCTCGTAACCCCAATTTTAGCTCGCAACTCAAAGCAAAAAATCGGCCGAGAGATGGCTCGTATCTCGAAAAACTCGTTAGTCGGGACGCTCATAAGTCAAGGCCCCACTGTATAGAATAATGTTGGGCAAGGGAGCTATTGATAAAAGAAAATAAATGATTATTTTTAGAACAAAATATTTCTTTTAGGGGGGAAGGGGAGGGATGGGTTTTTATCCTGCAGATTGCCTATTCTTTCTCTGGGGGATGGAAAGGGCCCACGTGACAGATTACCTCATTTGGGTTGATCAGAAAATTTTAGAGTGGTCAATTAAGATTATATTTCTCACAGAGGTTAAAACAGCAAAATATCAGGTATTAAATCTAAGCTTGGTATCATGAGCTTCAGCACAAATGACATAATCTGGGGCTTTGTTTTCCTCTTTGACAATTGATAATATAGTAGGTTTAAAATGGTACCTCAATTTTTCATTATTTTGTGATTATCTTATTTCTAAGAAGGATAAACATTTTTTCTAATATTTGTGGACTTAGAGTGTGGAGATAAGAGGTGCGTGGAGAAATAATGCACTCAATCAGTTTTAAATCAACAACAAATATATCATTCCTTTAATACTGCTCCATGATAAACTGATTTCAAATGGAATGTTTTCTATTCAATCCAATTGTTAGCTGGATATTATAGAAAACATAGTTAAGATTGTTTTATATTTGTATGGGAATACATCTTTGATCCCTTTGTCAAGTTCGGTAAGAGTAATTATCTGTCAATGACAAATATTCAAAGTATGGATTAAGTCATTATTAAATTAAAGGATTGTTCATATATACTCCTCTGAATCTTGATTTCTTTATTAATGCTTCATTAAGATGGAAATTAGAAATAACGTTATTCAAATGTAGTTGCTTATTAGGTGATAAAATTATATTATATTTTGCTTTATTTGAGATATTCTTTTTATGCTTATTGTTAGGCATCAAGTGATTAAATATTTATAAAATATTTTTCTCATTCTAATTATTAATCTACCAAATTATATTTTTATTCAATTTACATTTTTAGGAGTTATTATATTCATATGATGATGACCAAGACAAGGAAACCAAACTAAGGAAATTTGCCTCTTTGGATTACCAGTTATATATTAAAAATAAGGGAAAATATATGCATGACTTTGACTTAACAGGAAACTGATTGTGTATCTCAGTTGAATTTATTATGTGATTGAAAGAGACAAAACAACATATATTAAATTATATACAGCATATTAACTTTAGATAAAAAGCATTGTCTTTAGAAATATAATTTTCAACATTTTTAAGTATATGACTCCGTTTCATAATTTCCTGCTCTATTCCATCTAACAAATGGTTTTATCAGAAACTCAATTATAAACCTTTTAATATTTCCAAGTGATTTTAAGTTAATATAAGTAGTCATTTGCATAATGATTGTATCGAAGAGAATCACAATTTTTTCTTTTTCTCTTGTGGTGGCTCAGCGGTAGGTTGAGAGAAAATTATAATAAGTGTTCAATCAGTTCAGACTCAAAAAAATTTCAGGGAGGAAACATCTTTTCATCTTTTTCTAACCATTGCTTGGCAGAGAACAGCAAGGAGATCTGACGGATAACGTATGTAAAATATTATCATTTCTTCCCCCACCCCCCTCTTTCTGGCAACCACCACACTGCTATTTGTGTTCAGAAGTTTCAGTTTTATGTTTCACATATGAGTGAAATCATATACCGTATTTTTCCATGTATAACACGCTATTTTTTTTTCTAAAATTGTTAGACTGAAAATCAAGGGGCGTCTTATATAAAGAAGTCAGTCAAGGAGGGAGCCACACAGGTGCGTGCATAGCTGCCCACACCTTGTCAAACCGGCTTCCTCCAAGCATGAGCCCTACTGTTACTGACATCAGCTGATGCCATAATTGGAGGTACAGGTGGAGATGGAGAGTGCACAGATGGGACCCTAGGGTTCTGAGCCCTAAAGATGTCAAAAAATAAAAAGATAAATACCGGTAAGCGATTGTCTTACTCTGCAAAATTCAAACTGAATATAATCAGCTCTGCAAAAGAGCATGGAAATAGAGCTGCAGAGAGACAATTTGGACCTCCTCCCACTGAGTGTATGATCAGACAGTGGAGAAAACAGGAAGAACAACTCCTTAAGATGCCAAAAAAGAAGAAGGCCTTAAGAGGAAAACCAGAAAAATGGGCAAACTTGGGGCAGAGGCTTAAGACTTGGATTATGGAGCAGCGCCAGAGTGGCTTATGTGTGTCAACCAAGCTTATTCAATCTCAGGCAAGACTGTTTGCAAGTGAAATGAACGTTGTTGATTTTACAGGAAAGGCAAAATGGTGATTCAATTTCATGGGGAGAGAGGGCTTGGCCATGAGAACATGAAAAAAGTTAGCTCAGAAAATGCCAACAGTTTATGAGGATGATCTCACATATATAGACAGTGACTCAGAAGACAGCAGTGATACAATAGAAGTTGAAGAAATTGATATGTCTGGAACTAATAGTGATGAAGAAGAGAGCAGTGATGCAACAGAACCTGAATAAAGTGATATGCTGCATAATATCATAGTACTGGTATGTAAAAATTACCTGCGGTAATTACTAAATAAAAATGTGTTCTGTTTTATGTTTAAAATATTGATTTCTTAATTTTGGGTTGGAAAAGTGGGGGGCGTCTTATATATGAAAAAATATGGTAGTTCTTAGCTTTTTCTGTTTGACTTATTTCATTTCGCATAATATTTTCAAGGTCCATCCATGTTGTTGTAAATGACGCTATTTCATTCTTTCTTATGGCCGTGTAGTACTCCATTGAGAATATATACCACATCTTCCTTATCCAGTCCTCTATCAAAGGACACTTTGGCTGTTTCTAACTCTTGGCCACCGTGAATAATGCTGCAGTGAACATAGGGGTGCATATATCTTTGTGGATAAATGATTTAGAGTTTTTTGGGTATATACCCAGGAGTGGGATTATTGGTTCATATGGTAGCTCTATTTTTAATTTTTTGAGGAATTGCCAAACTGCTTTCCATAGTGATTGTACCAGTCTACATTCCCACCAGCAGTGAATGAGGGTTCCCTTTTTCCCACAACCTCTCCAGCACTTGTTGTTGCTTGTCTTGTTGATAATGGCCACTCTAACTGGTGTAAGGTGGTATCTCATTGTAATTTTAATTTGCATTTCCCTGATTACCAGTGAGGTTGAGCATCTTTTCATATATCATTAGCTGTTTATATGTCTTCTTGAGAGAGGTGTATTTTCAGTCCTCTGCCCACTTTTTGATTGGATTCCTTATTTGTTTGGTGTTGAGTTTTATGAGTTTTTTTTATATATTTTGGAAATTAAACCGTTGTCGGAGCTACTGTTTGCAAATATCATCTCCCATCTAGTTGGCTGCCTGTTTGTTTTGTTGTCCATTTCTTTTGCTGTGCAGAAGCTCTTCAGTTTGATATAGTCCCATTCATTTATTTTTGCCTTTACCTCCCTTGCCTTTGGGGTCAAGTCCATAAAATGTTCTCCACTACCCAGGTCCATAAGTTTGGTAGTTATTTTTTTTTCTACATTACTTATAGTTTTGTGTCTTATGTCTTTGATCCATTTTGAATTAATTTTTGTACATGGGGACAAACTGCAAAACAGTTTGATTTGTTTGCATGTGGCTTTCCAGTTTTCCCAGCTCAATTTATTGAAGAGACTATCTTTACTCCAGTGTGCATTTCTGGCTCCTTTGTCAAAAATTATCTGTCCATATATGTGTGGTTTTATAGTTAGGCTCATTTCTAGGAATATATCCTAAAAAATCAGAAACACCAATCAGAAAAGACATATGCACCCCTATGTTCATATCAGCACAATTTACAATAGCTAAGATTTGGAAACAGCCTAAGTGCCCATTAGAAGATGGGTAGATTAAAAAACTGTAGTACATCTACACAATGGAATATTATGCTGCTGTAAAAAAGAAGGAATCCATCCTCTATAATAAAAGGGTAATATGCAAATAGACCGCTGGCTGAACGCTTACCAGTTGCAACAGCATGGATGGACCTGGAGAGCATTATGCTAAGTGAAATAAGCCAGTCAGAGACAGATAAATATCACATGATCTCACTCATTTGTGGACTATAATGAACAACATAAACTGATGAACAAAAATAGATCCAGAGACATAGAAGCATTGAACAGACTGTCCAACCTCAGAGGGAAGGCCAGGGGTGGGGTGGGGGCTAAGAGATCAACTAAAGGACTTGTATGCGTGCAATCAGCATAACTCATGGACACAGACAGTGGGGGTATAAGAGCATGTGCTAGGGGGTTGGAACAGCTGGGGAGAGGTCAATAGGGGAAAAAAGAGACATATGTAATGCTTTAAACAATAAAGAATTTAAATTAAAAAAGAAAAAAATAATAAAATTATCATCACCAGTGGTAATACAGGCAGGCATTGCATGCTTCCTATTATGGTACAAAATAAGGTACACAACATCACCTAAGTAGGATATTGTCAAAAATATTTAATTTGAGTCCAGTCAAGTTAAATGTTCTTATAGATGTTCTTTTTCTACTTATAATAAATAAAGAAAATAGAGGGACAGGTAAAAAAAATTCTATTAGATATTGAGTATTATTGCAGATAAAATGTGTATCATTGCATTCAATTTGTTATCTTTTTGTACTTTTCTCATTTATTGGTAAGCATAATGCTTTATAAAGAAATCACGGTGCAAGAAAGATTTAGATTTTATGAAATTTAAGGTTTGCATGTGTCATCTCATTTGTAACACTCTATAACCTTGAGAGAAAGATATAGCTGTGCTCACTTTAAAGATTAATGTAAGACTTTGGGAGAATATACTACACTTATTAAATGTAACCACATTCCTGAGACACTGCTCAAGTAGCTGGGGTAGGTGCTAAATTAGAATGCTAGGGAGCTCAGTGTTTCAGGGGATGTGCCATTGGAATAGTTTGTTTAGCATCAATTATACGGAACTTCACAGAAAATTTTGAGTAGTTTAGATGGTCTAAACATCATTTTTTAAAAATATATTTTATTGATTTTTTTTTTACAGAGAGGAAGGGAGAGGGATAGAGAGTTAGAAACATCGATGAGAGAGAAACATCGATCAGCTGCCTCCTGCACACTCCCCACTGGGTATGCGCCCGCAACCAAGGTACATGCCCTTGACCGGAATCTAACCCAGGACCCTTGAGTCTGCAGGCCGATGCTCTATCCACTGAGCCAAACCAACTAGGGCTAAACATCATCTTTAAGAAGCCATTAATTTATTAATTCATTCATCCATTCATGCATTTTATGGATATCAGTATAAATTATGTGCCGGACAATTTTTAAAATATGTGTTTTCTTTTTGAGAGAGAGAGAAAGAGAGAGAGAGAGAGAGAGAGAGAGAGAGAGGTGAAAGAGAAACATTGATCAGTTGCCTTCTGCATGGTACCACAACTGGGGATCAAACCTGCAACCTAGGTATGTGCCCTGACTGGGAATTGAACCAGAGACATTTCAGTGCACGGATGATGCTCAACCAAGGCGTACCAGGCAATTTTATGTTATTTTATCATTATTACTAGAGTCCCGGAGCATGCAATTCATGCACGGGGAGAGGATGTCCCTCAGCCCAGCCTGAACCCTCTCCAATCTGGGACCCCTCAGGGGATGTCTGCTGGGACTGGCTGGGCAGAGCCATGGGACCCCCAGGCCTCACTATGCAGAGCAGCCGCCGGGCCCCTCCTCCATTGTGTGTGAGGCCATCTTGTGGTGGCCATCTTGTGACAACATCATAGATGAGGGCCACCTAGGCTTTTATTAGTATAGATTTTTAATCCTTGCCTGAAAATATTTTTATATTGATTTTTAAGGAGAGTGGAAGAGAGAGGGAAAGACAGAGAGAAACATCGATGTGAGAGAAACACATCAATTGGTTGCCTCCTGTATGAGGCCCGATGATGAGGGCCTGAGCCGGGGAGGAGCCTGCAACCAAGGTACATGCCCTTGACTGGAATAGCACCTGGGACCTTTTGGTCTACAGGTGGATGCTCTATCCAGTGAGGCAAACCAGCTAGGGTGTACCAGGCAATTTTAGATGTGTATAAAATGTCCCTACTCTCATGGAATTTACATTCTGGTGTGCAGAAAACAACTTTAAACTACTTTTTAAAATTATAGAATTTAAAGTATAGAATTTGTCAAATGGTAATACATTGGAGAAAAATAAAACTGAGTAAATAAGGGAAGGAATGAATGAGGGTAGAGGCAAAGCTGACCTATATAATGCTGGCGATTATGAAAAGTCTCTCTAGTAAGATAATTGAGCTGTGTCTGAAATAAGTGAGGAATTCAGCTATGAAGGTATCTAGAGAGAGAGAGAACTTCCCAGGCAGAGGGAAGAGAAATTGCAAAGTATTGATGCAGACATGAGCTTGCCAACCTGGAAAAAAAAAAAAAAAAAGCAAGAAGGACATATGGCTGGACTGGAATGAAACAAAAGGAAAACAGTAGGAGACAGAATAAGAGAGACAACTGAGGACTAGATCAAGAGCTTTGGAAGCCATTGAAAGCACTTTAGTCTGAGTGGGGTGGGAAGCCAGTGGAAGGTTTTGTCAAAGAAGTGATATAATCTGTTTCATGTTTGGTGATTTTAAAAAGCTTTTGCTCCTGATTCCCTGGTGGTGGTATTGTTGGTGGTAGAAGCCTAAAGCAGTAAAAACCTCCATGAAAGAGGATGCAGTGGCTTGGATCAGGTCTTTAGTGGCAACGGTGATAAGAAATAGTCAGATTCTAGGTATGTTCTGAAGGTATAAACTAAAGTTATTTACTGACAGACTGGATATGTGGGAGGAAGCCTGAGATAAAAAGCTAAGCCAAACCTCTAAGCTTTTGGACTTAAGCCCCTAGAGAAGGATGAAATTGGCATTTACTGAGATGAGGTTTTGGCAGGCAGGCATCAGGACAGAGAGTCAGACAGGGAAAGACAAATATTATATGATCTAATTTATATGTGAAATTTAAAAATAACTGAATTCATAGAAACAAAAGACAGATTGGTGGTTGTCAGAGTTGGGGAGGGTGGAGTGGGGAAAATGTGTTTAGGTGGTCAAAGGAAAAAGAAAGAAGAGAGTTTTGAGAAGGAAGGCCTGGAACTTTTAATTTGGGAGATCAGAAAGATGGGGGGTGGTGGTGGAGAGAGAGCAAAGGGGATAGAAAGAAACACCAGTGAAATGAGGGGAAAAGATAGAGACAGAAGTGTCTCAGAAGCCTGGGTGAGGGGCTGAGGGCTGTTTTCAGGCTGGCCATGACCACGGGCTGGAAGCAGGTATCTGGGATTTATTTATCTTCTATAATTGATACTTTGTAGCCTTGAGTGGAGCTCAGGGCCGGCAGGGCAGGCAGGAAGCTTGGCTTCCTCATTTCCGGGGGCAACCCAAGCCTCCTGCTCACTCCAGCTCCATGGCTGCCGTCATCTTAGTTGTGGAGCATATTTCCATATATGCTCCTGATGGGCTGGTGGGCATGGCTTGTGGGTGTGGCTTGTGGGTTAGCAGTGGTATGGTCAATTTGCATGATTCTCTTTTATTAGATTAGATATTAATCATTGTGATGACGCCAGAGCCCAAGGTCCTGTGGTTTCCCCTGAAGGAAATAAGCATTTCCATTTAGTAATCCTGGGGAAGGGAAAGAAATGGGGGTTACAGGAGATAAACTTTAACTAGATGATAGGTCGTGTGGTTGGGGTGAAGGAGACAATAATTACGGGGATTATGCTTGTATCACTCTGGTGGTAGTGGTAGAGAAAGGGGATGGTAGAAGGTAGCTTAAATTTTCTAATTCAGTAAGTATGCCTCAAGTGGAGTTCAGAATCCATCCTCTATAATAAAAGGGTAATATGCAAAGAGACCAAACGGATGAACAACCAAATAACCAATCAAAGTGTAATATGCTAATGATATGCTAACACTGGTCAACTGCTCACTATGACGTGCACTGACCACCAGGGGGCAGACAGTCAACCGGTAGAGCTTGCTGCTGGGGTCCGGCCTATTGGGACTGAACGAGATGGGCTGGACATGCCCTGGAGCCCTCCCTCGGTCCCTCCCTGGCCCAATCATGCACCGGTGAGGTCCCTCAGTCTGGCCTGCACCCTCTTGCAATCCAGGATCCCTCGGGGGATGTCGGAGAGCTGGTTTCAGCCCAATCCCGCAGGCCACTCCCTTTCAGAGGGCGCCAGATGCAGGGCTTATGGCTGGCGAGCTCTACTGTGGCAGCACGAGCCTCTCCCAATCAGGGCTGATTGGGTGTGAGCCCACGGCAGGCACAGTAGGGCCGGGATGAGCGGGAGTGGCAGGCAGGAGCTGCAGGCGGCATTGGACTGCAGGTTTTGGCCCAATCCCAGCAGGCCACCCAGAGGGACCCCACCCATGCACAAATTCGTGCACTGGGCCTCTAGTAGTCATATAACCCCCCTGCCCCCTCCATCCATTACCTTGTGATTCTGAATAAGCTAAACTGCATATTAAGATATACTAAATTTTAAGAATATAAAATTTAGCATAAAATACCAAACATAATTAGACAATAAAAATACCTTTTAAAATGTATCATTTTGTCATGTTCAAATGTCTACCTGTTTTCCATGCCAAAGCTATACACTAAAATCTGATAGGGATACATCTAATCAAAATATTATAAGATTGCACTCTTCCATTTGAAATAGCTGCCATGGCCTTTAATAAATGTGGCTAATGTGAACTCCTTGTTTCAATAAAATTAGGATGCTTGTTATCTCTCTCATGTGCACAGTTTTTTCTTCTTTCTCTACACCTCTCTTGCCTTCTCAGATGGCTGCTCTATTCTGCTTACTCAGAGCTTCTACTTTTCATAAATGAGTTTGCCATGGCTGTAAATTCAAGTCCAGTTCTACATTAAGTTTCAACTTTAGAGCCAATGAGCATCAGACAGAGAGAGAGAGAGAGAATACAAACCTAGAACTTGGAATCCAAAACCCAGAACACAGAACCCAGATCTGGCTTCATGGAAGTGGACTCTGTTTAATAACCCAGGGCCCTACACAGCAGGGCCCTGCACTTGGTTTAACATACTGTTGTCATCCTTGAAATTCTTGTTTTGAACAAGGAATCTTGCATTTTCATTTTCCACTGTACCTTACAAATTATCAACTGATTCTGCCTGTTCCCTTATAATGTCTACTCTACAGAGCAGCCAGAGTAATTTTTAAGCTATAAATCAAATCATATATTCCCCTACATAAAACTCTCTATTTTCTGCCAGCCCCCCCCCCCAAACTTTAGCATAAAATTCATCTTTCTGACTTTCTCCTTAGAGATCTTACATTATTTGACTCCTGCCTAACTGGCTCACTGTCCTGCTGGTCTCCTCCTCACTCTTGCTATGTTGGCCTTTTAATGCTCTTTCCACAATCTGACTTTCCTAGGGTCTCTGTACTTCTTATCTTCAACCCAGGAAACCTTTCCTCCAGCTCTCCTCATACCTGACTTTTAAAAATAATTCAAGTCTACGTTTCACATTTCCTCATTAGTGAGACATACTCTAAAGAGTACCTTTTTGTAACTATCTATTGCACTTACTTTATTATGTACATTTATTTGTTATTTTATTTGTTACTAGAGGCCCGGTGCATAAAATTTGTGCAGGGGAGGGGTGTCCCTCAGTCTGGCCTGTGCACTCTTGCAATCTAGGACCCCTCGGGGGATCAGGCCTAAACCAGCAGTCAGATATCCCTCTCACAATCTTGACTGCTGGCTTCTAACTGCTAGCCTGCCTGCCTGCCTGATCCCCCCTAACTACTCTGCCTGCCTGCCTGATTGCCCCTAACCGCTCGCCTGCCTGCCTGCTGAGTGTGTGTCATAGTGACTGGTCATTCCACTGTATGATCAATTTGCATATTATGTTTTTATTATGTAGGATAAGTTTTGGTCTGTCTTCTCAGCCAGACTACTCTAAATCACCCTACCCAATGTTATTTCTTTGAGGGGAGGGATGTTATTTGCTGGTTTTCAGTTGTAGCTGTCATACCTAGAGCAGATTGTAGAATATGGTAATTACAATTATTTCTTGAAAAGTGATCAAAAGAAATTAGACATCCTAGAGCGAGGAAAAACAATTTTGACTCAGTTCAGTGTCCAAGGTGTTTGTTAATATTTGCCCTAATAAAAGTGCCATAAAATTGTTCAGTAGTCAAAGGTTAAGACAAAAGTAGAAAACAGAATATATATACTAACCTATCTCATTTTAGATAATGTTTATCAATAAAGAATATAGTTAAGAAATTACAATTCTGATGTCATTCATTTATCCAAGATGATCAGAGAAAACTTATTTATTTTGATTAAATAAGTCATTGTATTTTTCTCTTTTACTATGTGTGAACATCTGAGAGCAACACAAATCAGAGATAGTGCATGTGTTTATGCTTTGGGTATTTCTCATGATGAGTAATCTATTGTTACTTTTGTGTACACACTTGTGCAATAACAAAATGTGATTCAAAATATAGTAATGTTCTAAGAATGTCATTAATAACGTACTCTTTCATGTCATCAGCACATTTTCACTGAGCTAGGCACACCTCAAAGAGAGTAGATATTAAAATGTGTTCTAACACTCCATGTTCAGTGTTTTCTATGACAACATATGATTAAACCAGTGTTTTCCAACTGGTTTGTTACAAAACTTAAATGGACTGCCTCAACAGGCATATCTGCTATGGCTGAACAGAAGTTCACTCTTCTCTCCTGGAGTTATTAATTAATCATTAGACCTAAGATAGAGAGAGAGGAAAAACTAATATTAAATAATTGATAACATATTTGAGTGCTTACTATGTATTTTATATGTATTCAATCTCACAACAATCTTATGGGGTCATTTCTCTATCTTTATTACATAGAGTGCAATGTAGGACAGGGCTCAACAAAAATCAATTACATAAATCTTCACACTCTATGAGTTCATATTATTCTCATTTTAAAAATAAGGAGAATGAGGTCTCAGGGTAGTAAAGAATTTTCCAAATACATGTAACTCAACTGTAGAAAAACAAAGATCATAATCCAAATCTGTCTGACTCTAACACGGAGTACTGCTACAGCCTAATGATTCTCAGAAAGAAGTTTTTTCAAACTTAGATTCCCCTGAGGGTTATTTGGTTCTATTAGCTTTTCCAATACTGTCTCTTTTGCATGTCCTTTATGATTCTCAAAACCAACTTTCCTATTATGGGCAATTGCTGATATGGTCAAGGTAGCTTCATTAGTATTACCTCCTTATCTATCATTACCACCTAGAAAAATCAATTATTCGCTTTTCAGGCCGTCTTTCACTGCCCATGTCTGTGTTAGCTATGGTGCCTATCCTTAAACTTTTCCATTAATTCTTAGAGTAGCTGAAAAATCCATCCCCCCCCCCCCCCCCCCAGCTCTGTACTTGTTTCCTAGCACTACCCCAGCAAATTATTACAAACAAACTTACTTAAAGGAACAGAATTTTTTCTATCTCACAAGATTATATCAAATATTTTGTTTGAATTTTGTGCCAGGTAAAAATTAATTGATGAAAGATTTCTTTTTTCCAATAATTAGTAAGCTTATGTCATTCTTTGTCATATTTTTCTTTTACAAATTTGATTATGAGAATGTATCTAACTTTCAAAAAGGTTTTTAGTAAAATATGTCTTTTACAAGAAGCAATTTTTATGTATAATTTAACACCCACTTACCTCTCAAAAAGAATAAAAAACCCATTTAGGATCATCATTAAACTGCTCATCTTCAAATATGACTAATTAGTTTAACATTATACTTCAGGTTTTCCTTTAAATGACTATGAAAAAGACCTTAATTGAGCATTTTCCAACCAAGTCAACTGAAAAATAAACAATGTAAACTAGCAGTGAGCATAATAAAATCATTTTGTTGATAATTTGACCTCACTGCTGATAAGGAAGAGACATCTATTGTTCCTTTTCTTTTTCTTTTTTCTTTCTGTCACTAGGACTACAATTACATATCTAAAAATAATTTCCTAAAAGTGTACTAGCCTTTTATTGCTTAACTTTCTGAAAGATAACTTAATTGTGGACTGGGACCCTGAAAAGTTATTAGACCCTAAGAACTAAATTTTTCAGTGAAGAGTGAAACCAGAGATCATTTAACCACCTTTAATGTTTTCAGAAGGAGGGATGCTTGGTCCTGGGAGCTTTTCCCTGGAGCGGCGTCGATGAAGAGTAGGCACAGATTCCGAGTCCCTGATCTCTTGTCAAATTGTAACCTGGTGATGATCCATGGATCCCATCTCCTGTAGGAGTCTGGTGGCCAGAGTGTCCTTTCTGATTAAAGGATGTTCTGTCCTTTTATAAATTGCACTACTGGACCTGGAGAGCTACTCTGCTTTCAGAGTGGCTGATGCACTTACACCTTCTGACTCACAGCTCTGTCTGCCCTGATCACAGGGCCACGTTCCCTGAAAATGTAAAATGGTTGAAAGGACTGTGCCTGGTGGAAAGGGCAGGGCAAGCTTAGGTCCTTCTCAGACTGTAACCTCAGCCTTTCTCATCCTGCTGCAGCCCTGGCCTCACACCCAAGGAACCCAGGTACAATGAGTGTCATAGCGTGGAAACCACTGAATATGCGCTCTGCCTTGTATTTCTCTTCTTGTATTCTTGAAATTATTTCCAAAGCATACATGACATTCCCACCCCTTCTCCAGGGAATGTTGTTTTCAAAGAGCAATGTTTGCACCTACATAAAAGAAAACAAATTATAATATAGAACAGATGTAATGCAAATATATATTCATTCCCTTTTCCTAAAGTTTCTCTACCATGATCCACATGACTCATTCATAGGCTTTAATGTTTTCATATGTTTGTTTTTTTGTTAATCTTCACCTGAAGATACTTTTTCCATTGCTTTGCAGAGAGAGTGGAAAGGAGGGAGGTAAGCAGGGAGGGAGGGAAGGAGGGGGAGAGAGAGAAAGAGAGAGAGAGAGAGAGAGAGAGAGAGAGAGGAGAGTGACATATCAACTGGTTGGTTCCCACATCTGCCCTGAATGGGCACATGCCCTTGACCAAAAATCAAACCTGCTACCCTTCACTGTGTGGAGCAACACTCTAACCACTGAACAAACTGGCCAGGGCAGCTTTAATGGCTTTAATTAGATAGGTAACACTGGACTTGGGTCCTAGGTCTTTATTCTTGTGAAATGTTTTAAATAAAAAGAAATCCACAGCAGCATGTAAGTTGTCACACTTCATGCACATGTGATAAATCTCGTGTGAATCGTACAGTGTAGGGACCTGTATAACCCAGCACAATTAACAGTGACTTCTATAGAATAGCAGTTAAGAAAGTTTGCACTGGAGATAGATTTTCTGCCTGTAAATATTTTGGAAAATAGTTTAAAGTCTCTGTGTTCACTCGCCCCATCTATAACATAGAGACAATAATATCCACTTAAGAGAATTATTAGGGTTCAGTTACTACTCAGCTGGCATATAGAAAAGGCTCTATAAAAATACTTGTTAATAATATTACAGACAAGCATGGAATATATTAGGTATAATGGAGAATGGAGAATAAGAGTTCTTATTTGAGGGAAGTTTCTGCAAGCAAACATAGTTGAGATTAAAAATCGATGCATAATTGACAAATATGTAAGAAGCACTGGGTTGCCCTAGCCAATTTGGCTCAATGGATGGAGCATCGACCGGTGGACTGAAGGGTCTCAGGTTCAATTCTAGTCCAGGGCACATGCCCGGGTTGCCAGCTCAATCCCTAGTGGGACCATGCAGGAGGCAGCCGATCAATGATTCTCTCTCATCATTGATGTTTCTATCTCTCTCTCCTTCTCCTTTCCTTTCTGAAATCAATAAAAAAATATTTTTTTTAAAAAAGAAGCACTGGGCTGCCACTTACTGTGTAGTTGTGTTCATTTTTCATCTGTCCTTGACCATTGAAAAGTGATATTCTATCCTGGGCTAGTGCACAGAAGAGAAGGGAAAACAATCTAACATTATTAAACTCTGAAGGTTGAGATGAAACAGAAGCATCTTTTAGTTTCCAGAAATCAGAAAAATGAATTGTAGTTTAAAGTTTGTTTTAAATGAAAATAGTTTGTTGAAATTACTTCTCCCTTCTAAGGCTCCATTAACAGTGGTACAAGTAGTATGAGATCATTCACTGTCTAGTATATCAGTGTTTGACATTCCATTATAGCTAGCTTGCCCTAATATTATTTTCTCCTTATTTCTCATGTCATTACCTTTGAAGAGAGATCAATTGACAATTTAATGCCTTACAAATTGTCTTAAATATATGGAGTCTGTTACTCAGCAATCATTTCTAATATTTTATTCAATTATTAAAAACTTGATTCTTTTATTTTACTGTCCATGGACAGAAGAGAAACAGTTTGTTATCCCCAGTGAACCCACAAAAATCCTCCATTCCACCCTTTCCCACAACCCTATACTAACTTATTCCCAGCAATCCATGTGGTTGTGGTCCAAGGCCCATTCTCTTGTGCCTGTGGGGGCTGCAAACCTCCTCAGGCCTATATCCACCAAAGTTACCTGTAGTACAAGACTCAGGAGCTTCCAAAAGTAAGAACCACCTGGGCCTGTCCCCCTGCCTCATTGCTAGCAGGACAGCTGTCTGGTGATGCTGCCTCTGGGACATGCTCCCTTGACTTCCCCAGCCTTTCTTCCTTCTGGTCGCCAGCTCTGCTGCCACCTCTGAAGGGCGCATCTCCACCAAATCCTGATTGCCACAGTGAATTACTACATCCACACGGACCCCTCCTTTCAAAGCAACGCGACATAGGTTAGTGGGATTTGTGCTATATAATTCAGTGACCTGATCTTTCTAATGTTCAAAATCAGTTCTTCATTGTTCTTTAACAACTGTACTCAATCTTTCCTTTCTATTTGGCCCAAGGCTTAGGTATAAAATATAACTTTATATTTTATAAATATTGTCCTAGCATTAGCAAGATGTTGTACTACTGATAGCACCTAGGTATTTTCAATAAATAAATTTATTTATGTCTCTAAAATGTTAAGCTAGATCATGTAATGTTGTCCAATATATCTTAGATATTGACTAATCTAAAGTTTGGTAATGTAAAACATTAATAACCACATACTTTTTGGGCCAGGTATTCTCTCAGGGCCCAGTTGGGAGGGGGATGACTTGTTTTAGTTCCTCAATGTCTTGGAATTTAGCCAGGAAGACTTGTGTAGCTGGGGACACTGAAGATTTCTGGAATCTTATAGGAGCGTTTTAGCCCATATATCTGATGCTAAGATAGGATGACTTTAGCAGGGTTCAACTTGGAATGTCAATCAGGGTCCTTATATGTGGCCTGGCCTCTTCTTGAGGCTCGGGGTCCCTGCAGTATGGTGGCTGGTGTCCAAGAGGGAGTGTCTCAAATGGAAGCATCTGGAGAGCAAGTATACCAGTCAACCAGGGGGAAGATGCATGGCCCTTTGTGACTCAGCTTTGGAAGTAATAGAGCATCATTTCCTTTATACTCTATGGGCCAAGTACAAGCCTGTCATAGTCAAGGGGAAGGGACAGAAATAGCACCACTCAATGGGAAGAATATCAACTAATTTTCAGACTTTTTTTAAAAACAAATTCCACAATCTGTACCCTGCTACAAAGGATTTATATTTCTCTTAAGTGCAAAGTATATACCTAACCTCCAAAGACCCACCAAAAGCCGAATTCCATTTTGACATCAGGCTCAGGCTTGAAGTTCAGAATTTTATTATTTAAGCTAAATCAAGGAGCAGATAAAATACCTCAGAGTAAATTCTTTGGGTTCATTTTTTGGGGGAGGTCAATCTGAAGACCTATTAGTCACCCCACAAATACCCAATAAATGTGGTTAAGTAGGCCCTGAATAGCTTCTATGAAGACTTCCATTCAAAAAGAAAGGAAAAGGGAGAGCTCAGCAAACATGGACCCATAGCGTTTCTGAAATTCAGTCAGGTACATGTTGTCATCTTATTGATTATAGGCAATTGATATTCTCCAGGACTGAGTTCCCCTAGCTCTTGTCTGAGTCTCTTGAGACCCTCTTCCTTCTACGTCATTGTTTTTAGCAGAATATTTTTCTCAATCTGATGTCACCAATCACAGTTTAGGGATCTAAGGCCTCTTTTAATTTTGTTCTGTTTCTGACATTTTCAGTCCAATCAGGCATATAATTCCTTTATATTCTTTGTGTGGGCTTCAGTGTACGTCAAATTGTAATGCATTGCACTAAACAAAGCCCCTCCCACAAATCTCTTTGAGATGAGTTCTCCGCATTGGGCGATGGGACAATACCCTTCATAATTATTAGAAATTTCATTGCTTAACACAGAGAATGTGTGAGGCACATTGTTACTATCCTTAGAAGTACTTTAGTATGTTAAATAGATCTATGACGTTCTACATGCAACCATCCTGAAGTCTTAACAAAGGCTTCAGAGTCATATTCTAGGATTCATCTTTACCCTGAGCCAGGATAGGTGAAATATCTTTATTTTGAACTTATAAAGCAACTCCTGGGTCTTTCACATTTTCCTTAAATTCTGCTTGAAAATTGAATAATTCATATTTTATTCCATCTCTCTATATTTGTACCTTAGAGTAATACATAATTTCTTAGTCTGCTTGGGCTGCCATAACAAAATACCATAGACTGCTTAGCTTAAATAACAAAAAGCTATTTTCTCACAGCTTTGGAGTTTGGAAGGCCCAGGTCACTGCCTGACAAAGTTTGGTTTCTGGTGAGAAGCCTCTTCCTGGTTTGTAGACAGGAGCTTGGCTTTTCATATGGCTTTTCCTTTGGGTGGGTGCAAGTGGGTGGGCAGAAAAAGAGATACCCCCCTCTTATAAGGATTAAGGTCCCACCCTTATGACCTCATTTAACATTAATTATCTCCTATAGGTTCTGTCTCCAAATACAGTCACATTGGGTGGGGCTTCGGGCTTCAGCATATGAATTTGGGAGGAAACAACTCAGTACATAGCACATTGTCCAAAGAAACCACTCAACACTGTTGATCTGGCATAAATCTCTTTTGTGGGGCTTTTACACTGAGATCCATTTTCTTAAGTACATCTGTTTTCCTTGACACTGAAGATAGTAGTTTTTCTAAACTTTCTGCTACTGCAAAATAAGGTAAACTTTTCTTCAGCATTCAATTACTTTCCTTATATGGCTTTGTGCTACTACTGACAGCTTCCTCAAGGCTTGTCAGGTGTCCACATGCTGTCTTCTCAGGGCCATTTTAACTTCTACTTGACACTTTATCCCTAAACCAAAATTGAATAGTTCAGGTTTTTCTTATAGCAGCGTCCCTTTTAGAATACCGAATCCTATTCCAGCATCTACTGCTGCATACAAATCTCCCCCAAAACTAGTGATATTAAAAAAAAGTCACTTTATTAGGTTCAAACTCTCTGTAAATCTGTAATTTGAACAGGACACAGAGGATTGGGCTTATCTCTGCTCTATGACATGTGGGGCCCCACCTGGGAAGACTTGAATAGTTTGGGGTGACTTGAAGAGTTGGGAGCTGGAATCATCTGCGTATTTCTTTACTCACACATCTGGCACCTGTGCTGAAATGCCTCAAAGCTAAGCTTAGCAGGAATTGTCAACCTGAACCTCTTTTTGTGGCCTCTCTACATAATCTGATCTTTTCATAGCAAGGTGGCTTGAATCCATGAAGTAGAAATCCAGAAAATGAGTATTTCAAGAGAACCAGACGAAAGCTCCATCCCCATTTATAATGTACCTTTGGAACTAATGTGTCACTTATACCATACTCTATAAACCAAAACAATTTTAAGTCTATTTTTATTCAAGGGGAGATGATCTGGAGCCCACCTCTGCATAGAGAAATATCAAAGAACTTGAAAACTTTAAAAACAACAACAGCTCCACTCTACATGGCTTTTCCTTCCTCTTGTCTAACCAGTGAGCTCTCTGACTTCATTCAGAACTCGTATCTTGCTCACTCGATTATACTGAAATGGCTTCTTCACTTTTCATCATGAACACCACATAGGCTCCTATCTTAAGAATTTTTCATGTGCAATTCCCTTTGACTAGAATGCTCTTCACCAAGATAGCAGTGTGTCTCATACCCTCACCTCCTTCAGGCTTTTGCTCATGTTTTGCTTTCATGAGACTATAAGCTGGATGAGAATGTTAGATGGTGTTGTTTACTTTTGGTCCACTAGCCCTTAGACCACCACCTAACACATACTACATGGCAAATGTATGTTGAATGTACTGAATGAATTAGCCTCGAATGTCCACATTAATTATCTTATTATTCTTCCCATTTTTATTTATGAGGTCCCACTCATCATCAAATTGAGAGTCTGAACATAGAAGAATGGCAAATTAAGAATGGGTGATAGAAAATAAGAAAAATAAATCTAAACAAAGGAATTTCATTAAATTAAAATTTTCTTCTACAAATTCTACTTCTACTTCTGACTTATAGATCTACTTCAAACAATGAACTTATTCCACACATTAGTGAAGCATGAAAATTGAACTGGAATGCATGGTTATTTCTCTGGCAGGATGCAAAGGTGATTTCCTGGGTTTTTGTCCAGGTGGATTCAAAGAATGAAGCCACAGACTAAAGGTGGTATAGGAAAAGGTGGGAATTTATTGGCAAACAAGCACAGACTCCCACGTGGGGAGGAGGAGAGTCCCTCAAGTCTCTTTCCTAAGGTTTATAAAGACTGCAGTTGCAGTTCTTTGTGTCCTGATATCCCCTGTGATTGGTCACTATAGCAGCTTCAGAGCTCAAACTCCATGTGGGGTTCCTCTCTTCTTCTCCCTTTTGTTTTTCCACTCCCTGTGGCCTTTCTCTTTATTCTGTGAATGAGGGGTTCCCTCTCCCTTATTCTGTGAATGTATGCCTTCTGGCAGCTCCCAGCTTTGCAGCCCTGCCGTTCTCCCCTATGGACCCCCTAATCCCGAAAACTCCCTAAACCTGCTTATTTTGCCCCTAAATCTCTTTTCAATAGTCTTAAAACTATAAGTTGACTTATATCTTATATTAAATGATTAAATATTTGAGAACTATGGTTGCTGGGGGAAAGCCTCAAAAGTCTAAATTCAGGGTTGATTCCAAAGAACTGACACATAACTTTATTCAAATTCATAGGAGCTTTAATAGGAGAAACTTACACACATGGGCAAAGCAGCCGCTGCCAGTGGTGGCTAGCTGGGGAGAAATCCACTCCCCTCCCAGGACAGGGTCTCTTTTTAGATGGGGTTAATAGTAAAGCATATAGTGGGTAGTCACGCAGACCACCAGAAAGAACAATGCATTTCTAAGTTAACAAATAACATCCGGCAGTTACCCACACTCTATACATTTATTCACCTCCTTCATGGGGACATGACATTGATCTTTGGGCAGCATTCCAGCTTTCTGAGTAGTCAGCCAAACCTGAGGCTACAGAGAGTTAAATGGTTACAGAAGGTTAGGGAGTCTGACATGGCCCAGATGCCTTTGCTGCTGGAGCCATATTGCACCTCTGACTTAGTTCCCCTACAATGGTTGAGTGATTACAGAACTTTGAGAGTAAAGTCCTAAAATCTAATCAAATTAAAGCATGTCCTTGTTAGAGTTTTGAATTACAATGATGCCTCATAAAATTAATAATTAATCAAGGCTTGATTCACAAATCGATGAATCCTTACTTTGGCTTATGAAAAATAGGAAGATATACAGTTTGCATTTATTTTTTTCTTTCACATTTGCACTCCTAACATTATATATATCAATGTCCTTTACAAAAGTCTAATACTTGATTTTCCTTGAGGGCATCCTGGCTCTGAAGTTAATAAAATGCCTTTATCTACTATACTGGATGCTGAAGTATGTTAGGTCCTGTGATTCAATTTAACATTGAACCAATTTGCCATTAATAAGAGAACATCACTAGAAATGAAAGGACTGATGGCTTTTACAGTGAATAGATTTTTTAATATCACTGTAGTGTATATAATTTTATTTTTATTGGAATTTCACATAATAATGAAAGAAATAAAACACATGCTGATCTTGGAAGGGATACACACTACAGCCTCCTAACCGACTTCTTTTTAAATTATGTGTCTGGTTTTATTTTACTTTATTTTATTTTTCTTGTTGTATCTTAAAAGTAACAAGTCCATGCCCCTGGAAAATAAATAATAATGCTATTTTGACTGACCATATAAATTGTTGCCAAAATGCTGAAACTGATTAATAGAAGGATGAAATAAAAATAGTTTACCACTGAGTCAAAATCATGCTCTATATTTATTATTTAAGCTTGATGGGAGTTTATGGCTCAGCAGATGGCTAATTATGCTCAAGTATCTTTTCCTAACATATTAGGAACTCCAAATTTGTGTCAGTGGGTAATGACAAAACGTTGCCCTGTTATTGAATGATGCCACTAAGGAGAATCATCAGTGACAATCACTGTGAAAGGTCAGCTTTTGTTAGTGAGTTACCTGAGAAGTAGGAATGTCAGGTGCTTTGAGAACAGGTAATACTTTCAGATTCAGTTCATATTGTCTTAGAATGGTGAATGAAGTCATGTGACTGCTGGTCACTTACCATTTACAGTTTTTACTACTAAAATATACAACTTTACCTTTTCTAACATTTCCAGCTTTTTAATGGTTAAAATAACTTTAACTGAAACACTTTAATAAGAAATGTAAAGATTTTCTATCTTCTATTAAAATTAAGAGACAAAACTGTTCTTAGAGTCTAA
Source organism: Myotis brandtii (assembly GCF_000412655.1). Lineage (NCBI taxonomy): Eukaryota > Metazoa > Chordata > Mammalia > Chiroptera > Vespertilionidae > Myotis > Myotis brandtii. The sequence continues at coordinate 202,865 of NW_005355037.1, read as the reverse complement.
GTGCTGATTCAGCCACTCATCCTAAAAGATAAAAGTAACTAGGCCACAAGACAGAGCAGCAATTACGGTAATGACATGGCCCTTCCCTCATTCTCTGAACTGCTCTTTCTGACTCCTGAAATCCCTACCAAGAATTTTATCAATCCAGTCTCATCTAGTTCATTCTTGTAAGGTAATTGTATTTCTCTACCTGTGGAATTTTAACTTCCTGAAGACAAAGGCCATTTCTTTCTTTTCTTATATCAATTTTTGTGCACCCACAATCTTTCCCTCTCTCTGCTCTTAACAATAAAATGGCAAAACATTTTAAGAAAAATTTCCCGTTGTAACATGTCCTTATTATTAGTTATGTTATTACTTCTTCTGATTACCTGAACATTAGACCTATGCGTTTCTTTATTTTATTTATTGCAACAGCTTGTCTTCTAACAGTATGAGAAAGAGTACTTTTGGTGGAAGAATGGGCAGCTAAATCACCAGAGCAGAAAGAAATTGCATGATTATTAATGATGATTCTTGTTACTTATCTTTAAAAGTTAGGTATATAAATTGAATGTTGTTCAATTTAATCAAATTATATTTATCCAATTTTATTGATATTTTAAAATGCTAAAAATAATTGAAAGGTAAATGTTTTCATAGAATCATCTGATAAAAGGGACCTCAACAATTTTATATATCTCTTTTCATTCAAATGGATTTAATCTAAGCCACCCCAAATATTTACACACTAATAGATATAACATGTAAACATATTTAGATGTATGTGTTTATGTAAATATCTACTATATTTAAGAAACAAACTATAACATTTTATAATTCCAGTCACAATACATTAAAATTTAAGTTTATTTCAATTAAAATTTTCATACAACACTCAAAGGAGACTAAATTAATTTAATAATTATGATCTTGTGGACATGATAGTAGAATGGAAAGTAATATTGTTCCAAGGTTAAAACATCTAGTAGTAATCACAAAAAATCCTTTTAAAATTCAGACAACAGAGAATTTACATATAAACTAATAATGATTTCATAATACTTTCCCTTAATAGCTGAGTTTTATGCATGTCATTTTACAATAAGGTAACTACATTTTGTAAAGATAATCTTTTAATAACATAGTTCATTATTTTATGAATATTATGTGACCCTGAAAATATTACCAAACTCCTCAAATATTATATTTTTGAACCTAAAAAATGTTAATCATAAAATTTCAATTTAAAATTTTTAGTAATGCTGATAACTCGATAATTCTAATTCTCTCCATGGCACATGGTGGTATTGCACTTTCCAGTCCCCTTTAACTTAGGTGGGACATGTGTCTTACTTTGGTCAATAAGTAGAAGTGCTGTGTGGCACTTAAATTTGAAAGCCTTAGGAGCCTGTGTGCAACTGAGTCTTTAATTTTATTAATATAGTAGAGGCCTGGTGCATGAATTCATTCACCAGTGGGGTCCCTTGGCCTGGCCTGCAGGATTGGGCTGAAACCAGCTCTCTGACATACCCCGAAGGGTCCTGGATTGCAAGAGGGTGCAGGCCAGGCAGAGGGACCCCACTGGTGCATGATTGGGGCCGGGGAGGGACATGGGAGGTTGGCCAGCGGGGGAGAGACCGCAGGAGGGCTCCAGGGCATGTCCAGCCTGTCTTGCTCAGTCCTGATGCCTGGACCCCAGCAGCAAGCTAACCTACCAGTAGGAAAGTCTGCCCCCTGGTGGTCAGTGCACATCAGAGTGAGTGGTTGAGCGGCCTTAGCATATCATTGGCATATTAAGCTTTGCTTGGTTGAATGGCCGACTGGCCAACTGGACACAGTATATTAGGCTTTTATTATATAGGACTAGAGGCCCAGTGGATCAAATTCATGCACTCTGGGGGCGGGTCCCCTCAACCCAGCCTGCGCCTTCTCAGTCTGGGAGTCCCGCAATCGATCGCCCCAAAGAGGTAGGCCCTGCCCACCTGGCTGGGGCTCCGTGATGAATTGCCCCCACAGAGGGAGGTCTTGCCAACTGCCACAGCCTGCTGGTGGGTGGCCTGGGCCTTCCTCTTTGGGGCAATTGTGGAGCCCCTGATTGATCGCCCTGCCAGCCAGTGACCTGGGCCTCCTTCTGTGGGGTGATCATGGGGCAATGGCCAGGCCCCCAACCAATCGCATTGCACCTGCCTTGGCTGGCCTGGTGCCAGTGGGTGTCATAGCGTGGTAGTCCCGATGGTTGTTCCGCTGTTCAGCATTTCAGTTGATTTGTATATTACACTTTTATTATTATAGACTAGAGGCTCAGTGCACAAAAATTTGTGCACTCGGTGGGGAGAGGGGGTCCCTCAGCCCGGCCTGTGCCCTCTCACAGTCTGGGACCCCTCGGGAGATAATGACCTGCTGGCTTAGGCCTGCTCCCGGGTGGCAGAGGGCAGGCCCAATCCCTAGGTGCAGCCCCTGGTCGGGCTCAGAGCAGGGC
>NW_005355037.1:173384-199514 GCF_000412655.1 Myotis brandtii | reverse complement strand
GGCTCCAGCTCTGAGGCCTCGGCTGCTGAAAGCAGGTTTCTGGCCTTTGTTTACCTTCTGTATTTGGAACAATGTTGTGGTCCTGCTGGCTGAAGCCCGGGGTTTGGTTTAGCTTCTATATTTGTTACAATGTTTCTTAGAGTTGCAGCTCAGAGACTGGCAAGGCAGGTGGGGAAGCTTGGCTTCCTCCGTCACTGAAGCAAGCAAGCCTCCCTGGTTTGCCTCAGCTGCCTGGCTGCTGGCCGCCATCTTGGTTGGCAGTTAATTTGCATATCTCCCTGATTAGCCAATGGGAAGGGTAGCGGAGGTACGGCTAATTACCATGTTTCTCTTTTATTAGATAGGATAGTTTACGATTAATAATAGTTAATTGTAACTAGTATAATAGTTAATATAATTATTATAAAATTATAAGTTACAAGGAGAAAACAATTTTTAAGAGAGTATTACATGCAAAGATACTGATACTTAAAGAATATAGAAAACAGAATTATGTGAAAGGCAATACATATGCTTGTTTACTGTTTGAAGAGTTCATTAAAACCATAACTTCAGCATCTAGAATTGAGTCTGGTTCATATACATTTGTTGAAAACGTTATTTTTCTATCATCACTTTCAAATTTATATGAATTATTTTGTTAATGGAATCTGTATTATTTAGTTTTGGTCTCTATAGCAGGGCTATACCTTTTGCAGATATTAAAAATATGTCTTTCTGAATTGTGCATATTCTTTATATCTTTATCTAGATATGACTATATCCCAGTTCTCATCAATGAAAACTGCAAATGCATTTGTATATCATTTGCTCAGGTGATACACTTTCATTACACCTGAAATACTTATTTTCATATGGGAACTGTAGAAGGTAGTGATACAGAATTTTTGGACTGGATCCCAGATTCTTTGTCCCCCTGAATTGAAGAATGAATCCACGGACAGAAGATGTATAGCAAAGGAGGAGATTTATTGAAAAACAAGTACAGACTCCCATGTGGGTAGGGAAAAAGGGTCCTACCGACTTCCTGTTTCCATGGTTTATAAAGGCTACAGTTCCTGTGTCCTGATATCCCCTCTGATTGGTCAATATTCCCTTTTGAATTGGTTACTATAGTAACTCCTGAGGCCCTCCTCCCTCATTGTCCTCCTATTCCTTCTGGGCTTTCTTCCTCCTTCCTTATTTTATAAATATAAATCTCTTGGCTACTCCCAGTTCCCTTATCTTATGTAAATGTAACTTTTGCCTCTCCCTTGTGTTGTGGAAATGTACCTTCTCCCAGCCTGTAGCCCCGTGTTTTTTCCCATGTACCCCAATTCTAAAAATTCCCTAAACCTGCCTATATTCCCCTAAAATTTCTGTTTCAATAGTAAGATGAGTAACCTAAGAAAACTAGACAAATAACATAAAATTGATTATAATAGATTAAATTCAGCTATAAATTTGAGCAGGGATATATATATTTATCTGTCTCTCTCTCTCTCTCTCTCTCTCTCTCTCACCCATTACAAACTTTTAAATGATTTCTTAATGTTTATATATGATAGATTAAAGTAAAATTATATTTCATTTTTGAAACAAGATATTAAAGTTTATGAAGTTCATTCATTTTGATAATGTTCAAAATGATCAATGAAAAATTACTTTTTGTCCATTTATCCTCTGACATACAGAATTTAATTCTGTGGGGAAAAGGATGATTGGTCAACAAAATCAATTCCAAAATTACATCTTCATAGTATACAACTGGTGTAGAGACCAAATGTATATTCAAAACCAGACAGTAATCTGATTCCCAGCCCTGGCATCAAAACTAGACAAGACACTGCCCAACATTTGGATTTCTTGCATCTGAATTTAAAAAGAAACCAATGGTTTATAAGAGAGGACTCCTTACTTACTACCAATCACAAAATTGTCCTCTTTAAACACTAATATGTATTTAGTAAGAGTTTCGGAAAACAAAAATATAAGTATATATAAGTATCAGCATTGAGATCAGAAGAGTGTTATCTTTTATATCAGTTGTAAGTAGATAGTAACTGAAGTTGATAAATCAAGAAAAAGAAATATAGGCTTATTTTCTGATGTTGTGGGTTGACCATCATGATGTATTAATAATATTAAAAAAAACAGAAATGATTAGGAGAAGTTACTCAAGGAGAAGGAAAGAAGAGAATTGAAAACTATTGCTTTCCACCATAAACTCTTCTGTACTACTTGATTTGATAATATGTGCAAGTTTGTTTTGATCTGCCTACTTAACATCTCCATCTGGATGTTTCAAATGTACCTCAAATGAAAAAATATCCAACACTGAATTGAATTCATAGTCCCCTTCTTCCATTATCTTCTATATCAGTTAATGTCAAGACCCAGTTATCCAGTCATTTTATATATTTCTTTCCCTCATCTCCCTTGTCCTATTTCTCTCTAAGCCCTATATGTTTTGACCTCTTAAGTATCCTTTGAGTAGACAGGCTTACCTTTATTTCCACTGGCACCTTTATGCTCTATTCTTTTCTAAAATATTGAATTAGCTTCTTTAAAAAATATTTTTATTAATTTCAGAGAGAATGGGAGAGGGAGAGATAGAAACATCAATGATGAGAATCATTGATTGGCTGCCTCCTGCACGCCCCCCAGTGGGGATGGACCTGCAACCTGGGAATGTGCCCTGACCAGGAATGGAACCGTGACCTTGTTCATAGGTCAAGGCTCAACCACTGAGCCACACCAGCTGGGCTTGAATGGTGTTCTCTAAAGCCACTCTGAGCTCTCTCATCAGAGCTTGAGTGATCTTTTCAAACTGCAACTGTGAATGTGTTTCATATTTTTGCTTAACACACCAATGACTTCCAATTGCTCTTAAGATACAGAACGACTCTTTCTCCTTAACATGATTTAGGAGGCTCTGCATGGTGAAGCCACAGTACCATATTATTATATCATTGTGTAATATAATATCATTTGTTGGTCCACTTTCACATTTTAACACTCACATAGTCCATTTATTCATAGAACCTTTGCACATGTTCTTTCTTCTGCCATGTAACCACACTTACTGCAGCCATTCCCACACTATTCAATTTTAGTCATTCTTCAAATCTTAGCTAAAGGGAAGCTAACTCTGCCACACCAGCTCCAATCATGATCCTTTATTATATGCTCTTAAAGAACCAAATTTATTTGAATTATCTTTCTCTCTCTCTCTCCCTCACTCTCTCTTTTTCTACCCAACATCTAGCTTCTCTGAATACCAAGCTGAATGAGAAAGTGACTGCACAGGTTTTGACTCAGTATTACAAGTCCCCTAACTAATATAGTGACTGACAAGTTGTAAGGAGTTAACATTATTTGTTATATGGCCCACTGGTCACTTATGTAAGCAACAATGAAAACTTTCTCAGTCGTTTTTTAAAGTTATAAGCTCTTTACTACTTTGTTTCTTGTTAGACCCCCTTTTCTACTCTTAATTGCTATCATGGTTTCATACAATAAGGAGATAGCAGATTCCTTTATGTGAAATGGGCTGCAGCCTGGAATGCCTTCTGTGGCTTGGGACTTGCTGGACCACTGTGAACTGAAGGAGTAGAAATAATGTCTTCCACATTTAATGTTGATTGTAATTTTTCACTCTTCTCAAGTATTTTACATTTTTGGTCATTTTTTCTGTTATCTATTCTTTGAAAAATAAATAACTACTGATTTCCTGTAGATATATTTAGCCAATTAAACTGATTTTAGTATTTACATTTTTAAGATAATTATATGTAGGAAACTATGTTTCCATGGAGAGAATTTTTTTACATTCACCTATAAACCATACTTGGTGTTATTTTCAAAAGCAGAATACTATGTTCTGTGAACTAAGAATTTGCTGCTTTGTAAATTCTGAAATAAATAAAGCACATGGCTAAAGGCAGTAGGTGATTAATGAAGATTTGCTTAATGGAAGAAAATTATATCCTGTTTGAAGAGGAAAGTCAAGTAGAAGTCACTTGAGTGATGCTTGAGGGCTTGTGGGTTTGTTTTGGTGGGCGAAAGATTTATGAGGTTATACAATTGACTCTTTATTTTTAGGTGGGGAAAAAAAGCACAGTATAAAGAGATATTTAATTGTCCAAGATAGTAGTATAAGTTTTAAGTATTTTGTGGTGAAGGCTTGGGGTGGGTAGTGGGAGCAGGCTAGAAGGGGTCAATGGGGAAGAAGGGGGACATATGTAATACTATCAACAATAACTATTTTTAAAAATTACATTATTCCTGACTGCTCCATATGGCTATTCCACATCAAGACTGACTCAGAAAAAAAGCAGTCTCAATGTTTTCTGTGTTAATAATTAGCAATCAATCTTTCTTTTTAATTCTGGGACAAATATGAATTAATTTTGATTAGGTAAAATTGTTTCCACTTTGGTAATAAAACTAAATTATGTTATGTCAAGATTTTCTTTTAAATTTCAAATTGAACAAATTACAAAAGAAATGACAAGGTTACCCTTGTTTGACAGATATGTTATTTTGACATGAAAAGATGAAAAAGCTCAAAGAGACAGAGATAAATTTCTACATTTTCTTGACTTCTTCATCAAATTGCAGTAGAGTTTGACAAAGCTCAAACACATTTCATAAATTTGAGCTGACAATTCTGATACATGTCAAGGTAAATGCAACTTGCTGCTTAGCTTTTCTTGCATGAATAATCCAACGAGGCATTTTTCAAATTAAAGAAAAATGCTAAAAATCAGCTGTAAAATGAAGAGAGAGTAGTGGAGAGATAGTTCCAAAATGACTACTGGAACCTGTTATGTGTGCTGCTTTAATTCTCTGGAGATCCCAGTACTTACCCTACAGACAGATTTCATTCTTTGGAATATTATTAGTGTTACAATTTTATGACAAATGCTCAATGGTGTTAATGTATATGATACTTCTTCCTTTTAGAAAGATGCTAGGATAAAACAACCTAAAGATTAACACATAACTCTCTAGATACATATAAAGTCACATTTCACTGGCGAATAAATGTGGATTAACCTTATGTTTGATAAAATTAAATTAATTATAGCCCAGCTGGTGTGGCTTAGTGGTTTAGCATTGACCTATGAACCAGAAGGTCACAGTTCGATTCCTGGTCAGGGCATATGCCTGGGTTGCAGTTTAGTTCCCAGTGTGGGGCGTGCAGGGGGTAGCTGATCAATGATTCTCTCTCATCATTGATGTTTCTATCTCTCTTCCTCTCCCTTCCTCTCTAAAATCAATAATATATTAGAGGCCCGGTGCACAAAATTTGTGCATGGGAGGGGGTTTCTCAGCCCAGCCTGCACCCTCTCTAATCCAGGATCCCTTGGGGAATGTCTGACTGCCTCTCGCAATTTGGGACCACTTGCTCCTAACCACTCGCCTGCCTGCCTGCCTGATTGCCCCTGACCCCCCTACCTGCTTGCCTGATCACCCCTTTCCACCTCTGCCTGCCTGCCTGATTGCTCCTAACTGCTGCCCTGGTGGCCTGATCGCCCCTAACCACCTCTGCCTTGCCCCACACCTGGGACCCAGTATTCCCTCCTCTGGCCAGTCACAGGCACCCAGGCCCCGGGCTTCCCTCCCTCTGGCCAGCCGCAGGCACCCAAGATCCGGGCCGGCTTCACCTGGGCCGGCCGCAGTTGCAGGGGACCGTAGACAGGCAGCTTTGCTCAGGCCACAGCCGCAGGTGTGGGCACCTGGGACCGTGGGGCGGGCGGCTTGTCCCTCTCCAGGGCCGCAGCCTGGCTGGTCCCCATTCCTCTCTCAAGAGCTCATTTGTGCATGGCTGGTCCCCATTTCTCTCTCCCCAGTGTTGAGTGTCTGAGCTGTGATGGCATGATGACCATTTGCATATTAGCTCCTTATTATATAGGATATTAAAATTATATTTGATTTACTACTTAAGAGTGAAACAGAAATATTTTTAAAATTGCTATTGTTCTTGATTACTGGACCAAATTATAAGTGAGACAAAGGTAGATGAGCAGTTAGATGCCTATTTATTTATTCATTTTTATCAGATGGATCATGAGAACAAATTTTTTCATCTTTGAGAATCAAAATCCATATAATTAAAAAGAGATGAGGCCTTTCTCCCTAGAAAATGTGAACTGGTGCTTCATGGTCTTTATCTTGCCTTCACAGAGAACTATAATTTGTTTTCTGGCAGAGTCACATAATTTAATTTTAAAGATCATCACCAAACATTTATTAGGTAAGCACCTATTATATCTTAGACATTTTTCTGGGCACTGATGTTTCAGAAAGAAATAACACATGGTCTCTGCTATTGAAGAGTTTGTTTTAGAAAATCTGTAGCACATAGTTACCATACAATGTAGTAAGTCCATAAATAGTGGCATATGTAAAGACAGTTCTGTTGGGTATTGGGGGATAATAATCCCATTTTTCCTGGTGGGCATGTGAAGGGCATCATACGAATGCAGATGTCAGAGTGATGCCATTGCTGGAAGGGAGCCAGGAACCGAGGAAAGTGGATGGCTCATACACCACATACACTCTGGAAGAGGCAAGGGAGGTCTCTCCTGGAACTTCTGGAAGGAACCATATCTGCCAATGCCTTGACTTCAGTCCAATGAGACTGAATTTGGACTTCTGACCTACAGAACTATATAATAATACATTTGTATTGTCTTAAGTTACTAAGTTTGTTATTATGGCAGCAATAGGAAACTAATACAACTACCATAAATGGAGGTATGCCTTTGTAGGGTAGTATATAAACATCTTCTGGGAAATGAGCCATGCATAGTTTGGAAAATAATTCAGATCATTGTCATATTCCTTTTTAAGGAGGCTTGTTGGTACCTACTCCTCTTCCAACTCTAATGGGAGTGAGAGTTAGAGATAAACAGAGATGGAGAGCATAAGCTTCAAACTCAGTGCTTTACTTAATGCTCTTGTTGCATTAAGGTTGTCATTAAAATGACTTAAGAGCCTCGGAGAACTACCAGGGCTTGAAGCTACCTCCACTTTCACTCTATCAAGTATTGTTCTCTAACAGGACTCTCTATGACTGCCAGTCAAAATACTTGAAATTAGTTAAAACCTATAGACTTTACACTTAAAGCTGGATAATGTAGTTGGGGTTAAATTTAGGCATTAATGCTTATTTGAAATGTAGACGTTTAATTTATGGATTACGGTGTCCCCGAACAACCCAACATCTGAATTCATGAACACTCTGAGGAGAACTAAACTCACAAATGTGTAGGCCCTATGAAAATCACTCCAGGATAGCCTGAGGCAATAGAAATATTATTTATCCCCATATTGAACAAAGAGGATATTAAAATTCTTTTCAATCCACATGCTTTTTAAACATCCCCACCCACTTCTTCTTCTCCAGTGTCAGTGCATGCTCTATTATGCCTGAAATACTTTGTCATCATGACACTTAACTTCCTCTTTGGTTTTGGATCCTCCAAATTGATTAAATATTAAATATAATATTTAATGCTACCTCTTATCTTCAGATTGAGGTAAAAATAAAAAACATAATCTAAGATGCAAATAATAATGTTTTTTTAAAAGTCAGTAAAAACAGCAGGAGAGATAAGAACCTTATCGTTACAGGGTTTTTCACCCACCTAATCCTATGAAGAAGGAAGAGACTTGGTATGGCAAAAATAGCCGATGTTTAAAAACAAACAAAAATATATAAGGAAAGAAATAATTCTGAAATGAAGCACTTTGAAAATAGACAAGATTTTTAAATAATAGCATCAGGAGATAGAATTGAATAACTTGACAACATAAAATTTAGACTATAGCCCTTGAGATTGAACTGAATGAAAAAAAAATCAGAAGTTGTGCTTGGATGAACAAAGATATGACAACCATATGGAAGCAACTAAGTTTTCTCAATTCAAAATAACTAGGGACATTTTATTGTTCAATGGAAATGCATAATAAGTTGTGCTTCAGTGGATCCTATCAGGCCAGACCAAAAACAACATGATTCTCAACACCAATCTTAAAAAACACATATCTGAAAATAAGTTTCTACTGCTACCAACTAAAAGATCCAGAAGTATTTATTCTTCAGTGACTATGGACTCAAAACTCTTGGGAAACTTTCTTTAATCATCAGAAAGGACTTGTCTGATACTTTTTGATGCCAATGATATCAACTACATCACTGTACTTGCTGTAGCATTTTAAAGAAAACAATATTGTGAATGCAAGTCAGGATCTAAATTATACACAGAATAGAGGCCCAGTGCATGAAATTCGTGCATGGGTAGGGTCCCTAGGCCTGGCTGGCGATCAGGGCCGATCAGGGCCTTCTGGCTGTCAGCTGGGGCCTTCCTTCTGGCTGCTGGCCAAGGCCTCACTTCCCTGGCTGCTGGCTGAGGCCTCTCTTTCCCGGCTGCCAGTTGCTGGCCAGAGCCTCCCTTTGTTCCGTGCCACCCCCCCTGGTGGTCAGTGCATGTCATAGCAAGCAATTGAACTCCCGGTCTCCTGCTTGAATTCCCAGGGGGACAATTTGCATATTAGGCTTTTATATATCTAGATTAGAGTGTGTGTGTGTATGTGGGAGTGGTATAGCACTCAAATTAAACTCCATTAGCATAAATATGGTTCACTCTTTTCCAGGTCATTTTTAACCTTTCAGTAAAAATAAAGATCCTCTTGTGATATAGTTTAAGCCATCAGCCTTCTTGTAAGTTCTCTTACTTTCTAAAATGCATTTAATGATTATAAATAAATTCTCTTGGCTACTGAAGAAATAGGGTTGTGTTATCTCCAAGACTTGGAACTCATTCCTGGCTTTAGTTTACTATACATCATATTGAAGTTGCACAAATCCAACTTTGCCCTGGGCCCCTGGCTTCTGATCACAGACATGTTTTGAGTAGGGTGCATTTTTGTCCTGGGCTTAGAGTGCTCTGTTTAATAATTCTGAATGACTTTCCTTCTTTAGTACTTTTTAATCTCCTTCCCTCCCGTATATGTGCCTTGACTTAACGGTCTTTTTTAAAATTTGATTTTTCATTTTTATACATGCTTTTCTCAACATGACCAGGGTTATTCTTGGTGGACCCTCCTCTTCAACCTGCACCTTCTAATTATGAAAGTGGCAAAGATGAATGAAGGGGGAAATCAGAATTTTTTTTTAAAAGGAAGATTATTTTAAGTGTACTTTCAGAAGACATATCTTCCAAACAGAAACCTGGCAAGAAAAGAGACCCAAGGGATTCCTCTTAATAGGATTTAATTTTTAAAAAGAAAAGGTTATGATAGGTGAAAGATGAAATTTTCACTAGGGTGTAGGTGTGGGGGCATTTGCTATATGTGTCACTGGATGAGTAAGGTCTGTACCAAGAAAGAGAAAATACTAAGAGGAAACCCTGTAATGTCATTGGTCTTGGGACAAATTGGAGTTATCACCATTTGCAGTAAAAAAATGTTGAGATATGTGTAATTTCTTTGGTTAAAAAAAAAGACTTAATTTGCAAAGCAAAAGGCATGTAGCCAAATGTAGCCTTATGAAAAAAAGAGAGAATAGTCTCCCCCAAAAATGAGAATTTAGGGAAGGGAATTTAGAATAAATATACAGAATGAAATGTAATCAAAGTAGAAAACTTTCCTATACTTAAAATATGTCATGTATTACATTGAGCAAGTGATATGGAATCTTAGAGTTCTAACCAAATAACTAAGACCTATGTTGTAATCAAAGATCATAAAAAGGGGTCAGTATGTAGCATAATAAAAAAACTTGAGCCCTAGCTGGTTTGGTTCAGTGGATAGAGGTTGGCCTGTGGACTGAAGGATCCTGGGTTGATTCTGGTCAAGGGCACATGCCCGGGCTGCGGGCTCAATCCCCAGTAGGGGGCATACAGGAGGCAGCTGATCAATGATTCACTCTCATCATTGATGTTTCTATCTCTCTATCCCTCTCCCTTCCTCTCTGAAAACACACACACACACACACACACACACACACACACACACACACAAACAAAACAAACAAACAAACAAAAAACAACAAAAAACAAAAAAAACTTGACCATGCCTGATTCTTTATCATTAGCAAAAATTACTATATCATTTTGAGAAGGAATTTGTGATTAGTAAGGAAATATCTGTGTTACATGTATTAGAATTAATTATATTTGTGTACCAGAATCCTAGTGGGAAACAGATTTCACTTCAGATGATTGAAATGAAAAGATTTTTAAAGAGAATCATTTAAATCCATGTAGTTTGTTAGTTTAGAAAATAAACAAAGGATTATGTGATACCCAGAGACTAGCAACAACGGGCAGCTGTGTCATCCCCAGAGGCAACTAAAACAATGCAGGCACACCCACTTAAAGAGAACCAAAGTAGAGAAGAGGTGAAGCTATTGACAGAGATATAATAGTAAAGCAGGGCCCTAACCGGTTTGGCTCAGTGGGTAGAGCATCAGCCTGCGGACTGAAAGGTCCCAGGTTCGATTCCGGTCAAGGGCATGTTTCTCTCTCATCGATGTTTCTAACTCTCTATCCCTCTCCCTTCCTCTCTGTAAAAAAATCAATAAAACTATATTTAAAAAAAATAATAAAGCAGGAAAGAAATGTCCCAAGTTTCATTTCTTGCACCCTTCAGTCTTCTGCCAGAATCTCCTTTTGGCCAGTTCCATCTGGAGCTGGTCAGCAGATGAACCATATTACATAGGTAGTCCTTAGATTTCAGCCTCTTGGAGCACAGGGCATACAAGGAAGGTTGAATAACGGGTCTGCGTAGAGGAAACACCTAGTACAATATATAGCTTACTTGACTTCTTAGGAAATGTGTGTTATGGGTTGAATTATTACCCCTCATTTTACACTCCCCTGTAGTTGTCTTAGAAATCCATGTTCAAGTTCAACTCCAACTCTTTGACTTTAAGCTTGGCCATGTGATTTACTTTGGCTCATGTTAGCAGATGTGATACAGAGGTTTACACTTTCTTGCAAACTTTGGCTTTCCCTCTTGTACTGTTGCCAGGAAAAGATATTCCAATAACCCTTCAGCTTGGATCCACTCCCACCCTCCCCCAAAATGGGCCATGAGCAGAGTTCCCCCAAGCAACCAGCAGACCTGCAGCCTGAAGCAGAGCTTTTCCAATTGACCTGTGTGAGAATACATGATTGCTTTTTAAGTTACTGGATTTTGCAGTGGTTTGTTACACAGCAATACTGTGCCCCTGAAGGATATAGCATGCGTGATGCTTATTACACCTACCACCCTTTAAAAGTTACACCTACCAGCCTGGCTGGTGGGGCTCAGTGGTTGAGCATCCACCTATGAACCAAGAAGTCACAATTTGATTCCTAGCCAGGGCACATGCCCAGGTTGTGGGCTTGATCCCCAGTATGGGGAGTGCAGGAGGCAGCCAATTAATGATTCTCTCTCATCATTGATGCTTCTGTCTTTCTCTTCCCTCTTCCTTCCTCTCTGAAATAAATAAAAAATATATTAAAAAATAAATAAATAAGTAAAAGTTATATAGCAGTTCAGATAAAGTGAAAGATAAAACACCCAATTGATACCATGGTAATTATGTAGTACTATCCTTGTATTCACTCATAAGTACAGATTTTAATTTATTAAATGAGATATTGGGTGTTATAAAATCAAGCTCAGTTTTAAAAACAAGAGACAATGAGCTACCACAGAATTTACCCCACAAGAGTATGTTTGAGGAGGGCAAAATCTCCCTATAGAAATCAACTAATAATAATTCTGAAGCAAAGATTTGGCATGAGATAATGCATAAAAACTTTCTGTGATTAACAAAAAGAGTCCTGGAATAAGAGATGGCTCTCCTAACCGTGGTAGTTTGGGGAAAAGCAATGCGGGACCTCTGAAAATAATTGTTTATGTTCACTTATAAGAAAAATGCAGAGTTCACAAAAAGGTTTAACAGTAGTTTTTTACCTGATGAAAATGAGGTTGACATTATAATTCCTCAATAGATCCTTTTTTGTAATAGTATCATTTGTGTGTATATGCAGTAATTCTCAAGTTCAGTCACTGTCAGAAACACTTTAGTCACCTTTACAAACCTCCAAGTAACAAAACAAATGGCTGCAGATATCAAAACATATAGGCACATGGATGCACTGGGTGAAAACACCCTGATTATTAGAGTTGAAGTTCTGGTGCTCTTTGCGGGCACACTTAGGTAAGTACCTCTTCTTACACAGTACCATGCTTATGCCTATGCAGCTTAATTCTCTCCACATATGACAACATTGTTACATAGTTAGTCAGGAGCAGATGCTAAAAAGCTTCAATCCATTGGTTTAGTTCTCATTATTTCACATTTTGCTGCCTAAGTGCCTATTCAATGGTTAACAACATCTGCTAAAAATACAATATTGAGACTCTGCTCCTAGAGCTATGTCCATTTAACTCAGGTAGCTTGAATGGCCACCATGCTAATTGCAGTCACTTCCCATGAGAAAGACTGTACTTTAACCCCAACCAGCTGTCTCTAAACCTTATGCTGTTGGTCACAACATAGATGGAGTGAGAGATTATGAACGGATGAGAGCACACCCACAATGGTTAAAGGTAAACCAGCTCTCGTGCAAGTTATATTGCTGTTAGACAATCTGCATCATCTTTGCATCCAGAGTTGTGGGCTACATTATATGACATCCTTGCCAAGGACAAATAAAAGTCTTAACTATATAAGGGATGATTATACCAAGGATGCTGTTTAGCGGCCAGCCATCTGGATATGAGTTTCAATTTTAGCTGGTGGGATTTAGGTTGCTCATGATCATTGCTATTGATGAAACATTCCTGCAACATGGATCAGTGGATGGGATGTTTGACATGTTGACATGGGATTAGGACCACTGGCATTATAACAGGCTTCTAAGGCAGACTCGTAGATCTTTCCGGGAAATTGTTGACAGACGCCTTATAACCTCCTGTAGTAAAATCTGTCCTGACTCAATTAGAACTGATGATCTAATGTCCCGAGGTCCCTTCTAAGCCTATGACAGAGAACTAAATTGCAGACAATACAAAGAACAGAGAACCTGTCAAATAAAAATTTTTTATCCTTCTTACAGCCTCTCTATTACTTGTAGTAACAGATGAATCTGAGTACCAGTTGTATCAACAAAATAAATAATCTCACTATTAATTTGGGTGTATATTGCATGTAGTTAACCTGGCAGCTATTATTGTTATCATTTAATAATAAATTAAACAAATTTAAAGAGAAAAAAAAAAACAGACCAGGTAGTAAAAATCTTTTTATACCAATTACAATGGCTTTTTACCGGTCATTGTGGCATGAGGGTGATGATTTTACAAGATAAAATACTATGTTTGGGAAGCTCTTGGCACATGTAAGCACATGAGACTTCTCTAATAAAGCTCTCCATTCCCTGTATTTGATTTAATAGGAGTGTCTGGTTCTATTCTATTTTGGCTTCGCGTTTCATGCACTACAGAAATTTAACAGCAGCCCTTTTAAAGGACCACTCACACCGCAGCTTCTTTGCTTTCCTACCGCTCCCACCTCAACTCAGAACTTTCATTGTTTCCTTTCCTTTGACTACTTTGGTCCAAGGGTTATTTTTATCACCTGGAAAACACGTTAAATGGTTTTGAAAACAGGTCCCATGCTGACTTCACTTCTGCTGAAATATGCTTTATGGCGCTCACACCATAAGCTCTTCAACAAGACACGATGTTATGAAATCACCTCCGCTCTCACCGTTTCAAACCAACCTTTGCAGCAACAGATCAAGACTTTTAAAGTTCACTTCCTGATTTGCAGCTTAAAACATGCTTTTGCAAAGGAAAGGTGGAGCTTTTAATGTTTGAAAAGCAGCAGGGATTCACGTCTCTAATGGGAAAAATTCAAATTTGCCGTCCCACGCTGGCAGTGTGGGGTGTCACACTTTCTACAGTCTGTTGTGAGGCCTGCAGGTGTACCAGCCCTGCCACGTGTCTAAAGGACTCCGGAGCACAACTGCTCGCCCTGCATGCTGTGGAGTTAAAAGTCTATCTCCCCCTGTCATTTGCTCTCTACGAATAGTTTTCAGAAATCCATTTAGAAGGAGGCCTTGTAATCCAGCATTTCTGCTTTGTTCTCTTTCTCACCGTCAATCTCCTTTTATCCCTGACCATTAATAGGTAGACTAAGCATTTTTTCCATGCATTTAATAAAACTGCATCACATTAAACACAGGCCAGAAATCAAATCTCAGCTTTCAAAGGAACACTGCAGATATAGTTTCTTTTGATTCACTATCTCATGCTTTAGCTTTTTTCTAAGTTTATACAGGAGATAGTAAGGCAGCAGTTATCCAAACAGGATGTTTAGAATCAGAAGACCAAGAGCAGTAATAGCTTGGTCAACTGCTTTTTTTGTATGATCCTGTCTAAGCCTCCTTAAAGCTTTTATACTCATCCTATATAATAAAAGCCTAATATGCAAATTGAATGGTGGAACAACTGGTGGAACAACTGGTCGCTATGACGTGCACTGACCACCAGGGGACAGACACTCAATGCAGGAACTTCCCCCAGCCTGCAAGCTCCAGGCCAGCCAAGGCTGGTGCCAGCGGGGGTTCCCCGATTGCCCCACTGGTCACCCCACAGAGGGAGGGACCAGCAGCAGTGGCAGGGGGCAGGGCTGGTGAGTGGAAGGCGCCAGGATGGCCAAAGTGGATGCCAGTGGTAGGCCCCCCCGATTGCCCCACCAGTCACTCCACAGATCAGCCCTGATCTCCGGCCAGGCCTAGGGACCCTACCCATGCATGAATTTCATGCATTGAGCCTCTAGTCTCTCAATAAGGGGGAAATTGTGTTAGTGTAAAAAATAAATGAGATTATGTCATCTAGCTATACAATGAGCAACTTTACCAGATTTTCTCAAGGACCAATTTATTTTATGGATCAGACAATAAATAGGAGTATGACAATAAATAGCACAACATACTGATCCAAAGGAAAAAACACTATGCTAATCATAACACATTATACTTTTATCAGATGTTCCTGTTACAACCTAAGTTGAGAGTTCTGAACTAGCTAAGCAGCCAAGAGAGCGTATTAGCAATCTTATTATTTGTAATCAAAGACAATAAGTATGCAATGATGTAGGCACTAGGAAGTATAAAATTTGGAGAAAGTTGAATGACTAAATAGTAGAAATTCTGGAAAAATTTGAAGAAGAAAAATGATTTTTCCTTTTTTTCAATCCTGAAAGATATAAAAAAAAAATTATGGGTCAAAATATTGTTTATAATGGCAGAATTACAAAGTTGTTTTATTTTCAATCCTGTTACATGATTATAAAACTGCCTAAATTTATCAATAAATAGAAAAAATATGTCTTCAATTTTTAATTGCATAAAAATATTTAATGTAATGTCATTTTTTTCTTCACAGTGAAGGTGTAGCTCATAAAAATCAGGGTAAAAGTATTAGTTTTTAATTAAATTTATTGGGATGACACTAGCAATTAGGGAAATGCAAGTCAATATTATTAAAAAAACAGTTGAGTCCAGCCTGTGCTAGGCCTTGTGGGAGATGTTAAAGTAAAGATAAATTTTATTTTTAGTTTACAATGAGTTTGAGAGAAATAGACTTAATATATAAAAAACAACTGAAGTATTATGCTATCTATTGGGATAGAACACAAACTTTACTAGATTGAAAGCTCTAAAATACTTACACAATAAAAAATAATGATAATTGTAAGATAAAAATTGCATGGAAAATTTCTCTGAAGGATATAGTTTATTAGCAACCCACAAACCTGGCAAATGTTTTAGCCTGCCATTGTATCTCCCTAGTACTCAGAATAGAATCAGATCTTTATATGTACTGGGTAAATGTGGAATGAAATGTATTGTCAATTATTGAACACATGTAAATTGACTTACTTGCTATGAATTAGGTTATGAAGATACCAAGACAATGAAGTTGCAGCCCAGGTGGGAAGAAAGACACACAAACAGATTATAGTGGCAGAGCTGTGGACAGGCTGTCAGAGTAATGGTATGTACAAGAAATAGCAATGATGCAAAAGAGAAAAGGACCACCTCTGTTCTGCACAGGATCTTCACAGAAGAGATCTTGTGAGACAAGGGGTTGCTCCTGGAGTGTTGGGAATAGAGCATTTAAGTAAACAAACAGATAAGAGGCCCAGAAATGTGAAATCCTATCTAATAAAAGAGTAGTATGCAAATTAACTGTCACTCCGACACAAAGATGGCAGTGCCCAGTCCTCAGCCCCGCTGGAGTCCTCCAGCCCTAATATGCAAATTAACTGTCACTCCAACACAAAGATGGTAGCGCCCAGTCCTCAGCCCCATTGGAGTCCTCCAGTCCTGGAAGCAGCCAAGCAGGCCCCGCAGACAGCAGAGAACCATGGAGAGTGGGCCTAAGCCATCAGTAGAACATCCCCTGAGGGCTCCCGGATTGGAGAAGATGCAGGTCTGGCTGAGGGACACCCCCCACACCTCCCGTGCATGAATTTTGTCCACTGGGCCTCTAGTACTGTAATAATGTTACATTTGGGGGATGTAAGTAACTCTATATGGCTGGGGTATTAAGCAAGTTTACTATATTTCAGGATGAGCCCCAAGGTTCAGCAAAGGTTTTAAATTGATTGTACATGCACAAGAAAATATTTCATGCCAGGAAACAACGTGGGTAAAACGTGGGTGGTCATTAAGAGGAGTGGGAGTAAAATGGGAATAGGGAAGTATCCGGATAGACCAGGTACTCCCAAGGTAAACTTCAGTGTGCATCAAGATCACCTTGTTTAAACAGATGTTGTTTGGTTCTCATCCCCAAAGTTTCTAATAGAATAGGTCTGGGGGACCCTATTACTTGCATTTCTAAGAAGTTTCCAGGTGCTTCTGATGCTATTGGTCCAGGAACTACACACTGAGAACCACTTATATAAAAATATAAAATTGTATAAGCAATGTAGAACCAGCTGATGAAAGCCTTTAAATCTGCAATCAAGTGCATAGACTGAATCTTAAAAATGTTAATAAGCCATATGCCTTCTTAAATTCCACAGAATATATAACAGAATTAAAATGTGAAAATATAAGGCAAGAATAAGTTTACATTTCAAAAACAATTGTAAAAAATATAAAAGCCCATATCTTCTAATTTTAGAGAGGATATGGAAAAATGGAAACTTTTATACACTGCTAGTAGAAATGTAATTGACATTACACTTTGGAAAGAGATTTGGCATAATCTAGGAAACTTGAATATGCTCATATCTTAAGATCAGGAATTCTACTCCTACACATATTCTCCAGAGGAGCTCTCACAATTGTACACATAAAGACCTGTGCAAGAAAATCCATTATACTGTGGTATTAATTATCTGTCTATCATCTGTCTATAATCTATCTATCCATCTATCTGAGAAAAGCTATCATATATCACATATATGTACACATACAGATAAGAAAATGAATTATTACAAAAAGATTCCACTGAATTAATTTTAGTTAAAATGAATTAAAGGTTTATATATTAGCATAAATAAATCTCAAAAACAAAATGTTAAATAACATATAAAATATGATGTCTTCTTATAACATAAATTTGTAAATAAATTATATGTATTATCGGTGAATGCATATGCATGTAGTCAGTGTATAAAGCTACATGGAATGGCATATGCCAAATTGAGAAGAGTGATTACCCTGTTGTCAGTAGGAATGAAATTGGAGGCAAGCTTACATTTTGTTAGTAACTATTTTTTCCTCGGTTACTTGGTAGATACATGTTTTGTTTTGTTTTTGTGTGTGTTTTTTTTTAATATTGCCATCTATATTTATATGCAAGAATTCGTTTATAATTCCAATAATGAAAATGTCAAAATAAAAGTGATGCTAAAAAAATAATAATATATTAAGTTGAACCAGTTATACAGAATGGATTGAGTGGGAGTGACAGGCTAAGAGATGGCCAATAAAGATGCATGCTGGGAGGTTACTGTTCAGATTTCCTTTATAGTCACTGGATTTCTTCTTATTTCTATGACCTTTGTAAACAATGTTTAGCACAGTACTACACTTTAAATTAATTGTCACTGGAGTATTTTTTCAACAGCTTATGTGAAGTTAACAGTCATTGATTTATTAATAATTAGCTCCATTCTATTGAAATTGTGTTTGCTGTATCTGATAAAACAAGCATTGCTTAATATCTGAACTGGGGTGGATGTAGGGGTGAGGGAGAAACTCAATTACAGTTGATTCTGTAAAGTTATTTGCAGGTAATAAATTAAATATTCCTTTAAACATTCAATAGTTGCATAGGCACATCTGACCAACATTGTCAACAATGGCTTCGCTTATAAAATTGATTTTATTCTTAATTTGTGGATTACATTAATATCCTGATAACTGTTTGATAAAATAAGATGCAAGAATCTCTAGGAAGAAATGAAAAAATATTTCAGTCAATGAATTACTGAAGTGTAATTTTTCAGATGTTTCTGCTATTATTATTTTCACTTTTATCATTATTTCCACTTTTCAATAGTTTTTGTATATTACTAGTTACATTAAGATTTGTAACTACTATGTAGTCAATTATCAGAATTTAATGATTTAAGCCATGCCAGCATTAAGGAATAATGAAGTCAAATGGAGGAATAATTCTTAAGTAACTGTTTTATATTCTGGATGATGCCACCAAGGCTTTCTTATCAATATCAACCTTTCTGGTATAAGCCAACTTCCACATTAGGGAAAACAACTTTCTCTTTTTATTAGCTATTGTTGAGGTGGGTAGACATGTAATTTTTAGTTCAAGCTTATCAAATGGAACACAAGAAAAATAAAATTTCATGTTACATACTCACATAATGTTTTTCAACATCTAACGTAAGTTACCTTGGAACCATTAGCTCTTTGGGAGTAATTGCAGAGTTGCTTCCCTATTTAAATTTCATCTATGATTTTAGAAAATATCCAAAGTGGTGATGTTTTATGTAAAAGTAATTTCAGTTATGACTGACAGCTAGTGAATATTTGAAAACTCTTAGTTTTATATGACCAACTGAAATATACTTAAGTTATTATGAAAAATGATGATGATGATGATGATAATTTGAGTGCTGAAGCTAAATTTCATAACTGAGTATCTATGTCAAATTAAATAAAAATTCACCAATTATTTAATAATTTCATTTAACCAATTGTTTGACAATTGTGGATGAATAATGAGAAGCAAATTTTAATACATAGCAGCATAATCTAGAGAGGATCACGGTATATTAGTTACACTTCCTGAATGCCAATGTTGGAATAGTTATCAGTCAAGAAATTTTTAGCTAATATTATTTACCCTTAAATTCTCTCTACTATTAGAGAATTTATGTACAAATCTGGAGAATAAGCCAGAGAAAAAGCAAATAAAACTTGAGTATGGAGAGTTCAATAATCTGCTCATCAAAAGGACTCATGATCTCAAAACTAGTTTTATCTATACTGGTTATTTTTATTAAATATGAATTTACTTATTTAACAAGTATATATTTGATAATTACTACCTGGTGATGGGGACCAAACTCTCAGGGTTCAAACCATAATTCTGTCACTTAAGCTGTATGACACTAGGCATGTGACACAGCCATCTCATGCCTCAGTTTTCTATATGTAAACATAAGAATAATGATAGCACCTACAAATAGAGTTAAGTTAAGAATTGAATAACTCAATGTCTAAAAAGTATTTTAAAACAGTGTCTGGAGGGTAGTAATTACCATTATATATTTGTTAAATAAGTATGTTCACTTTTAATACAGACAACCAGAATAGATAAAATTAGTGTTGTGATTTTTGAGTCCTGTTGATGAGCACATTATTGAACTCTACATATTCAGTATGTATTTGTTTTCATGATTCCTCTCTAGTTCTGGCTTCTTTTCCAAGTTTGAACACAAGCTCTATAGATTAATAGTGGAGAGAATTTAAGGGTAAATAATTATTACATAACTAAACATTTCTTGCCTGATAATTATTTCAACATTGTATTCTAGGAAGTGTAGCTGACAAACTGTGATTCTCTCTCAATAGTAAAATATGTAACAATAATTGGTATATAAGCATTTTTTAATCAAGTGGGGACACTAGTGACCTACATAATTTTTAAAAATGGAGTCATTAAAATTGTATTGCCTTTAATAAAAATTTCCCTTCTCCAGATAGGAGTTTATCAAATTATAGAATTTCATATCCCATCATACCCATGGTATAGCAACAGGAATTCTGCAATCAATCAATTACAATGGCTTCTATGTTGCTGAGTTTATGTACGGCATCATAGACACCTTATGAAAACAAGGTATTGATTATTAGGATTTGTAGGAGTGGCATCTGATAATTTCTTGCATGGCTTCTTCAGCTTCCCCATGTGCATGTGTTATAAGAACTAATAAGTATTCATAGTATGTGCCAGGTACTATTTAAAATATTTTACATATTCTAAATCATGTTCATTTTCACAAAAACTTTTTGAAATATGTACTGTTATCCCTGCTTTACTAATGAGACTATAGTGACAAAGAACAAGTTAAGTAATTTGTTCAAAATCATAGAGATAGTAGCGGATGTGGTATTTTAACCTGGGTAGTTTAACTTCAGAAAACATGCTTTTAACCATTAGAATACTAGTACATTAATGACATCTCTCCCACATCCCATGCATTGGACTTAAGATGCAACCACCCATAGTTAGCTTCTGAAGTGCTTGTTCCAAAGTCCATCTTTGGGAGCTGGCAGGGGAGGACTTGATTGAAAGTAGGTGTATACAATTAGTAACACTCCTAACATCATAATGACACAGAAGTGCAACCTTGTAGTCAATGTATTTACTTTTTTAATACTAAACTAGAGGCCCGGGGCACGAATTTGTGCATGGATGGGGTCCCTCAGCCTGGCCAGCGATCAGGGTCGGGGGGGACCGGCCAGCTTGGGGGAGGGACCGCGGGAGGTTGGCCCCAGCAGCAAGCTAACCAACAGCCAGTTCCGAGAGGAATTGGGCTCCCTCATCCCTCCTGACTGGGTCCGGGATGTGGTGAACCAGATTTGAGGCTGTCAAGGCCCCAACAGCAAGTTCTGGGTCAGTACGTGTCATAGCTACTGGCTGGTTGTTCCGGGTGTTCGGTCATAATGGTTGCTTAGGCTTTATATATATATATATATAGTAAGTCAGGCATGAAAAAAAGTAAGTAAATATACTTACAGGATATCATTTTCATTCAGTATTGTTTAAATCTCATATTATTGATCCCTAAGATAGTATGCCCTCTTTTAACAACTTAATTTTATTACTTTAAAGATTGGGGATATGCTCTTTATTGTACTACCTATCAATAGCAAAGCCATAAAAATGTGTTTTTTTATATATGAGTAAAGGAGTCAAGTATCTATAATGTGAAAAATCTATTTGAGAGAATGTGGTTCATAAACTTTTTAAAATATATATTTTTAGAAACATGTTTATTACAAGTTTTGTAAACACTTTACTACATGCTTACAGAATGGGTTATTGCCTATAAGCTGCTAGCAACTGGCTGTCCTTTTAGTATATCTTGCGTGGCTTTTCTTTAACCTGGAGTCTTTAGGATTTCTTCAGTCTTAACCTATGCCAAGTTGTAACATAGCAAAACAATTAAGATTTCTTATAATAACTCATCTTTGTTCTTATAAAAAAAACTCTACTATATGAAAGTATATATTATCACTTCAAAATATTCTAAATATATTTCATAGCAAAAAGTTTTAAGAAACATTGCTGTTTTTCCTTTTCCTTATTTTTATGAGATATGATCTAGAAACTATATAATTTTAAAACTGAAAGTGACCACAGTTACCTAGTCTAATCTCCTGATATTTAAAAAAAGAAAACTGAATTCCAAATAGATTAGGTTATTTCTCATTACTATTATACTTTCATTTATGATACAAATTAAAGACTTGATTAAATATGTCTTTTACATTCACACCTGGTTGACTTTTCTACTCCAATATTTGAGAAGAAATCATGAAAACATTTTCTATGATGAAATATATAATTGTGTAATCTCTAAGAGTTAAAATAAAAGCATGCTTTGAAATAAGATGTAAACAATTTGGATTAATTGAGGTTTCCCGGTATTCTTGGGAACAGCTCAGAAAAGTTAGTATTAAAATATCTCAGGGCATGAACTGCTGTGTGGTAGTAAACACTGTCCTTATGTACCACAAAAAAAGGTATCTATTATAAAATAGTTTTCATATAAAATATGCAACCAGAAGGAAAATTTGTGCTTATATTAGTGAGCATAAATAATTTATTTTGATATTTTGAGGCATTGTGATTTTCCTTTAATTTAAAAAAGCCCTATTTGTTTATGAAAATGAAATAAAATTGTAAGTTACTAATAGAGTTTTATAAAAACAAATTTTTAATGTGTGTCCTATTTTTAAGGCATTTAAATTATTATTGAGGAAGTACCTCAAATAAACCAAGTTTTATAATAATATATCTCTTATGTCTGCACTCAAGCTTTCTGGACAGTATTTAAAGAAAGATCATAATGACAGTCTTTCACTTTTGGCTTTACAGGATACATAACTTATGTTGTAGTCATATAAAAATGTCAAGAAAAGATTCGTAACAGATCAGAAGTAAAAATTCCACCTGGTGCATCAAATCACAAGATTATAAAGGGATTACCCTAACATAACCTTCAGGGAAAAAAAAAAAAACTCATCTAAATAAGATATTGCTGTACCATAAAATTTAAACCAACCAAAATTACTGAGTAAAACTATAATTATTCTTAAGTCAAAAAGCAACAACCCCTAACAATATTTTTAGAAGTGTATGATGTTTGTAATCAGGAATAAACAGCTGTTTCTTTGAGTAAAAATCTAAAAATGGCACTGGGTTCCATTATTACTCTTTTATTGGCGGATGCTAATAAAAATATATGACCAGAAAAGTCAACATAGACGGCAAAGAGATTAGGAGACAATATAATTTAGTGTAGTGTGCTCTTAAGTATATCTTAATCTATATAGAAGATTATAATTTTTTTTTGCTAGTGAGGATGCACTTTTGTTTTAAATGATCAATAAATGTTCAGTAATTTATGTGGCTTAAACTGTAAATAATTGGAAGCAAGAAAGTTTAGCTATAAGCTGACGTAGATAGTAAAACTATTATATAGAAGTAGTTACAGTAAAAATAAAACGACCCGTTTCTTATCTTTTACCAGCTAAATTGTATGCTAACAATCTACATGTGGTAAAATGTTATGCCTTATAAATTTAATTTTCTATACCTAAGCTAAATGGACATATAAAGTTAAGCTCATTTTTTTTTCATTCTCAGAGAACAAAAATCATTACATACTATGTTGGGATTTTGGTTTTTTTGTTGTTTTTTTAGTAGATATGGTTTGAGTGGCTAAAATGACGAAAAAATGCTTTTTTCTTACAATGGTATTTCAAATGGCTGTTTTTTCTTGTAAGGAGATAAACATTTGCACATGAGACCTTCTTGTTAAGTCATTGTAAAAAGAGAGTGAAAAATTTAGGGTAATTTATCTGGGAAACATCAATAATTTTGGAAGCAACCCCGGTTGGAGCTCTCAGGAATTTTTAGAAATTCTTTAGGAATTTTTCAAAGTGTATACTCCAAGAAC
The DNA here is from genome assembly GCF_000412655.1 of Myotis brandtii. Taxonomy (NCBI): domain Eukaryota; kingdom Metazoa; phylum Chordata; class Mammalia; order Chiroptera; family Vespertilionidae; genus Myotis; species Myotis brandtii. Next base: position 175,786 of record NW_005355037.1, on the reverse strand, counting down.
TTAGCATATTTAAATCAAAAACATTAAAGCAGAAAGATTCAAATATGTACTGCAATACCCAATTGGAGAGAAGGTCAGATGATTGTGGCGATGGCCTAAGTGATCTCAAAATGCTGTCAGCTTAGCCTCATTCACAGAATATCGATTTTTCAGAAAGTTCAAGGTAACATTTTAAAGGACTGTCACTTAATGAGAGATGTATCATACTTAGCCTGGAGAACAGGCAGTACTCACAGAATGAATGAAAAGACAAATACTAGAAACTGAGTAATACTGGGGTTATTAATGCCCATTCTTTCAGGTGTTTTTCCTTTCTATTTTTCCTCACTATTAGAGACATATCATTCATCATCATGCTATTAATATGCCACATTAGCTTCTTTATCACAAAAATGTTGGGGATTTGGAGAATTTCACATAAAAATCTAGCCAGTATATTTATTATCATACACTAAGTCACAATTTAGCCTTTGTCTTTTTTAGTTATTGTGAAAGCTCTGATGAATAGAATAATTGGTTCATCTTCTGTCATTAAACTGCAGGTGGGCACATGATATTCAGCATATAATATGAATGATTCCATTTACAGTTTCACTTTCAACAATAATTTTGAAATCAAGCTAGTTAATTAATGAGAGTTGAGTAAGACAATAATGCAATAACAACTAAAATGCTTATCAATATGTAAAAGATAGTACAGGTAGCTGTAGTCTAATTTCCAGACATTTCCACTTAACAATTATCTGACTTCAGTAAGAAATAGCAAGTGTCAGAGAGGTTGTGGAGAAAAAGGAACCCTCATACACTAATGGTGGGGATGTAAACTGGAACAGCCACTATAGAAAATAGCATGGAGGCTCCTCAAGAAATTAAGAATAGAGTTACCATATTAACACTGGTGGTCTTGATCCGGCATCAATAAGGGTTCAGAAATCTGGAGAAGGCGCTGTGTGTAAATTAAATAAGAGTCCAGAGATGAAACATAATTTTGAAAGGCATTATAGGGAGTCAGAGAAGACTTAGCTAACGGAACTAAGTTCTCCTTGTCTCAGGATCCCTTGCTTTTCATTAAGACAATTTTTTTAAATATATTTTTTAATTGATTTTTTACAGAGAGGAGGGGAGAGGGATAGAGAGTTAGAAACATCAATGAGAGAGAAACATCGATCAGCTGCCTCCTGCACACTCCCCACTGAGGATGTGCCTGCAACCAAGGTACATGCCCTTGACCGGAATCAAACCTGGGATCCTTCAGTCTGCAGGCCGATGCTCCATCCACTGAGCCAAACCAGTTAGGGCTTTATTAACACAATTTGCCATAAGGTAAGGTAGAGATATACACATCAAAGGGTAGGGTTTCCTACAGAATCCATTGTCAGATTGGGGAATTGCCTACGGCTGTTCAGGTGTTTGTCCAGTAGGAGGCAATAACATGTAGATTAAGATGCCTTGAGCTGTCTGGCAGCAAGCAATCATTTAATGCATTCTTTTCACGTTTGGGAAAATGCCTTTTAGCCATTCCCAGATGATTCAGCCCTTGCTGACATGCTGGAATTGGCTTCTGGCACCATATGACCCAGCAACCCTTCTTCTGGGTATCTACCCCATAAAACATTTACTTGTAGAGATATATGTACCCCTATGTTCATTGAAGATGTGGTACATTCATACATATGAAGTGATCAAGTACTGCCATTTGTGACAACATGGATGGATCTTGAGAATATCATGCTAAGTGAAATAAGTCAAATAGGAAAAGTCAAGAACCATATTATTTCATTCATATGCAGAATATAAAACAGAAAGCAACAAATGAACAAATGAGAGAAACAAACAAAAACTCATAGACACAGACGACAGTATGTGGGAAAGGGAGTTGGAGGAGGTAGAAGAGGGTAAAGGGGGGTCAAAAAGATGGTGACAGAAGGAGACTTGACTTTGGGTGGTAAATACACAATGTGATATACAAATAATTATAGAATTGTACACCTGAAACCTATATAATCTTATTAACCAGTGTCATGCCAATAAATTTAATAAAAATTTAAAAAATAATATATTTTCAAAAATGATCTGACGCCTATTTTTTTCTATTGTAGGGTTATCCTGTAATTTTGTTTTTTACAGGAGTAGGATTAACACTACTCCTGTTTCTAGTAATAGAACACTGATTTTCCTTTATATGTAGTACTAGAGGCCCGGTGCACAAAAATTTGTGCACTCGGGGGGCGGGGGGTCCCCCAGCCCGGCCTGTGCCCTCTCACAGTCTGGGACCCCTCGGGAGATAACGACCTGCTGGCTTAGGCCTGCTCCTGGGTGGCAGAGGGCAGGCCCAATCCCTAGGTGCAGCCCCTGGTCAGGCTCAGAGCAGGGCCGATTGGGGAGTTGGGGCGCCGCCCCCT
>NW_005355037.1:134058-172223 GCF_000412655.1 Myotis brandtii | reverse complement strand
CTTCTTATTTGCAACATAGTACATAGTTGCTTAGAGTTGCAGCTGAGAGGCCGGCAAGTGAGGCGGGGAACGTTGGAGTCCGCAGTCACTGGAGCAAGCAAGCCTCATGTTCGCTTCCAGCTGCCTGGCTGCCGGCTGCCATCTTGGCTGACAGTTAATTTGCATATACATACTGATTAGCCAATGAAAAGGGTAGCGGTCGTACGCTAATTACCATGTTTCTCTTTAATTAGTGTAGATTGTTGGAAATGTCTTCTCCAAAACTGTATATCTGATTGACACAGCCAAACAAAGATCATTTCCCTAATCAAGGTGTGGTCAGATTATCTCTCCTGGAAATATAAACTTGGAGTCAAATGTAGATGCAAGACCAGACATTTTGTTTTACTGAGATTATCCAGTGGTTCCTGCTGTCAAGATCTCAAGAGCCTACATGCAGACAAGCCCTTTGGTAGATCTTGTCCCACCCCTGCCTTTCCTCTGAGATTAGGCAATCTGTTCTATGCTTCCATGTCTCTGGATCTATTTTGGTCATCAGTTTGTTCTGTTCATCAGACAACAGAGTGATAAGGGCGTGGGGTGTGTGGGGGTGGGGGGAGGGAGGGGTATGGGTATGGTGAGCTAGAAGGGGTCATTGGGAGGGGGAGGGGATATATGTAATACTTTCAACAATAAAGATTAAAAAAAGATCTCAAGAGCCATTCTAGTTCCTATCTTTTCTTAGGCCTAATTTTTTAACATTTTATTTTATTTATGATATAATCTATTTTCTTCTGAAATTTCCTTTTTTTTCTGAATTTAGCCAAATTGATTTACTTTGCTTTCAACTAAAATAAATATTAACTTTTGTCTTCATTACATTTATTCATTACCAACTCATTCATCACTTTGTCATTAACTCACTCATCAGCTAATAAACTTCTATTGAGCAGCAGATATCTGAAATGCAATTGGGGAAACATATTTCCTCCCGTAAGGAATTTGACATCTAATGAGATAGACCAGCTTGTCTAAAGCACCAGATGGTAAATATTTTAGGTTTTGTAGGGGGTATTATTCTTGTTGCAACTACTCCACAGGTAGAGTATAAAAGCTGTAATGAAAACTATGTGAATAAATAGGAGTGGATGTATACAATAAATGATTTAAAGGAACTGAATTGTGTATTGCATAAAATTTTCATATGCCCTGAAATAATAATTTTCTTTTGATTTTTTAAAAGTTAAGGAACATTCTAAGCTTGTGAGCCACACGGAAATGGTTACTTGTAAGCAGTAGAGTTAAGTAGTAAAAGTTGGGTAAGGAGGGTTGTACTAGGTAGCATGAAGTTACAAAGGTATACGGTGTACCCCTAACTCAATATTTGAGGAAGCTTTTCTAGAGGAAGTGCATTAAGCTGTGACTTGAGAATAGAGCAGAAATACACTAACAAAGAAGAGATAATAGAATGCTCAAATCAGAGTGAGCAGCCATCATGAATGCCCATAAGAAAGATAGAGAATTGCAACCTAAATGGCTGGGCACATATCCTGAAAAGTGTGCAGAAAGTAGTTACTAAAAGGCCTGGAAGGTAGTCCTGGATGGTTTGGCTCAGTGAGTAGAGCAACGACCTGTGGCCTGAAGGGTCCTGGGTTTAATTCCAGTCAAGGGCACATGCCTGGGTTGCAGGCTTAGTCCTCAGTATGGGGTGTGCAGGAGGCAGACAATCAATGATTCTCTCGCATCATTGATGTTTCTATCTCTCTCTCCCCTTCCTTTCTGAAATCAATAAAAAATATTAAAAATTCTGATTTTTTAAATTTTTTTATTATACAAATGTGTCCTCATCCCTCCATTAAACCCCAACCTCCCCCACCCCACTCATGTTCTCATCCCCCTGTTGTCCATGTCCATTGGTTTGGCTTATATGCATGCATACAAGTCCTTTGGTTGATCTCTTTCCCTTGCCGCCTCCCTCCCCTACTCTCCCTCTGGGGATTAATAGTCTGATCGCTGTTTGTCTTTGGATCTGTCCCTGTTCATCAGTCTATTTTGTGCTCTCTATTTCACAAATGAGTGAAATCATGAGGTATTTATCTTTCTCTGACTGGCTTATTTCACTTATAATGCTCTAAATTGCAAACATATGCCGAAGGAATTTCTTCTCTGATAATGCTCCTAGGGCATTGGAAACTAAAGAGAAAATAAACAAATGGGACTACATCAAAATAAAAAGCTTTTGCACAGCAAAGGAAACCATCAACAAAACAACAAGAAGACCCACTACATGGGAGAACATATTTGCCAAATATTATACCGAAAAGGGTTTAATTTCCAACATTTACAGGGAACCCATGAAACTTAACAAAAGGAAGATAAAAAATCCAATCAAAAAATGGGCAACGGACCTAGATAGACACTTTTCGAATGAGGACATACAGAAGGCCGAAAGACATATGAAAACAATCTCAAAGTCACTAATTATAAGAGATGCAAATCAAAACAACAATGTAGTATCATCTCACACCTGTCAGAATGGCTATCATCAACAAATCAACAAACAACAAGTGTTGGAGAGGATGTGGAGAAAAAGGAACCCTTCTGCACTGCTGGTGGGAATGCAGACTGGTGCAGCCACTGTGGAGAACAGTATGGAGCTTCCTCAAAAAACTAAAAATGGAACTCCCATTTGACCCAGTGATCCCACTACTAGGAATATATCCCAAGAAGCCAGAAACACCAATCAGAAAGGATATATGCGCTCCTATGTTCATAGCAGCATAATTCACCATAGCTAAGATTTGGAAACAGCCTAAGTGCCCATCAACAGATGAGTGGATTAAAAATTCTGATTTAAAAAAAAAAGCCTGGAAGGTAAAGCTAAAAGTTTAAGAATGGCTTTAGTGCTTCGTTACCTTGTAGGCATATTGAACAAGGGCATATTGCACCAGCAAGAACAGACAATTCCGGAGCAAGGGATAGAGAGAGACTACCTTTGAATGAAAGCTATTGAGAATTAAATTGTGAGTAAAATAAATATAGTTATATTTCCTAACATTTTATGTTTTCATTTTGTATGTTATTTATTTTAAATTCTTACGGGAAAGAACATAAAAATTTTTAATTTAGACCGATTTGTAACTTAAGTGTTTTGCATTTTAATTTAAGAGAAATGGGAGCCACTGAGAGCCTTTAAACAGGGAAAACACACGATCTGATTTTCATTTTTGAAAAACTGCTCTAGTTTCTGTGTGGACATGACTTAGACTGTTGCTATCACTTTCCATTAGAGAGATAATGGTGGCCTAAAGTAAAGGAGTGGCAGTGGAACTGGAGAGAAATGGACCCACCTCTACTGCTATTTAAATAGGTAGATTAGAAAGCCCTGAGTGATTCACTGGAAGTGGAGAATAATTGCGAAACTAGAGGTAAGGATGACGCCTGGGTTTCTGATTAGAATAAATTCTATGGACATCTTCACTATACAGGGAGCATAGGAGGAAGAAAACCAGGTTTTGGAGGGAAAGGGGTTGGATTTGACATACTAAGCCTGGTGTGCTTTTAGACTTCCAAGTAAAGATAACAAGTAGGTGTTGGATATACCAGAACAGATCTGGATTATTGAATTAGCTGTATGACATAGTATTCTGGAAATTCATTATAATTAAATTTGTTAAACACATATTATGTGTCAGACATTTTACTTATAGCTTCATTTGCATATTTAATTAATCTTTACAAAACCCATAGAGTATTATTATGATTATTATTATCATTGCTATATTATTAATAAGAAACTGGAGGTTTTATAGGTTATGTAACTTGCCAAAACTGTGTAAGTTAGAAGTAAATGATAGAGATGTTATTCAATGTCAGCTTTGTTAGTTTCCAGAAGTAACTCTCCTAACTACTATGCTGGTTCAAACAAGCATAGTTTGAGAAATTATTTTAAAAAAACAGGTGTACTAAGTATATGACATAATGATAATCTGTAATGATTATGTTCTCTTGGGTTAATGTGTCAGGTCAGCTTAGATCGAGATTTCCCACAGAAACAAGAAAATTTATTTAAACAGGGTAAGAGGAAAAGAACCATCCAAACATTTTTGCCATTAAAATTGAAGCAGAATATGTTGGATGCTAAGTACTACATTAATGTGTAAATTACAAGGAATACACTCACCTCTCCTTTCTGTCCACAATTATAATTTATAATGTAGTAATAGCCACCATTTACTAGACATATGATGCCTGTAAGTGCTTCCCATCCTCTTCTGTCTTTAGATAGTTTAGAGTGGTCCATGCCATTAGGTTATGGACAGATTTCTTATTATATATATTTCATAAAGTGCATGATGTGACTAAGTGGAGAACAGCATGCCTTAATGTATAGAGGAGCTATTGAAACTAAAAATCAAATGTGGGACTTTGTCATCAAGAAAAAACATAAATTTGATGAATTATGAGAATCATAAGTTCCTTCTATATCAGGGTTTTTCAATTTTGACATTATTATTAACATTTTGGACTGGATAATTGTTTGGAAGACTCTCCTATGCATTGCAGTATGTTTAGCAGAACATTTGGCTTCTACTCATTAGATTCCAGTAGTACCTCCTCAGCTGTGACAAAAAAAAAAAATGTCTCTAGATATTGCCAAACATACCCTAGGGAGCAAAATTGTTCTTGGCTCAGAACCACTGCTTAACATAAAATGCCCTAAATCATAATAGTGCCCATAATGTATTTACTTATGTATTTTTGCCTCATAATTATCTAATCAATGATAAGAAAATGTGGAATATTTATGGGACATATTTGGTAGGTAGATTAGATGAAATTAGTTAGTGAATATAAGATACAACTGTATAAGGCTAGGTTAAGTTACCAAGAATTCTGCCATATAAAATTTTGATGTATGTATTAGATTTAATATAATTACTTTTGAGAATTTTTTTTGCTTTCTGCATAGAAGTTAACCTTCAAGTGGATCAGGCGAGAGTATGAATGTACCAGGAATGAAAGAACATTACAAAGAAAAGAGGAACAAAAATTTAAAGGAATTACTATGCAAAGGAAAAAAAGCAAATGATTGGAGGTTGAAGAAAGCAATTCTCAAAAGCTCTTCTTCCAAGAAACAATTGCCTCAAAGCTCACTTCACAGAAAATTTAAGTTGTATGAGGCAGAAGAAACTATTTTTGTATCACACAGGTTGATGATTCTGCTCTGTACCAGACAGGAACACTGTGCATCTCGTTGAGCAGTTAGAATACTTGAAGTAAATGGCAGTAAAGTTTTGCTAAGAGAAGAGAAATTAGCTAACATGAGAGGCAATTTCAATTCCTGAATGTAAAGAAATCTATGCTAAACTACTGCTAAAGCAAACTCAAATTCTGGATGAATTGTTTTTTTGAGAGAAAAGAGAGAGTTTATAGTTGGAATGGTATACAGTAATCACATTTTTTAGCAGACCGAAATTAAATTGAAGCTAATATCACAAGTTTCAATTCTCAAGTTAAAATTTCTGCATTTCAAAAATCTAAAATGTGCCCTGACTTGTTTGGCTCAGTGGATAGAGTGTCGGCCTGCAGACTGAAGGGTCCTAGGTTCGATTCCAGTCAAGGGCATGTACCCTGGTTGCGCGCACATCCCCAGTGGGAGGTGTGCAGGAGGCAGCTGATCGATGTTTCTCTCTCATCAATGTTTCTAACTTTTTATCTCTCTCCCTTCCTCTCTGTAAAAAATCAATAAAATATATTTAAAAAAATCTAAAATGTAGTGAATAAAGAACACTATGCTAAATTATTAATTAAATGCATATTCATATCAAACATGCTTTTACCCATGCCCAAGAGAGTTTTTAACTGAACATGATTTAATCCTAATTATTAAAGGCCACTTGCAAAGGCATGTTTGTAGGCTGCAGTGAATTGAGTTCTGGAATTGGAGATTGATAACATCCTGCAAGCAAGAAAGAAGAAGGCAGAAACACTGATTATTTCATTTGCACTTTCATAGAGTCCCATTACTTTTTAGTTGTATCTTTGTACATTATTTTCATTTTACTATTAAAAGATTGAATATGCGTATGTGAAAATACAAGTTAGAATTAATTTGTAATAGCTTACCTTTTAAATATTATATACTCAAATTATAATTATGGCATACAGAACATTTTTGTATGTAGTCTTACATAATTCACAAGTTACCCAGAAAGATGACCAGGAAAAATAGTATGGCAATTTTGCTGCAAAATATTAAGCTTAACTATATTAAATGATCATTTAGAATTAATAGTTAGAAGAATTTGAGACTAGAATCCAAAGCGAGTTAGCAATGTCTTTAAAATACATAAAGTTTATAAAGTTACACAAATTTTAACGTAACTTTGCCTTGGCCTCAGCAGACTTTACAAGCCTGTTTGAGATTAAGTTGCGTGATTTTAGAAACCTGCCATGTGTGAGCTTCACTTTTTATGCCTTCTAGAATGCTTTGGCTCCATATAAAATACACTGAGTGGCCAGATTATTATGACCACCCCACCAGTACTTCGTTGGGCCACCTTTTGCCTTCAATACTGCGGCAATTCTTGGCATTGACTCCACGAGATGTTGAAAGGTGATGCGAGGAATCTGACACCATGCCTGATGAATAGCACTGTCCAGTTCTGTGAGATTTGATGTTTGTGGAACCAGCTGCATGATGGCTCTTTTAACTTCGTCCCACCAATGCTCAATTGGATTGAGATCTGGTGATTGTGGGGGTCACCTAAGCAAGGTAAAGTTCTTGAAAGCACTCCTGCATTGTCTTGTTGGAAGAAGCCATCTCCATTGGGATATGCCATCAACATGATAGGATGAACCTGATCAGCCACGATACTTAGGTATGTTGTGCTATTCACACGAATTAAAGGGCCCAAATCACGGCAGGAAAACATGCCCTAAACCATAACACTGCCCCCACCAGCTTGAAGGGTTGCACTCATGCATGTGGGGTGCATGCTTTCATGCTGTTTCCGCCAAATTCTCACTTTGCCATCTGCATGATGAAACTGGAAACGTGATTCATCGGACCAAATGACTTTTTTTCTAATGCTCAACTATCCAATCCTTGTGTTCCTGGGCGAATTGGAAACATTTTATCTTGGTAACTGCATATAGCAAAGGTGTTTGAACAGGCCTTCGGCTTCCATATCCTATACGAAGCAGTATATGGCTAATTTGCCTACAAATGTCAGGTGGTCATAATAATCTGGCCACTCAGTGTATATTCCCCTTTCTTCTCAGATCTTATCTGTCGACTCACCCTTCTACATACTCAGAGATTGCAACATTGAACATTTTTGAGCAATAGCTTAGAAATATATTTCCACGTACTTCCTATAGCTTTTAGAGCCATCACATCGGCACTTAATTACATTTCATATTGTGTTATTTTCTGTCAGCTTAAATACGTTTTCTTTATCTCCTCAACTGTATTTGTGATTTGTTTGAGAAAGAGATACCTCTGCTTATACTTCTTCTATTACTTTTTTATACTGGTCATTAGTTGTCCCGAGTGATATCCTATATAATAAAAGCCCAGCTACCGAAACGGCAGAACAACCAGAACAACCAGAGACCAGAATAACCACTGCCCCTCGCCCTGGCTGTCCCACCCCCCAGCAGAGACCTCCACCCTGATCAGGAGCATGGCTGGCTTGCAAACCACCCACAGTCTCTCATCCCTGCTGGTTCCACCCCCAGCAAGGACCCCCACCCCGATTGGGGAGGTGGCCAGCTTGCAAACTGCCCTGGACCCCTTGTCCCAGCTGGCTCCTCCCCCCAGCAGGGACCCCCACCCAGATCTGGGGCCCTCATCAGTGCAGGCCAGTAGGCCCCCACCTGTGCACCGGGCCTCTATCCTATATAATAAAAGGGTAATATGCCAATTGATGCTAATGGTGGAACGAACAGAACAACCACTCAACCAGTCACTATGAGGTGCACTGACCACCTCTTGGTCCCTTTCCCCAGTCGGCAGGCTCATATCACCCAATGGTGAACAAGGAACTGGGGGTGGGTCCTGGGGGACGTGGGTGGTGCCAAGCCAAGGCCCTCGTCCCGCCCATCACCCCACACACAGAGGGCAACCTCTGGTGGGGGCGGGGCTGGTGAGTGGGTGGGAATAGCTGACCTCTTGGTCCCTTCCCCAGGCTGTCAGGCTCTGATTGCCTGATGGATAACCAGGGGTGGGTGGCAGCAGGGGCCGGGGCTGGCTGCGGGCAGCTGGGGAAGATGGCTCTGATCGCAGGCCAGATCTAGGGACCGTACTCCCTCACGAATTTTGTGCACCAGGCCTCTAGTCCTATATAATAAAAGCCTAATATGCTAAGTGTCCGCTCATCCTGTCATCTGTTCAACCAATCAAAGCATAATATGCTAATGATATTCTAAGGCCTCTCAACTGCTCGCTATGGTGTGACACTGACCACCAGGGGACAGACAGTCGACTGGTGGACCAGTCACTATGCCAGTGATGGCGAACCTATGACATGCGTGTCAGAGGTGACATGCGAACTCATTTTTTTGGTTGATTTTTCTTTGTTAAATGGCATTTAAATATATAAAATAAATATCAAAAATATAAGTCTTTGTTTTACTATGGTTGCAAATATCAAAAAATTTCTATATGTGACACGGCACCAGAGTTAAGTTAGGGTTTTTCAAAATGCTGACACGCCGAGCTCAAAAGGTTTGTCATCACTGCACTATGCTGTGCACTGACAACCAGGGGGCAGATGCTCTGACCAGTAGGTTAGCTTGCACTTGGGGTCCGGCCAATTGGGACTGAGAGAGATGGGCTGGACACTCCCTGGAGCCCTCCTGTGGTCCCTGCCCGGCTGGCCAACCTCCCGCTTCCCTCCCTGGCCCTGATCGTGCAGTGGGGTCCCTGAGCCTGACCTGTGCCCTCTCACAATCCAGGACCCCTCGGGGGATGTCAAAGAGCTGGTTTCGGCCCAATCCCACAGGCCAGGCTGAGAGACCCCACTGATGCATGAATTCATGCACCAGGCCTCTAATTTTTATGATAAATTACTATATTCATCAGTTATTTATGACATAAACTATTTTAAGCCTGGTGGGTTAGCCAACCCTTCAGTCTATTCCTAGTAACTTCTCATTTTGATAATAGCATATACATATGCACCACACACATGCCCTCCATCTCTCTCTCTATCTTCCTCTCTCTCTCATGAATACATGAAAACATTCACCTCACATATACAGAAATATCATGCTCCTCCCACCAAGTTTGTACAGGCAGGAATTTGTTTTCCGCTGGTTGGCCATATTATCACTACTCTCTCTTAATGTTACCTTTCATGGAAACATTATGCCTTGAGCATATTTATAAAACATGTATCTTCTTACTAAGACTTAAAGATGATGATAATGGAAAGAATCTTAGATGTTACAGAAGTTAGATACAGAAATTATTTTTGTCATTCAGGTCTTTGCTTAACACCAAACTATACTATAGTCTACATTATTGTTTCAACTTTGATGCCTAGAACTTTCTAGTTCAAACATGAAAATTGACATATATATATTACAGGCCTGGTGCACAAATTCGTGCACCGGTAGGGTCTCTTGGTGTAGCCTGTGGGGATTGGGCCGAAACCAGCAGTCCAATGCTTCCTGCTGCTCCTGCCTGTTGCTCCCACTCATCCTGGCCCACTGAGCCTGCCGTGGGCTCGCACCCAGTCAGTCTTGATCAGGAGAGGCTCACACCGCCACAGCCCATCCCGAGGAGGGGGGGTGGGGAGACCAGGACACAATCGGCCCTCTGAGCAGGCAGTGGGATGTCCTTGCTGGCCCAGGATTCGGATCCATTCTGCTAATGTTCACGCCTGTTGTTGTGAGCCACCTGGCAACCGCTTTTATATCTTTTCTTCCTTATGGAGCATCTAGGGAGGGGAAGTGGCTGTGGTGGCCGAGGCCAACTTCCAGGAGGCCGGTGGTGCTGTCGGGATTGTGTCGGCGGTGCCAGTACATTGGTGGCTGGCCTGTTCTCCAGAGATTGTAGCGGTAGAAATACTGAGGGAGTGAGTGACTGCCACCAGGCTGGTGAGCTGCCAGGACAGGTCAGTCAGCTGTGGCACTCTCGCTGTGGGAGCACACTGACCACCAGGGGGCAGCTCCTGCTTTGAGCGTCTGCCTCCTGGTCGTCAGTGCACATCAAAGCGGCTAGTCTACCGATTGGTCATTTGGTCGCTTAGGCTTTTATATACATAGCATAGAAGCCTGGTGCACGAAAATTTGTGCACTTGGGGGGGGGGGTCCCTCAGCCCAGACTGCACCCTCTCACAATCTGGGACCCCTCAGGTAGAGTTCCTAGGCCTTGCCTGAGATAAGGGGCTATCGGGGTTTTCCTTCCCCCTGCTGCTGGCAGCTGGCCCCACCCCAGCCGCTGCCACTGCTTGCCATCTGTGCAGCGCTGCCCCCCTTCCCCTGCCACTGGTGGCCTCCCTCTTTAGGCGACAGGCTGGGGTGTGGTGGCTTGGCTGGTCTGGGCCTCCCTCTTTCTTTGCTTGGGGGTGGGGCCAGCCCTGTGAGGGGCCATCTGCCTACCTGATGGCCCCTAACTGCTCACCGGCTTGCCTGATCACCCCTAAACACTTGCCTGCCTACCTGATCTCCTCTAACTGCTGGCCTGCCTACCTGATTGTCCCTAACCACTTGCCAGCCTACCTGATTACCCCTAACTGCTGGTCTGCCTACCTGATCACCCCTAGTGCCTACCTGATTGTCCCTAACCACTTGCCAGCCTACCTGATTACCCCTAACTGCTGGTCTGCCTACCTGATCACCCCTAACCGCTGGCCTGCCTACCTGATCACCCCTAACCATTTACCTGCCTACCTGATCACCCCTAACCACTCTGCCTGCCTGCCTGATTGCCCCTAACTGCTTGCTTGGGGGCGGGGCCAGCCCATAAGGGGCCGTGATGGGTCTCTGGTCATTTTGGTCATGATGCCTCTGGCCTTTTATTATATAGGATGTCAGTTTTTTGTTTATTTAGCTTAAACTCCAACTAAGATGAAAGTTCAGCACAATAATAACCTGTGCCTGCCTTATCAATGTACTCCAACACATTTCTAAAGAGAGTATAGGAGTCTTTTTCTAATTTTTAAAACCCAAGATTATGCATGCTCATGAAGGATGCCCAGCTGATTTTTAACTGTGTAGATAATGATATACGATATGCCACTTGGAATGTTATTCAAAGACTTGCCTGTCATTTTCCAGAGATGATCATCACTATTATGTCTAACAAAATAATATATTCTAATGTATGTAATTCTATGAGAGAATATAATACTTTTTATAGGAAAAGACAAATAAAATGTATTCTATTTTAGCTTTTAAAATAATACTAGAGGCCTGGAGCATGAAATACATGCACAGGTACCGTCCGTAGGCCTGGCCTGTGACCAGGGCCATCTTCCCTGGCTTCCTGCAGCTGGCCCTTCCCCCACTACCACCCACCCCTAGTTCCCCATTCAACATTGGACAATTGGAGCCTGACAGCCAGGAGAAGGGTAGGAGGGGCAGAGACCTAAACTGGACTGGTCTAGCCCCACATCCACTTGTGGCAGATAAAAATCAGGAGGGATATCTCAGTGGCTGAGGTCCACCCTGAGGAACCAGGGGTCCCAGCTCCACACAAAGCCCCTCAGCGCAGGGTTCCAATGCTGGGAAGGAAAGTTCCCATAACTTCTGGCTGTAAAACCACTGAGAATTGTAGCTGAGTGAGATGAAAAGCTGCTGGAGTCCCCAGCATTCCTCTTAAAGGACCTGCACATGAACTTGCTGGGATTCACTTGTTCTGAGTTACAGTGCTGGGGCAGAAGCTCAAAAGGTACCAGGGACTTCCAGGGAGGAACTGAGTTGTCTGGCATCCAGGGGACAGCTGTGTTGGAGAGAAGGGGGGGCAGGGGTGTTTCTCCCAGACAGAAGTACTGGCAGGGGCCGTTGTTCCTTTTCTGAGCCCTATCCTCACAGAGCCTGAAAGTGGGCCCCATATCTGAGCCTCCATCAACCTGGCTATCACCGTTAGCTCCACCCTGGTGATTCCCTGAGACTCAGCCCATTCAGCTTGCAGGCCCACCCAAGCTGTTTGCAGTGGCTTTTCCATACGAATGACCTCTCTTGGCTCATGCTTCAGACTCTCAAAAAAAGCAGCATCTGGACTCTGCATGCACCATACCTCTCACTAAGTGTCCCTAGGCCTGGCACTAGTGGTAGCCAGCCTTAGTTAACAGCTTGTCCTCTATGGGCACCTCTAAGCTCAGCACAAGTAGCAGCCATCTATAGATTGCTTTGTAGCTCATTCCATGTAGCCCCAGGCAAAACAGGGATGGCAGCTGACCTTGGCCTTCACCTCCTAGGTGGTCCCAAAGTCAGAGCACCTGGTGGACAGCTTCAGACCATTTTGAAAAACGACCCAACCACCTACACATGTGATACACTCAAGGGGAAAACTCAGTTGGCACCAGAAGTAAATTCTGCTTCATGGGATGAGCCCCTACACAGTTTACCCTCCACAGTGGTTTGTGGTCACAGCCAATCCTTGTAGCCAATTTACCTGGGGGTAAATTTCTCCCATTCATTGCCAACAGTAATCAAGGCTCAGCTACATAGCTCAAATGGATGGGAAAAGGGCGCACCTGGAGTGGCCAGCTTGGGTGAATGGGGAGGCTGTGCCACTGGATCCTACAGAGCACCTATTACTTTAGGCTACTCTAGCAAGCCTGGGAGACCTAGCAACTCTTCCTAGTACATAGAAACAAACATAGGAAGGCTGCCAAAATGAGGAGATAAAAACAAACAAACAACAACCAAACAACCAACCAAACAAACAAACAAACAAAAACGTGTCCCAAATGAAAGAACAGAACAAAATTCCAGAAAAAGAACTAAACAAAATGGAGACAAGCAATATACTAGATGCAGAGTTCAAAACACTGGTTATAAGAATGCTCAATGAACTTAGGGGAAGAAAGAGTAGATGAACTTAGAACATCAACAAAGAAACAGGAAACATAAAAACAGAACTAGAAAACATAAAAAAGAACCAGTTATAAATTAAGATTACACTAGCTGAAATGAATAATTCATTACAGGGAATCCACAGAGTAGAAGATAAAACAGAGGATCAAATCAGAGATTTGGAAAATAAAGAAGCAGAAAATACCCAATCAGAACAGCAAAAGAAAAAAAAAAAAGAATACTAAAAATTAAGGAGCCTCTGGGACAAATTCAAGCACACCAACATTCACTCCATGGGGGTGCCAGAAGCAGAAGAGAGAGTGCAAATAATTGAAAACCTGTGTGAAAAAATAATGACAGAAAACTTCACTAAGCTGGTGAAGGAAATACACATACAAATCCAGGAAGCACAGAGAGTCCCAAACAAGATGAACCCAAAGAGGCCCACACCAAGACATATTGTGATTAAAATGCCAAAGGTGAAAGACAAAGAGAAAATCTTAAAAGCAGCAAGGGAAAAGCAGTTAGTTACCTACCAGGGAGCTCCCATATGACTGCCAGCCGATTTCTCAACAAAAACTTTGCAGGCTAGAAGAGAATGGTGAAAGATATTCAAAGCGATGAGAAGCAAGGGCCTACAATCCAGATTACTCCACCCAGCAATGCTTTCATTTAGAATAAGAGGACATATAAAGAGCTTCCCAAACAAGAAAAAGCTAAATGAGTTCATCACCACCAAACCAGTATTACATGTGTTAAAGGATTTTCTTTAAGAAGAAAAAAAATCAAAAATAAAAATATGAATAATAAAATGGCAATAAATGCATATCTATCAATAATTGAATTTACTAGTAAAAAACAAAATAAATGAACAAACAGAATAAAATCAGACTCATAGATGCAGAGACATCTTGATAGTTGCCAGATTGGAGATGGGTTGGAGGGATGGGTGAAAAAGGTGAAGGGATTAAGAAGTAAGTACATATTGATAGTAACAGAATAGTCACAGGGATGTAAAGTATAACCTAGGGAATATAGTCAATAATATCCTAATAACTATGTATGGTGTCAGATGGGTATGAGATTTATTGGGATGATCACTTAGTAAGTTATATAATGTCTGATCATTGTGGTATGCACCTGAAACTAATATGATATTGTATATCAATTGTAATGAAAAAATATGAATTTAAAGTAATGAAAGTGAATTCATGATGTGTATATAATTCAAAATACCTGTTAAGTCATTTTATCTCTGTACCTTCGATTACAAGCAAAAAATTAAGTTTAAAAATGTGTCCCTCACTAATAATTGGCTTACTTAAAGTTTCATATGGAAATCATGCTATTTTTTGGTGCAATGTGATGATCTTTAAGTTTAATTCCTATTTTTAATGCTGTGGATATTCACTTTCCAGTATTACAGCAGTTTTCAAAACCACATATTCTAAACTCTGAAGAAGTCTAGTCACTTACTGATAAACTCTATTGAAATGTCCATGCATACCTTTTTATTTTATAAGAATTTACTGACCTCATATATTTCCTGAGTATGTGGGAGGGTTAATGTTCATGCCCATTCTTGGGGATGGACTTTGAGGATTGATAGTGAAGCCATCCTCTGCACACTGGGCCCAGTGCTGCCCAGATGTGGGACCTCCCTTGTCTGTTGTGGCTGTGGCCACTGCTGCTGCCTCTGCTGCTTTTTGTCATGGCTGCCAGTCTGGACCGAGGTCCCACCTGACCACTTTGAGGACCCAAAGTGCCCCAAACTGCCCTAAGGCTGACACCTTTGTGCTGGACCATCAGGTCAATTGCTCAGTGCCCCTGTGCCCACTGGGCCCATGGGTTGGAGCTGGAACTTGTACATACACCCCCAGGCCTATCTCCTCAGGTCACAGGCTTGTTCCATTGTCTCCTAGACTTTACTTGAAGTTCCAACATAAATTAAGAGTTTCAAGGTGGCAAAAACAAAGCTTTAAACCAAGAGCTGGACTCTACTGAAGGTGAGGCCCTATGCCTGGCCAGTATGTGTTTTCTTACTAAATTAAAAGATTTGAATGATGATGCCTACTTTATAGGCTTGGTGATGATATTAAATGAGACTATAATATGCAGACCTTATAACAAGGTTTGTTTCATAGGAAACATTCCGTAGGCTGTAGTCATTGTAATATTATAATGATATATAAGACTCATTTACTGCCCTGGCTGGTGTGGCTCAGTTGGTTGGAGTGTTGTCCTGTACATGGAAAGGTGGTGGGTTTGATTCCAGATCTGGCACATTCCCAGGTTGTTGATTTGATCCAGGTCTGGATGCATACGAGAAGCAACCAATTGATGTCTCTCTCTCTCTCTCTCTCTCTCTTCCTTCCACTTTCTAAAATCAATTAAAAACAACATGTCCTAGGGTGAGGATTAAACAAACAAACAAACAAACAAGTAAACGAACAAATAAAGACTCATAAGTCTTTGTAATCTAGGCATGTGAACAAGTTGTTACAACAATAAATACATACATACATACATACATACATACATACATACTACTAGGAATTGAGACTATAAAAATGCCCTGTTCACAAGGGATTTATAGAGATGAAACTTTGGTAGAGATGCAAACTCTGCTGGGGAGGGGCAGGAGACTCACTCTGGCCCAAGACCCCCATCCTTACAAGGCAGAGGGAGGAGGAAGGGAAGCTGAGAAAATCCCACCTCGGTAGCTGAAGTGCACAGGCTTTACCTGAGACTAAGCCTAGAGCAAGAGAATCAAGGAAACACCCTGTCCCCACAGGAGGTTTGCACCAAATACCAGGCAACAGCAGTTAACTGTTTGGGTGGCAGCAGGAGTATGAAGGTACTTTCTGTGTCACACCCACACAGGGTCTTCTTAAGGCTGTGGGGGGATGTGGAAGTAAGTTTAGGAAAGCCTTCCAGCATTCTAGGCTGCACTAAGCATGAGATAGCAAGAGTCCTCAATTCAAGGACCCAGAATCATCTCCGCCGATACTAGTATTTAGCCATAGCAGAAAACTGCCACTAGATGGCACCAAACCTCACCGAGGCCCAGATCCGGTCTGGATTCCATAGCTGGACTGGGGGACTATCCATCTTGTTAGATGTGCAGGGAAGCCCTAGTCATTTCACCTGCCTTGTAATATTGCAACCTTATATGTAATATTAATAGCTTTCCCTTAATCACCCCTTGCCTTTGTGACATTGAGGTGTTTTGTTTTGTTTTGTTTCTGTCTTCAAAACCATGTAGTATTACTTGAGAGATGTTGTAGATATGCAACTGCTTGGGAGGAAATGATCACACACACATGCACACACACACACATGCATGAGCATTCTAAGTGACCATGGGGCTATCATTGACAACATGTGCATGATAGTATTAGCTGGGTCTGGAAAATTCAGTCCTTGCTATATCATGGATCACCAAGGGAGAATGGCTACCAGAAATCTGCAATGTGAAAGTGTTGTTGTTTTTCTCTTTGCATCACTTTTACTTAGCATGCAGTGATGATCTTGCTTAAATCTGTTACTACACTGGGTGATTGTATAATGATGATATGCTACTTCTAGGTGTGCGCCTTTTAATTTCCTCTTATTTTATTTTGGTTCCAAGAGCAAAAACATAAGTGCAACATCACTGGGTTAGCTTGATAACGGTTCAGTTTAAAAGTCACTAAGAGAGGAAATGAAAAGTGAGATTTGAGCTGAAAGATATATATATTTTTAAAAAACTATCCCATTCTATTTTAATGTTTCCAATAGGCAAGAGTTTATGTTTCTTGTTCTCATCATTTATCTGGGAGTTGGGTGCCTTAAATAAACCATGGCAGGCACACATTTTACTTATTATTTTCTGCCCCTGACCCCCAAGGTTCTATATGAATTTGCCCTGAGTTGGCCATCTAAACTCTTCCACAATTCTCTCCTGTGGTTAACACAGTATGGAATCACTTGTCTTTTCTTATTTCTCAAGCATATCTAATTTTACTCAGAATTTCAAATGAGATTGTTAAATGGCTTGTTTCTTCTTGTCTTTCATTCCTTAGCTTAAATGTATTCTTTACGTGGAATCCTTCCCTGACTATTCCAAATAAAGTAGTCACTATGTGCTCTATATTATAGGAACTTTCTTAAAATCAACCATAGCCCTGGTGCTATCTGACAGCTGTGCTGGTCTTTTCTGTCTTCTGTAGAATGTAAGTTTCAGAAGAGTAGGTATTTTAGCTACTTGTTTCCTGTTATATCCCACAAATTAGAATAGAACTGACAACAATATTTTGAAAAAGAAATGCCTCAGTATGCACTTGTTAGCTATCTTATTAATATTAGGTATAAAATATGAATTTAACATTATTTTAAAATCATAATGGACCAGTAGTGGAAATATTTATTTGGTTCAACCTGTATACTGAGGTGAATTAATAAAGTGTTGTGTGTGTGTGTGTGTGTGTGTGTGTGTGTGTGTGATATCCCTCCCATTGGAATGCTAACGAGGCAGTTAGTTACAAGGCCAAATTCTAAAATAAAGGAAATGAAACTCCTAGTGTGAGCCTGGTATTGAACTCTGCTTTCCTGTAGGGGGATCTGCCAGCTTTGCAAGAAGTGACTAAGAGGTCAAGAAGCTGATGAGCGTTTTTGGAAAATTTCCAAGAATAAAAAATTAAAATTGGGTACAAGCTCACCAGAGAGCATTGGTAAATCACCCAAGTTTCAATTAAGATCCTGGTGGTCTGCACCCCCAAAGTAAGAGTGAAATACCCTTGTGGGGATTGAAGTGTGACTTCTAATTTCAATCCCTGATCGAATAAGGGTGGTGTAATTTGTTGATTACCCTAACCACCTGCATAAGCAAACAGAAATCTGCCCAGGACAAAAGGAAATCCTCCTAGCTAGACCTTTAATCCTCTTTACGTGTTTGCATACTGAACCTCTGAAACAATAAAGAACAACCAGGCAAATGAAGAAACGGATAATGCCATCGAAAAAGCAAGAAAGCCAGAAAAATAACAATAACTAAGAACTACAACAAACACTGCTATAATGCTTTTAGAAAGTTATGCATACAGTCAATACCAAACAATCATTTTACTCTCACAGGTATCGAACTGAACTCATCTTCCCCTCCAAACCTGTCCTGCCCTGGCCTCCCTCATCACTGTCAATGGCAACACCAGGATCCAGTGCTCAGACCAAGACATGGGGGTCATCTTCGGCTTCTTTCTTTTTATCACACCACACACTGAATTGGCGAGGAAATCTTCCCTTACGTAAAAATACAAGTAAATACAGAATCTCACCATTTCGCATCATACCCACAGCTACAAGCTTGCCACCCTAGCCTCTACACAGCAGCCGGGATAATTGTACTAAAGCAAACATCAAACTGACTCAAAATTTTGCAACAGTTCACTCTCTACTCAGATGAAAGGACAAAGTCCTTAAAATGGCTGACAGTGCTGTGTACCTTTGAAAATCACATCAAGAGCCAGTTTTATGTCTGTACCATAAAGTATATATCTCACCCAAACTTTTGCTGGAACACTTGTGCCATAGGATGTCAACTTTTGCATTTTCCTATGATATAAATGTTTATCTCATGCCAATAAGTGCTCTGTTGGCACTGCAGAAACTGCATTATTTACAAAAGGGTATTTTAATATTTTTTTAAAAATGTAATTTTGGTAGCAGAACTAGGTTTCCATCAACATTAGTGAAAATGGTCATGTATTGATTAATGGGCAACACCGCTGTAGTAGACAACTGATGCTTTAAAAAATATATTGATCTAATAAATATTTATTTTGCATGAGTTCTCATCATTTTTATCATTTTTCCTCTCATATAATGTATTTTGACTAAAGTAACCTCTCATTGAGCACCATATGGCTATTTTATTAACTTATTTTAACCTACCAATAGTCTACAGATAAATAAACTTCAATATATAGAAATGTTAGCCTTAAATTTGTTTTGCTCCTGTGTAATGTTTTATGATTAAAGCAATCTCACATTGAACTGCAGTTGTCTCTTTTACTAATCTGTTTCAATCTAATGGTAGTTAAAATATAAGTAACTTTGGGTGTAAATAAACTTTGAATTAAAGAACTGACTGAGGCAGAGATGCTAGAAACTAGCACACAGCCCTAATTACCATACTGTTATTTCTTTTGTCCACAAAACTAAGCATAGAACTACGTTTAAATTCCAGATTGTTGCCCTCACCGGTTTGGCTCAGTGGGTAGAGCAACTAGTGGGTAAAGAAAGTCATATATTGACTTTCCTCTACGAACTAAAGGGTCCTGGGTTCCATTCAGCCAAAGGTAGCCAATCAATGATTCTCTCTCATCAATGATGTTTTTTTCTCTCTCTCTCTCTCTCTCTCTCTCTCTCTCTCTCTCTCTCTCTTCCTTCCTCTCTGAAATCAATAAAAATATATTTTTAAAAATAATAAATTCAAGATTGCTGAATTTTGAAAGATGTATGCTTGCTACAACCTAGTTTCCACTGTCCTTTCAGGCGTCTATTTTATTTTTATTTTTTTTCTATCTACCCCAATGCAAATTAGAACTACTCTTTAATTATAATATTTTTGGGGTGCAATCAAATTAGATTACATAATTGCAATAAAACCAGTGAAATTGAGTTGGTAATGCTATCCGCCCATTTTGTATAACCTATTTTTTTTAGAAAGATGATTAATGCATTCATAAATCTAACAACCTCGGTCCCTGTCCCTGTGACCTGGACCCTCCTAGTCCACATCCTGAGCCAGGGCCACAGACGTCACCCAGAGTGGAACTTGTGACATGTTCGCGGGAAAATGGAAACTACATTTTGATATTCAATTCTGGGGAGGAAACTGCTTTGCCAAAAAAAATTCGCTTTGTAAGTTTTCATTTTAATTATCTGCATCGTGGTGTCTAAAATGATTTTTTCCTTTTTGTTCTGATTTGGTAAGGAAGCACACATTAGTCTACATAGCTACCTGGACACGCTGCCAAGATTATTTCTTATAAAGAGGAGTATTTATGCACAACAGGGAGTCAAGCCCATTTCCTGTCTCTGTCAAAATTCTGTCTACCTTGGGGTAGAAAAACACCCCTTAAACCAGCTTTCTCAAATTAGATAGTGTTAAATTTTTAATTAGAAGGAAAGTTATGTCTTTAAATGTCATGCATTATAAAACAAAATATTTGAAATGTACCTTCATAGCAATGTTTAATTTTACACAAATATTTAGACATAAACACACCTCAATATATATTATATCCTGTTTGTGTATTTCTCTTAATAATTATCTGTTTACATGCCTACAAAAGTGAC
Source organism: Myotis brandtii (assembly GCF_000412655.1). Lineage (NCBI taxonomy): Eukaryota > Metazoa > Chordata > Mammalia > Chiroptera > Vespertilionidae > Myotis > Myotis brandtii. The sequence continues at coordinate 151,868 of NW_005355037.1, read as the reverse complement.
TAACTTAATTCCATAATTTATAATAATAAATATTGTTTAATATAAAAATAGTTAAGAAAAAAGAAAACAAAAACCTTTGAACAAATAGGTTATTTAATATTTACACATATGGTTGTTTTTTTTTTACAAAATAAAGATGTATTACAATGGTTTATATAGACCTATATTCTTAAAACCTTTACTAAACTTCTAATCTCTATGTGTATATACAACTTTTGATATTCAATTTAGGGAGATATTGGTACAATCTGCATTGGACTGGATTCAAAATTGTAAAGTCAATAACTCATATGTGGAATCTAATGAACAAAATAAACGAACAAAAAATAGACCCAGAGACATAGAAGCATCGCATAGACTGTCAAACCTCAGAGGGAAGGCAGAGGAAGGGGGGTGGGAAGAGATCAACCAATGAACTTGTATGCATACATTTTAGCATAACCCATGGACACAGACAATGGGGTGCTGAGGGCCTGGGGTGGGGGGCTGGAGTGGGCTGGAAGGGGTTAATGGGGGAAAAAAGGGGACTTTTGTAATACTTTCAATAGTAAAGATAAAAATAAATAAATAAATTTAAACTAAAATAAAATAACATTAAAAATAAAAAAAGAAATGCTTTGTCAATAATATCTTTCATTTGCAAATATTTTGAACTCTGTATAACCATATTCTTATTTAGTTTATTCAATAAATCTTGATTGAGTGCTGACTTTGTCCTGGGCAAACCTTTTCAGAACTGATGACAGCAATAAAAAAGGAAGCAAATTCTTGCTCTCAGGTGACTCAGAATAGGTAAATGTAGTTAAATTGAAAGAATTGCTTTCTATGGAAATATATTGACTTTGCACTGTACATTGGAATTTTTCTCAAAATGGTTAAAGGTAATGTTTATTTTCTGCCCCCACACACCGTTTACCTATACCTTAAATTGACCTTTTTAAATTGTTTGAAAGCAAACAGGATTCTTTTCTATAGATTGCTTCTTTTTTTATTATATCGACCAAACAAGTAATATGCAGTTTGCACTTCATAGAGCTCTTATTCCCTTCCTCCTTTCCTTGTGACACCCTCTGTTTTAAATAGGTCAGTGTAACATACATATACACTCCCATACCTGTGAGCAAATCTAGAAGTCAGATGTGTGTAAAATCATTCTTATTTTTGTATTTGGTCTGAAAAGTGATATAAGTTTCCAAAGACAATGCCAGGTAAAACCTCTAACATCACTGAAAATCTTTCTTTTTCAGCTGATGTAGTGTACGTTTTTGCACTGGTTTGAACGGCTTGCTTGACAAGAGTGGCAAAATGGCATCCTTACCCTCTGACTCATTTTCTTACTTATTTGATTAGAATTTTCCTGAGGGCAAAATCACTCCTTATTCATCACTTTGAAATAAGAGCATCCAACATAAGGAATTACCATAGTTGTTAAGGAATTCTTATGTGTTGGATTATTTGTTGTTGACTATGTAACAATTTTTGGGAGATGCAAACAGGGTTGTGTCTTCAGGTGAACTCAGGGGAATTCCTTAATTAATAAATCAGAGTGAAGATTTGCCAGCTGCACATACATGAAAGCTAAAGCAAATGCATCCGAGATTCAGTCTAGGTATTCACTCCTCCAGAGATTATTTTCTGACCTATCTTTTCTGCTGGCCATACTGCTCCCCTGCTCCCCTGCTCTCAGACTGTACCTCCTCTCTATCCTCCCATAATACCCTATCGTTACATTTAATACACGGCTGATAGTTATGAGCTGTAGTTCCACAGAGACAATGAGCTCTTTAGGGCAAGAAGTATGCCTTATTCTTCTTTGTGGAATTATTGCCTTGCATTCAGTAGTTTGCGTTAACATATATCGCTATGCTTTGGAATGTTGCTTGAGTGAATTTAGTGAATGGATTAGTGAACAAGATGTTTATCATTTGGGCGAGGCAATTCTTTCCTTCAGATGATCCAACCAACTCTCCAGTGCAGTTTTCATCCTACTGTCACCAAGATGGTGTTGTTTCCGCCCTGATTATTTAACCGATAAAATAAATCTGAAACACGGAGAAGTCAAGGATATTAATACAAAACGCCACTCAGTAGAGCTGAATCTAAAATTCCAGACAAATTGAAAGTATGAGACAGGCGGCATAGTGGCTAAAAGTTTAGTTTTTTTCTGTCAAAAAGAAGCAGGTTAGAATTTGAGGCCCCTTGTTGACAGGGTATTTCTAGGGAATGTATATCATTTTCGAATCATCTGTTTTTGAGTAATGCCTACTTCATAATATTGCTGTGTAATAATAATTTAATATATATATAATAAAGTGTTTAGACCAATGCTTGGTACATAGTAAATACAATAATCTTAGATATATTATAAATATGTGCATTGGGGGTTTTAAAAAATAATTATAAATCAGACTAAAAAGAATATCATAAGATAAAGGGCACACAAATACAATAAATGATAGTCCATCTGACAAAGTATATTAAGTAACAAAAAAATCCATGGAGTTAAGGGTCCTACAAGGCAATTTCTTGATGGGGTAAATAAATTTACAAAATAGCTGTTGCTATAGTGAGTCAATATTCATTTGCACCTGGGACAGATCCACTTTATGATTCTTGTCTTGGTTTAATTATTAACAGCTTTCCCTTTCACTCGAAATTGTCTAGGTTTGATCAAAGAATTATATGGTGAATATATGATAGCATATGTGCTAATCTGAAAAATATTGAGGAACTTTTTGAAATGTCTAAGAAGCATCATACAGTGAAAACTCGCACAGGCATCTTTAGGAAGAGTTTCAACTTGAATATGCAAAAATTTGGGTAGGTCAACATTCAGGAAGTTGGAGGATATAATGGCAAACATCTACTTCCTCTGCCCCTCACCCTTTTCTATAGAAAATAACATTCTTTTCAAAAATTATTTGTTACAGAAAAAATGTTCTGATAGGAAATTCTTCTTTGCATCATTTATCAGTCTTTTTTGTTAGCAACATGAAAATAGTTGTGTTACATCAAATAATTTCCAGTTTTTTCTGTCATTATCTAAAAAACAAATACAGAAAAAAACAAATATAAAACATATTGCACAGTTATTCATAAACACAAAAGTCTTTGCAATCAAAGATAAATCATAATTAAGAAAGCAATTATGCCAATTATCTATTTTAAGAATTAGACAAAGGTCATTTCTTGAAAGTACATTCCTTTAAAGTATTGGGTAGCACATTTTTCACTATAACTGCTAAAACATCTACATATATAAAGAGGTAATATGCAAATTTGTCCGGGATGCCTTAACAGTCATGACCGGCTCCAAGCCTTAACAGTCATGACCGGCACAGCTCTGAGCATGCTCCCACCCCAGCGGACACACACAGGGCTGGGGCTGGGCTCCAAGCAGCTGCAGCTTGGCTCAGAGCACACCCCCACTGCAGGGGGGCCTCTGCGAGTGAGCTGCAGAGGAAACACCTTTTCTGGTCGCTCATTGGCTAAGCTCCCTGAACGCCACTAGCAGTGTTCTTGGTAACTTGGGTAATAAGAATCCAAGAAGGTGATCTAGGGTTTTTCCACCTCACTCCTGGAGGAAAAAATGAAGGTCCACTGCTGGAGGAGCTAAAAAATGTCATATCCTGCCCTAGTCGGTTTGACTCAGTGGATAGAGCCTCGGCCTGCGTACCGCAGGGTCCAGGTTCAATTCTGATCAAGGGCATGTACCTAGGTTGCAGCCTCCTCCCTGGCGGGGGCCCAGGTCAGGGCTCATGTAGGAAGCAACCAATCAAAGTGTCCCTCTCACATTGATGTTTCTCTTTGTCTTTCCCTCTCTCTTCCATGCTCTCTAAAAATCAATGGAAACATATCCTCAGGTGAGGATATAAAAAAAAAGGAAAGAAAGAAAGAAAGAAGTGTCATATCCTATGAAAGACACATTTGAAAATGCCTAGAGAAAGTTGTCATTTTTTTTCCTGGTGAAGGGACTGGAGTCCATGCTGATGAAAACACCTTGGTGACTGTGGTGGCCAGCAGTGGCAGCAGCAGCAGGGTGATGGGGGTGGTGTCGTCCCCTGATCAGCCCGTTCACCTCCTGCAGAGGGAGGCCAGACATCCCCTGAGGGCTCCCAGACTGTGAGAGGGGACAGACTGGGCTGAGGGATCCCCCACCCCAGTGCATGAATTTCATGCACCAGGCCTCTAATTAGTTATAAAAGAAAGTAATATCACTGTGGTAATGTACAAAGGAGTAGATTTTAATACTATTAGTCATTAAAATACAGATAGAAATTTAATCACATTACTATAAATGTAATACTTTTCAGATAATTGCCATATTATCAAAATTTTGCAATTGAAAGAGCCTTAGGAAATTTGCTTTATGAGTTATAAACACAAATTTATAATTATAATTTCAAAAAATTGAAAGATTCAATAGCATTTCAAAAGACATTTTAATTAGTGATGATGGCTTCTTAGAGGATAAAAATAATTATGAAATATTAATGTGCTAACTCATCTCTAGAAGTACAATTAAAATTATGCTGAATTGAATATTAGCAGATTTAATTTTCTTGCCTTGTAGCAGCTGTCCACAATGTGGTTAAGTGTGAAACTCAGTAAACTTACAGGTTTACTTACTCATTAGTAACTATTTTATTGTATTTTTGACTACTTTAATATTCCAGATATTCAGAACATTTGCAATTACAGCATTTTGTTAGAAAATATTATTTTGAGAATTTTTAATCAGCGATATTGAAAAAAAAAGTGAGGTGTTTTTATTTTAAAAGCTATCCACCTCTTGCTAGCTAGCTTGGTTTTGTTTAAAATTTTTAATGTCTCTCATTTCATAGATTGGATTTATGTTTGGTGATCACTTATTAACCAAACTGAAATTCTATGTAGCATTATGCTGCATAATTATTTCAGGAAGACTAACTCTTTATAGAGACCTAGAAATATCCAAAATTTTCATACTGAAATTATCAAAGGGTTGAATTCAATGGTGGGACAGAGGTTTCCAATATGGCTCCACTTCCTGTTTTGGGTTATTCAAAGCAATGAGTGTAAATATACATGATGGGATAAAGAAGGGTGGTTTTGAGGTACTAAAATAAGAAAATAATAAGGAAAGCTTCCTTTCTTTCATTTGATTAATCATCCAGAAAAATGCAATTGAAAAATATTAATTATAAAATAAACCACAATTTTTAAGTATACTAATTAAATAATTTTATGGTAGCAAAAGTTGACTTTGGATTACTTAAAACATTTGAAAGAGAGTTAAAATTCATATCATCAGTCAGCTTAGCTTTGTGATTCTCTGTATGTGAAATTTGGAAGAGAAAATGTATAGGTTTATTATTTCTACTACTATATCTCCTAAGGAGTGGGGATCCTAGAATCCTAATGGATGTGCGTTACCCAAAGCAGCAGCCTGAGGGCCTTGCACAAACCTGAATACACAGATGGTTAAAGGGATGGGCAGGTGGAAGGAACTGGAATGAAATATACTTATCAGTATATGAAAGCAGAGGAAATTGTTTGTGGTAGAGATGCTGCCTGGGAGGGCAGGAGGCTGGAGGGCACCTGGGGGAAAAGAGCCCAAGGAGGGAAGAGAGAGGGAAAGAGAAAGGGAAGAAAGAAGAGAGACAAGAAAGAGAGAGAGAGGCTATGATAGGAAAAAATATTTTCAGGGTGAAAATCTGAATTGTGTGATATACAAAATCTTCTTTAAAAATGGACTTTTAAAATGGACTTTCTTCAGAGGATAAAGAAAGGTGCTGAGCCCTGGACCGACGTTGACCAAGGCAAAAACCTAGGTATATTCAGGGGACCTACATGCTTTTGTATCTTTCTATCATCTATCTATCTATCATCTATCTATCTATCTATCTATCTATCTATCTATCTATCTATCTATCTATCTATTATCATCATCATCTTCATCATCATCTATCTAAGAAAGATGGAGAGGGAGAGAAACTAAAGCTAATTATTAAGTGGCATCTTTAAAAATTTCTTAAATAAGTGCGAAGCACTTTAAAAAAATATTTTTATTGATTTCAGAGAAGGGAGAGGGAGAAAGAGGTAGAACCCACTGGAGATCAAGCCTGCAACCCAGGCATGTGCCCTAACCAGGAACTGAACTGTGACCTACTGGATCATAGGTCAATACTCAACCACTGAGCCACACCAGTCAGGCTACAAAGCACATTTTAAATAAAAGGGAGAATAGTTTGTTTCTGTCTTCTGTTATAATCTACTGATAAGTTACAATTAAAGTTGAAATTGAAGTTAAAGAAAATGTTAGGCCATTATTTTATATTATACCATATGAAATATACATATAAAACAATGAAGAAAGTAGAAAAAATTGAAAAATTTGTATCAATTAGGAAACTGAAGCATTACTGTAACAGTAATAGTCATTCTACACTTCATTTTCATCTTTGATCTTGCTTTCATTTTACTGAGATGCCCTTTCACCTAGGTTACATTTGGTCTACCTGTTTTTCTTCCTGAACATCTTATACTCCTCCTTTATAGTGCTCACCACAATAGTAATTAATTCATATCTATTGGTATCACTTTCATTCTATGAAGTGTAGTCTTCATGGAGGTTTGCCTAATGTCAAAATAACTTATCCCCCTACTGCAAACATGTCTTTTTCTAGTGTTCCATTTTTAAAAAACTGTTAAGATCTGGCACATTTTATTGAAAGGGGTTGGAAGAGATTAACCAAAGAATTTATATGCATATATGCATAACCTATGGACACAGACAGTGTTCTATCCTATAAAATAAAACCCTAACATGCAAATCAACCAAACGGTGGAACTACCGGTTGCTATGACATGCACTGACCACCAGGGGGCAGACACTCAATGCAAGAGCTGATCCCTGGTGTTCAGTGTGCTCCAACAGGGGGAGTGCCGCTCAGCCAGAAGCCAGGTTCACGGCTGGTAAGCGCAACAGGCGGTGGTGGGAACCTCTCCTGCCTCCGCTGAAGGCGGGTGGTAAGGAGTGAGGGGTCCCAGACTGTGAGAGGGATATCTGCTTGCTGGCTTAAGCCCACTCCCTGTGGGGTCCTGGACTGCAAGAGGGCGCAGGCTGGGCTGAGGGACCCCCCTCCAGTGCACGTAATTTTATGCACTGGGCCTCTAGTTTCTTAATAAACGGTAACTTCAAGCATACAGCAGCAAAACCCAGCTAGGAATCATCATCATCTTCCCCTCTCTCACCCTTTATGAAGTCTTATTTATTTTAATCCCTATATGATCCCAGAGTATAGACATTTATTTTCATTTTATCACAACACTACTTTGAACCCCTTCATTGACTTATCACTGATTTGTTTGCATCTGCACCCTCATCCCACAGCACCCAATCAATTTCTACAGCTGCAACCAGAGATAACTTTACAAAATGCAACTCTTGCTATGCATCCTTCCTTCTTAAACTGAAGGCTGGCTCCCAGATTCCTCTTCAATCTGAATTCAAAACGTGTTCTCGCCCTAACCGGTTTGGCTCAGTGGATAGAGCATCGGCCTGCGGACTGAAGGATCCCAGGTTCGATTCAGGTCAAGGGCATGTACCTTGGTTGCGGGCACATCCCTGGGACGGGGGGTGCAGGAGGCAGCTGATCGATGTTTCTCTCTCATCGATGTTTCTAACTCTCTATCCCTCTCCCTTCCTCTCATTAAAAAATCAATAAAATATATTAAAAAAACAAAAACAAAAACCTGTTCTCTTCCAAAATTGTACTACAGCCAAGTCAAATATTTTATATCTTTATATTTGCCATGCTTAATTAACACCAACTTTACCAAAAGTGCATTCTATCCCTCTTTTGCCTTCTCATCTGCTACTCATCCTTCAGATCTCAGTTCAAGTGATGTTTCCACAGGGAGCACACCACTGAATCTAGGTCAGGCCCTCATTTTATAGATTTCCTTGAACTATGTACCTGTCTTTCACAACGTTTATCAGAGTTAAAATATGCCATTTGCTTACATGATTATTTGATTAATGTCTATTTTCCCCAATAGAGAAGACTACAAATGAGCAGGGAGAGCGTTGAGCTTACGTCAATAAATACTTTGTGAAGAAATAAGTAAATAAATTCAGGCCTACATGTTTTCCAGAGAAAGGAAAGTTTAGGGCACAATACCTGCCTCATTGAACTGTGATATTTTCAGCTTTTATCCCAGAAGTGAAGTGATGGAGAGATAATGTATTTCTTAGTATAAAACTTCAAAGTTGTTTGTCTAGGTAACAATAGAAATGTGACAGACAGAGCAAGAGCTAACAATGGCACCTGCACATGAAGAGAATGCTAGCCATACAGAATGATTCCAGTTACATTCAGGGGCAGAATAAAAGTTGTTCTTTCTATTTTTCTTATCATAGTTTCTACTAATCCTTTATAATCTGGTTGAGTCATGACATTTCCCCCAAAGCCACCCCAAACTCTGTGGTCTTAATATTGGCAACAAACTCTGAGCAAAACACTTTCCCACAAGAGTGTCTGTGCATTATGGTTACCATGGTTAGAAAATATTTTGTGAGAATGGTCTTTTAAAGTAGCTATCAAATCAAGTGAACAGCCATTTCAGAGTTGATAAGGCTGAGAAAGTGGAAATATGCAGACCTTGTTGTCAATGGCTACAGTGGTTTCAGGAGATCTTGAATATTATGTTTTTAGAAAGATTAAAAATACCTGGCAGATCTATCTGTTAGGTGCATGCTAGCAACCCAATCTATTACAGGAAAAGAAAGCATACTAAAAATTACATTCAAATATAATGAGTCATTAGATATATGAAAAGGAAGTTTAAAGGGTAAAGGGCAAGAAGGAATAATGTGGACTAGAGGAAGGAAATGGAAAGATAGAGGAAAGGAAACTAAAATTAGAGGAAGATAAAAAATAAAAAAAGAGGAAACATTCATGTACTTAAGAGACTTCATATAAAATTTAAAAAATAAATATGTGATCACATTCCATCAGTGAAAGAATAAGATTATATTATCAAGTACTATAATTATTCCTTGATTAATTCAAGTCCTACCCTTCTCTCAAGTGCAAAATTACTGACAAAATTCCAGCTGCTGAAGGATCAAATGGTAAAAAGATTTGTAAGAGATTCACAGAATATATAACTCAATATATTACAAATGTGAAACTTTCTAAAAAGTTATAGCCAACTCAGGCTTTTTAAAAATATATGTTTTATTGATTTTTTACAGAGAGGAAGGGAGAGAGATAGAGAGTTAGAAACATCAATGAGAGAGATACATCGATCAGCTGCCTCCTGCACACTCCCCACCAGGGTTGTGCCCACAACCAAGGTACATGCCCTTGACTGGAATCGAACCTGGGACCCTTCAGTCCGCAGGCTGACGCTCTATCCACTGAGCCAAACTGGTTAGGGCAGGCTTTTTTATTTTAAATTTATAATCCTAATTCAGACGTACATATACTTTAAATCCTTCATAGAATAAATTAAATTAATCACATGTCTTCCCTTTAACAGTAGTCATGAGATATTGTTTACATACGCCTGTATACATATACTAATTAAATTCCTTGTACTTTGAATTATTTACAATTTTGAGGTAGTTTTTTCCCCGAGATATTTCATATTTAGGAATCACTTGAGACTTTGTAAGAAATTTATATATATAAGGACTTAATTGTGTCCCTTACAAAATTCATATGTTACTGCCTTATACCATGATATGACTGTATTTGGAGATAGGGCCTTTAAGGAGGTAATTAAGGTAAAATAATTTTATAAGGATGGGATTCTACTCCCATTGAACTGGTGTTCTTATAAGAAGAGGAAGAGGCATGAGGTCTCTCTCTCCCCACATCCATGAACAAAGCCCATGTGAGGACCGAGAGCAGGCAGCTGCCAGAAAGCCAGGAAGAGAGGTCTCACCAGAAACCGACTTTTCTAGCACCTTGATCTTGGACATCTAGGCTCCAGAACTATGAGAAAATCAATTCCTGTTGTTTAAGCCCCTCAGTCTGTGATATATTGTTATAGAAGCCCCAGCAGTGCAATATATACTGAGTGGCCAGATTATTATGACCACCCCATCAGTACTTCATTGGGCCACCTTTTGCCTTCAATACTGTGGCAATTCTTGGCATTGACTCCACGAGATGTTGAAAAGTGATGCGAGGAATCTGACACCATGCCTGATGAACAGCACTGTCCAGTTTTGTGAGATTTGATGGTTGTGGAACCAGCTGCCTGATGGCTCTTTTAACTTTGTCCCACAAATGCTCAATTGGATTGAGATCTGGTGATTGTGGGGGCCACCTAAGCAAGGTAAAGTCTCCCTCATGTTCTTGAAACCACTCCTGCACAATACGAGCACTTTGGCATGGCTCATTGTCTTGTTGGAAGAAGCCATCTCCATTGGGATATGCCATCAACATGATAGGATGAACCTGATCAGCAACGTTACTTAGGTATGTTGTGCTATTCAGATGTTGTTCCACATGAATTAAAGGGCCCAAATCATGTCAGAAAAACATGCCTCAAACCATAACACTGCCTCACCAGCTTGAAGGGTTGTACTCATGCATGTGGGGTGCATGCTTTCATGCTGTTTCCGCCAAATTCTCACTCTACCATCTGCATGATGAAACTGGAAACGTGATTCATCGGACCACATGACTTTTTTCCAATGCTTGACTGTCCAATCCTTGTGTTCCTGTGTGAATTGGAGACGTTTTATCTTGGTAACTGCAGATAGCAAAGGTGTTCGAACAGGCCTTCGGCTTCCATATCCCATACGATGCAGTGTATGGCTAATTTGCCTACAAACATCAGGTGGTCATAATAATCTGGCCACTCAATGTATATAACATCTTATTTTATTTTATAACACACTTGAACTCCAGCCCTTATTTATATTATATCTACCAAATTTAGCACAGACATACATATTTAACTAAAAAAAAAAAAGGAATAAGGTATATTGAAGGTGTTTAACATGTTTTTAAATTAAAAATTTTAGTTTTTTTTAAATCTCTGGTCTTCTTGCTTTAGAAGTGTTTGTTATTAAGTTGCTTTTAAGTAATATCCATGTACAACTTATCCTTGTGAAAGTGATGAGGCAGAGCAGCAAAGATTAAAAAAAAAAGATTTATCAAGCATCTGCTATAATTTGTGCAGATTTCTCTTCTAAAGAAAAAATTATTATGTATTAGGGGAAATTATTACTTCAGTCTACATATTGGCAGAGAATATTGCATTTCTTTCTAGTATTTACTATATTAAATAAGTCAGAACTAATTCAATAAGTATTTGTGGATGATGATTATAATACAAGAACCCCAATTCTACATATCCTTTATAATCCTTAAACAGGTATTTGAGTAAAGTGACTATTAATAAATGCTTTTTAAACTGAATTGAAAGTCCTAATTAAAATATAGTATTCCAATATAGTTTATACTATTGCAAGTGTATTCATTAGAAGTTATTTCAAAACTACATTTTTATTAGATTTGATAACAAGTCTTTTCAAAAGATATTAATAATGATACTCTCTTCAAAATAGGATTGAGATAAACATTGTCATATCAGCTAATCTTCTCTCTTCTTTTTATAATCAAAAGGAAGATTTTAAAAGTTTTAAGTCTATTCATGTGCTTGCATATCTTCTCTCAATTATTATTTCCTTAGAGAAGGTTTCACTGATCTGTTATACCATACAAATCTCTTCTTTTATAGCTCAATATGATGTTATTTCTTTGCAATACTTTGTGTACTTATGCTTAATTTTTTGCTGTAATTATTTATTTCTTTACAATCTCAATTGTAGAATTTTTGAAAACCGATAATGTTTCTGTTTAGTGTGTATATGTGCATGTATGTGTGTATAACTATATATTTAAGGAAGTACCTTTATTCTTCATAATATAATAAAAAACAACTATCAATCTAGAACTTTAGCAGAGAAAATATTTTAATTATGAAGGCAAAATATAGACATTTTAAGATATTCAAATAATGAAAGAGTACTTTGGCAGTAAACATGCACAAAAAAGTACTGGAAATCTGTATAGTCTTCCAGAATTCCAGTTATAAAACAAATAAGTTCTGGGGATATAACATGCAACATGGTAACTATAGGTAGCAATTACTGTACTGTATATGTATATTGAAAGTTGCTAAGAGTAAATCTTAACAGTTTTATTATTTAAAAAAATCATAGCTATGTGAGGTAATGGATGCTTAATAAACTTATTGTGATAATCATTTCACAATATATGTATATATCAAATCATTATTTAAATTATATCCCAATAAAATATAAAACTAGAAAAATATTATAGCTCTTAAAAATCAAAATTGAATTTGCATAGTAGATACCTAAATTAAGAATAGGTTTGCTTCTCTCTATGCAATGCAGGGTGGAGTCACTTCTTCCACTCACTGCCTGAATATAGTGATGGGTATTTAAAAATATGGATGGTGATTTGGAAACTGTATTTATTTTTAGGATATTGTGCCCTCAAGACTTAAAATATTGAAAGAACATTTTAATGATCACAATGTACAAATAAACTGCCCAGTTATAAGCTGTTGAATTTACAGATTTTATTTTCCTGGTTATTTGGGTTGTCAACAGGAGGCCTGGATTTGATGTTCTTAGTAACAGTTGTTCATTCAACTCATTCACCTCTTCAGACAAGGAAATCAATTTTTATAGTCAGAAACAAATGCCATGAAGACATCAGTACACTTTAGTTTCAGAAAGAGCAAACCATAAACACAGTAAGTGGGGTTTTATATTTCCTGCATTGACGTTTTAAAATATCTCAAGAGTAATACTTGTAAAGTGTCAACTCAGTCAAGGAGTCCCTGAAATCTGTATAACCAGGAAGTTAATTTGCTCATTCAAAGCACATTTGCACTTTTTGGTACAAGTTACTAACATATAAAAGTCACTAACTTTGCTTGAGCTGTGAAGGACAGACAGAAATAGAAGTTATAGTCTTACCTTCAACAAACTCATAATCTGCTATGGTTATCGAAAAGTCTCTATAGTAAACTATAATGAAAGGTCATAAGGAAGTAATGGCAATAAAAGAGGTATAACCAATAATTTAGAGAAGCCAATGTGTACCAGTGGATTCAAGGATGATTTCATACTATAGGAGGCATTTGCATTGGATATGATAAGTTAACATGAACAGGCAGAGATCATGAGAAACATTAAAGCTGAGAGAAATTGATAAAATGTAGGGAAGAATATTTAAGGGAGAGTACTTAGTTTCTATATAGCTGAAATATAAGACTATATTCCAAGGACTCTCACCTTCTTGAGAACTTGTTTCTATTATTAAAACCTTTTTTTCTACTGAGTCTTCAAATCTATTCTTCTTAATCAATTATTCTTAACATTCAACCAACCTATAATATCTCTCATAAAAAATGTTTCTCTTGACCCAACTTGTACCTATAGTTACTGTGCCATTTCTCTACTCCTTTGAATTTCTAAGCTTCTTGAAAACCATGGTCTACATAAGGAAACTTAATTTCCTCATCTCCCAGTCAGTCTTCAATTCTTTAACCAACCTCTGATTTGATCTCCATCTTGTCAAAGGCAATGGACACTTTCCTCTCATCAGAACTCATCTCAGATTTTGCACTCATTCTTTTAAACAGTTCCTTTCCCTATGCATTCAAGACACACATCTGCTTTCTCCCCTCCCACCCAAACCAATTTTTTTTTTAAATCTACACCTTCTTAAACTCCTTCACGGGCTCCTTTTGTTATTACATTTCTGCTCAGGACCCAGGGACAAGTGGGCAATGCATAGTTCTACGACCATAATTGCTCTCCTAATAACCAGAGTGCTAAAATGCCTACAATATTAATGAGGACACATAATTGGATCTTCTTACCTGTCTAGGCAAGGCTATAGTTCATACATCTGAAAGCCAGATGAATTATTTAGTTGTAGGGTATATTTTCTCAAATTCCAGGATTATTCACTTACTTTTTCATTCATTAGTATTATTTATCACCTGCCATATCTCAGGCATTGTCATAGATCCTGAGGACAAAACAATAAGCAAGATTGACAAGATCCCCGCATTCATGGAGCATGAGAGAATAAAGGCTGGCTGAGAAGTTGGGGCTGTTATGTAGAATTAAGAGCATTATCAATGTGGACTAAAGATTAAATTTTCGTTGACTTATGGGAACTCTAAATCCCCAGTATATGGTACTGCTTTCATTAGTGTTACATATATGCAAAGACTGATCTATCTGACTTTGCTATGTGTATCTCAATAAATTCTTGTAATCAAATACCAAGAGGAGACCACTTTTCATTTTTTAAATCTAGCCTTTTAGACAGACTTGGCAAGAATAGGACTTGATGGTTGAAAGTAAACACCAACAGTAGGATAATTGATTTCATTTAAAAATTAGTATTTGTAGCAAAAAACAGTTCAACCTACAAAGTCAGCCCCACCACAGCCCTCATCACATGTTCTGCTAAAAATAGAGGGAAGTCATCTGGCAAGGAGAAATTTAGAAACAACTAGTACAAAATAAATGCCAGGATCCCAAGTACAGGATGCCTATGGAAGCAGGTGCTATTAGAGCTTATGAGCAGTTTGATTCCACCTGGCCTTGCAGCACCATGGAGCGACCTACCAACATCTCCATCTCTCTGGATTTGTGGCATACACATGAATGACATGATTTATTTCAAGTCAGAGGATACCGATTTTAATAGAATAAATATAAATTAGCATAAAATTAAAGAAGCTTTTCATAGTGTGACCCCAGATAGATCTCTTAAAAATTTTTCACCTCTTTTCATTGATAAAATATGACTAATCATGTCCATTTTGTGGGATAAGGGTTAAATTTATGAGTTTTTATTAAATTATAAAATATATTAAAATATGATTTGTAACTGTTAGCATTTATATAATAATATTAACATAGTATTGCATGCTTTTCAGATTTAAAGATTTTATTTTAAAATATCTTTATTTTTGCTTATGTCTTATTATTGTTTTTATGTATATTTAGAAATTGCCTTAAATTCTCTCGGTTATAAGATATCTTAAACATTCAAAATTCAAATTGTTCTACACAGCTAATTTGAGCATGCATGCATGTGTTGTGGAAAGTAAGAGTTCATTCAATGCACCTATTTGAGATTTTGACTACAAGTTGTCATGATAGTCAAATTAGATAGCCCTAATCTAAAAGATGCTAGGTCTCTTTAAAATATATTTTTGGTGAATTTAACAAATAGCAATTACTACTACAACACCAGCAGTGATAAATACTCCAATTTCAGCCTGTCAAACACTAAAGACTAAGAGGAAACGCATGAAAGGAAACATCTGTTCCCTTTCCAGGCCAGCTGAGAGTTGATGAGGATACACCTTTTAACAATAAATAAATAATAAAATAGAATTCTGAAAGTCAAACTTTTTTTCACATTACCTTTTTGAACTAAAGAGTGACTTTCAAATGCAAAAATGAGATGGATATTCCCCAACTTTTAAAACACTAAAAAAAAAAAAGTTTTGAATAATTTGACCTCCATATTTCAATGAGAAACAGATGAATGAGAAATTGAAGATAGGACTTTATTTACTTATTTATTTATTTATTTATTTATTTATTTACTGAAGTTGTGAACTATTTCTTATCTTTTTAAAAATAAACATAGAAATTGAGGTTCACAAATGTTAAATAACTTGATCTAATTAGTGGGATAGCCAGGGCTATTTTTTTTTAATTTTCCTTTTATTTATTTATTTTTTCAAGAAAAATGATTTTAAGTATAATAATGTTACATGCAATAAATATTAATATTTCAAGAAAAAAAGGATCTTAAGTATAATAAATTACCAAAATTGTACTAACATAGTATGATATCACAAAAGTTATAGAAAATATTAAAAATCTGCAAAAAACAGGATTACTTCTATTACATTCTAAAACATTTTTTCTCTGGCTCTATTTTTGTTCATCAGCTTATATTGTTCATTATATTCCACAAATAAGTGAGGTCATGTGATATTTATCTTTCTCTGACTGGCTTATTTCACTTAGCCTGATGCTCTCTAGTTCCATCCATGCTGTTGCAAATGGTAAGAATTCCTTCTTTTTTACAGCACCATACCAATATTATTCCATTTTGTAGATGTACCACAGTTTTTTAATCCACGCATCTGCTAATGGGCACTTAGGCTGTTTCCAAATCATAGCTATTGTAAATTGTGCTGCTATGAACGTAGGGGTGCATATGTCCTTTCTGATTGGTGTTTCTGATTTCTTGGGATATATTCCTAGAAGTGTGATTATTGGGTCAAATGGGAGTTCCATTTTTAATTTTTTTTTAAAATATATTCCATTGGGATCACTGGGTCAAATGGGAGTTCCATTTTTAATTTTTTTTAAAAATATATTCCATTGATTTTCTACAGAGAGGAAGGGAGAGGGACAGAGTCAGAAACATCGATAAGAGAGAAACATCGATCAACTGCCTCCTGCACACCTCCCACTGGGGATGTGTCCGCAACCAAGGTACATGCCCTTGACCAGAATTGAACCCAGGACCCCTCAGTCCGCAGGCCGACGCTCCATCCACTGAGCCAAACCAGTCAGGCCCATTTTTAATTTTTTGAGGAAACTCCATACTGTTTTCCACAGTGGTTGCACCAGTCTGCATTCCCACCAGCAGTGAAGGAGGGTTCCTTTTTCTCTGCATCCTCTCCAGCACTTGTCGTTTGTTGATTTGTTGATGATAGCCATTCTGACAGGTGTGAGATGGTATCTCATTATTGTTTTGATTTGCATCTCTCAGATGATTAGTGACTTTGAGCAAGTTTTCATATGTCTCTAGGCCTTCTTTATGTCCTCTTTTGAAAAGTGTCTATCTAGGTCCTCTGCCCATTTTTTTGATTGGATTATTTATCTTCCTTTTGTTAAGTTGTATGAGTTCCCTATAAATTTTGGAGATTAAACCCTTATCGGTGATAACATTTGCAAATATGTTCTCCCATGCAGTGGGCTTTCTTGTTGTTTTGTTGATGGTTTCTTTTGCTGTGCAGAAGCTTTTTATTTTGAGGTAGTCCCATCTGTTTATTTTCTCTTTAGCTTCCATTGCCCAGGAGCTGTACCAGTAAAGATATTTCTACGACATATGTCTGATATTTTGCTGCCTATGGATTCTTCTAAGATTTTTATGGTTTCCCATCTTATGTTTAAGTCCTTTATCCATTTTGAGTTTATTTTTGTGTATGGTGTGAGTTGGTGATCCAGTTTCTTTTTTTTTCTTTTGCATGCATCTGTCCAATTTTCCTAACACCATTTATTGAAGAGACTATGTTGTCTCCGTTGTATGCTCTTGCCTCCTTTGTCAAATATTAATTGAGCATAAAGGCTTGGGTCAATTTCTGGGTTTTCTGTTCTGTTCCATTGGTCTATATGTCTGTTCTTGTGCCAATACCAGGCAGTTTTGAGAACAGCGGCTTTGTAATATAGCTTGATATCTGGTATTGTGATCCCTCCAACTTTGTTCTTCTTTCTCAAGATTGCAGGTGCTATTCAGGGACTATTTTTATTTCAGATGAAATTTTGGAGAGTTTGTTCTAGGTCTGTGAAATATTCTGTTGGTATCATAATGGAGAATTGCATTGAATCTATAGGTTGCTTTGGGTAGTATGGACATTTTAATGATGTTGATTCTACCAATCCATGAACACAGTATATTCTTCCATTTGTTTATGTCTTCTTCTATCTCTTTTTTCAA